>NC_060129.1:112202481-112531428 GCF_021461395.2 Schistocerca americana | reverse complement strand
GAAAAAAAAATCTATACTTTATGTGAAATTCAGATAAATTTTGTAGGCATGTGGCAGCTGCTTCCATACAATTTTTGCAGCACCAGTGTCACAACTTTGGATCTATAACACTGGATGCCAAATAATTTAAGTCCAACTACAGTGACCTCAAATAAGTCTGGTAAATTGTGCAGTTTAAATTTGAAACAAAATGTCAAGCACTGTTGTTTCCAGTAGCAACAATGTAATATTGCAGGAATGTACTGAGCACGAATAAACGGTGACAAAAAGAGTTTATATTCTTTGTCAGACTCAGGTGTAATATTTGGAGAGTTTTGGATGCCTCATGTATTCAGCACTCCACATCTGGACTCAGTAGTCTGTATTTGACAGAGGAAGAAGACTCGGTAGAAGTGGTGAATATGAATGGGACAAAACTGAACACACGGGATTGTTGTAATGCAACTATCCTGTGTGTTTGTCTGAGGTCACCAACAAAGAAAGATTTCCCAAATAATTAATATTCAGTACATTGTAGATTTCAGACCCATTCCTAATGAGTGATTCACTGTTGAACTTGCTTTTGATGTTATCTATTTCATTTCGTGGTCACCCAAATCTCTAATGCAAATTAATCCCATATTCAAAATTCAGGAGGATGGAATGATTTAATAGATTCCTGATCTACTGCGGAACAGTTTTCTGGAATCTGATTTTGAATGCAGTCATTTTTAGGTGGTCCAGTTGTTTCCTCAAGGTGGCAATAAACGAAAAATTAAGATAAAAATTTAAAAGGCTCCTTTCTTCTTGTTCAAGGAGGTGCAGTGGTACAGAAATGACCACTTTTCAACTGTTGGAGCTGAGGGAAGGGGTGGACTGTCTGGATTGAAACACACTGTCTGTCCACCAAATCTCATAAGGGAGTCTCTGGCCACTGCTCTTTTCAGGAGAGCAGCAAGGTTAATGGGACATGTCCTGTGTCATTGAGGATCACCAGACATGTCCTGTGTCATCTAGGATCACCAATTTGCTAATGGAAGTATGTGTATAGGGTAAGAAGTGTAGAGGGAAACCTATGTTTAACTACGGGAAGCACATCCAAAAAGATATAGATTGTGGTAGTCGGGTATGAAGAAGAGGCTTGCTCAGGATACACCAATGTGGGAAGTTGCTGATCTGTTGCGAAGCCATCATACAGCAATCGTGTGAATCGGTACTGAGGATATTATGCCACCAGTTGTCAGGTGTGTGATACTTTTACCACAACATATTTGGGACTGTGTTACCTCATTATCGAGTGCTATAAAACAAGGCAACCAATCAATAATTCTCAATACTACACATACTGACTGATATAAAAATATTTGTATCACCCTGTAATGTAACATACCACAAAGCTTCTATGCCATTAGGCATCATCAGCAGTAAAATCCAGCAGCAAATGTGCATTGTCATACATAAAACTCTTTGTAGAATATCTCGTATTGACGTGTTACATTCTCGAGGCACAGTTTGTGTGTTAAATTGGAAGACAGTAGTGTCTGAGGGCTATTCTTGGGCCCAATTTAGCAATGTCTCCTCGGAGAATAGCCACCGATTTATTCAAACTCTTGGCATTGGGTTGAATGTTTTCAGTTGTCTTCCATATGGATGCACACATTGAAACATATGCATAGTACTTATTTTCAGAATTTTTAGAACTTTTAATGTTCATAAATTTTATGATAGACAGTAGCATTGTTGAGGGTTGTGACATATGCTTTGCAAGAAAGTGCTATTTTTGGTAGGTGACAGTGGCAGCCTTAGTTTAACAACTGTGCCTTGAGAGTATAATGTGCTAACATGAGATGTTCCAGGAAGAGTTTTATGTTTGGCAGTGCATGTTTGCTGCTGCCTTTTCTATTCATGATGACACTTAATGCCTCAGGAGCTTTGAGGTATGTTACACTACGAGCCGATATATATATATTTCTATATAGGTCAGTACATATAGTGTTGCAATTTATTGATGGGTTTCCTTGTTTTATAGCACTTGATAAATGTGTTGTGGTAAAAATACCAAATGTTTGACCACTCATGGTGTAACATTCTCAGTACCATTGGGGAACAGCATAAAACAAAAGTCTTATGAATGAAGACCACAGCAACATGCAGTTCATACTGATGAAGTTATAATAAGTGACAGATTATTATTATTCACGTATGGGACCAATAGGACCACACAAGGTACAATCCATCAATGTCACGTTTGATGGTTGGCTTTCTTTGTGCCCAAATTTGTTTCATCCTTTCAGAATGAAGTCTCTTTCTTTCATCAGACCACAGTGTTCCAGTCTGTTTTCTAATCAGTGGCAGATTATTGACCGATCCCCCCCCTACTGACTTTCATCTACACTCTGAACGAATGAGATACTTATTAATTGAAGGTCTCTTTGTTATAGCAGAGAAGGCATGTGGATGCAGTTTCTTATGTACTACAGTTGATAGTGGGTAAATTGGAGAATACACATTATGAGTCACAGTTGTGCTGTGCATAAATGTACAGGTAGGCTAGCTTGCTAGCTATGTGAAGCTCTTTGCGAATGTTGCCATTGTGTACAGGGATTTCATATTGTTAGGAAATTATTGTCAAATGTAGAAAGACTTGAAGATGATTGATGATTTGCACATAGTTCAGGACTGGCAAGTGACATAATGTAAATGGTAAATAAAGTGAAAGGCTATCATTGCTCGATTACTGGAATCTAACACAACTGTCAGTAGGTACAGTGAGTGAGTATGTTTGTTTGTTTGTGTGTGTGTGTGTGTGAGAGAGAGAGAGAGAGAGAGAGAGAGAGAGAGAGAGAGAGAGAGAGAGAGAGAGAGAGAGAGAGAGAGAGGGAGGGGGGGGGGAGGGGAGATAGAGGGGGGGGGGATCACCCTTAGTTATGTGGCATATGAAGAAGGGAAGGGGGAGAGAGGGAACTAAAAGTACCATCTAATCGAACTTTCTCATAAATTTTTTAATGCAGGTTAAATTCTATATTTGCTTTTTACTATAATATTGTGTCATATTTTAGATACAGCCTATATTCGCATGCAGCCTATTGCTCCCATGAACCATGTGTTACTGGTTCTTTTTGTGGTTTCTATATACATTTGACTGCATTTGCAAGGTATTTTATATACTCTTTCTTTGTCATGTGGCAAGTGTTGTTCCTTTGCAGCGTTCAAATATTTGTACATCTTTCATCTCGATTTACGCTGCATGTCTTCTTAGTACTCTGCTGATGTGACCAGTGTCTATTTTTATGAATTGGAGGAAAACCACCATTTTATCAGTAACTTTTAGGATGAGTTTCCCTGTTTATGTCTCTAACATATTAGCCATTTTTTTGTGCTCTAAAGTTCTATTAGGTTTGGCACTGGGACCAGGGAACTACCATATTCATTTCTCCAATACTGTCATTTTATTGAGATCAGATTGTTACTATACTAAGACATACAGAGACCGTAATTGAAAAGCATAAAAACAGGTTTAACAGAAAGGAAGGAGGACTGAAACTTGGGCAAGTTATGTGGCCATAGTGCTAATAAAGCAAACTGCACTAATCATCTATATCTACATAAATACTCCACAAGCCACTGTACCGTGCATGGCAAAGGGTACCCTGTATCACTATTAGTTATTTCCTTTCCTGTTTCACTCACAGACAGACCAAAGGAAAAAGACGACTGTCTATATGCCTCTGTATGAGCCCTAATCTCTCATATCTCACCTTTTGTGGTCCTTACACAAAAGTTCTTTGACCACAGTAGGATCGTTCTGCAGTCAGCTTCAAATGCCAGCTCTCAAAATTATCTCAGTAGTGCTTCTTGTAAAGAATGTCACCTTCCCTCCAATGATTCCCATTTGAGTTCCTGAAGCATTCCCATAATACTTGCATGTTGTTCAGATCTATGGGTATAAAATCTAGCAGCCTACTTCTGAATTGCTTTGATGTCATTCTTCAACTGGACTTAGTGCGGATCCCAAGCACTTGAGCAATACTCGAGAATAGGTTGCACTTGAAGATGACCATTTTGCCATCCCTATCACAATCTTCACATCCTCATTCCCTTGGCATTTCATATTGCTTTGCAATGCTGCACCCAGATATTTAAACGATGTGACTGTGACAAGTAGGAAAGTACTAATGCTGTATCTAAGGATTGGTTTTTGGTACTCATCCCCATTAACTTTTATGTTTCTACATTTAGAGCTAGCTGCCATTCATCACACCAACTAGAAATTTAGCGTAAGTCGTGTTGTATCCTCCTACAGTCATGTGATGATGACACTTTACCATACACCACAGCATAATCAGGAAATGGTCACAGACTGGTACTTACCCTGTCTGCCAGATGATTTATGTGTATAGAAAATTACAGCAGTCCTATTACACTTCCCTGGAGCACTCCTGATGATACCCTTGTCTCTGATGAATACTCACTGTCAATAACAACATACTGGGTTCTGATACTTAAAAAGTCTTCAAGCCACTCACATATTGGAAATCTATCCCATATGCTCATACCTTTCGTAATAGTCTGCAGTGGGGTACTGTGTCAGATGCTTTTCGGGAATAGGGAATCTACCTATTGCCCTTCATCTGTAGCTTGTGGGATATGACAGGAGGAAAGGGCAAGCTGAGTTTTGCACGAGTGTTGCTTTCTATAACCGTGCTAATTTGTGGACATAAGCTTTTCGGTCTCTAGGAAATTTATTATAGTCTAACTCAAAATATGGCCCAGAATTCTGCAGCAAACTGATGTTAAGGATATTAGTATGGAAATTTGTGGCTATGTTCTTTACTCTTCTTATATACTGGAGACACTCGTGCTTTTATACAATCACTTGGGACTTTGTACAGAGCACGAGATTCACGATAAACGCCAGCTAAATAAGGGGCCAATGTCATAGAGTAGTCTTTGTAAAACCAAATTGGGATTACTTGTGGACCTGCTAACTTAACTCATTTTTAACTGTTTCAGTTCGTTTCTCCCCCTCAAGCTCCACAACATATCTTATGTAGCAGTCCAGTGACATCAAAAATCAACTGTAGTGTGGCTGCATATAAACAGCTCCACATCTCTGTGTGTTTAAATTCAAAACTAATATCCTAATCCCTATAGCCTCTGATGAAGTCTGTAGCACTAGGAGGCGAAACATTGGCCACAGAAATATGCCTCAGGTCTCAGGCTAATGCCCAGAAAACATAATTCGTCAAGGTCGCATACTATTACTTTTTGGTGGGACTTAGCTGGAAGAATTATACTCACTGGTGTAGCGTGATTAGACTGCAAGGAAATGAGTCTGTATTCGTATATTACAAGCAAGTTCAAAAACTGGAGTTTGAGACTCCTCATCTGTCCAGTGCTCCATGTCTACACACACCTGCCTCTGTATCTGGTGGTCTTCTGGCTCGTAAGGAGAGGTCCCCAGCAGTGGCATTAACTTTCTGAAACTGTCTGTATGGTGATGTGGGCTAAGGTCCCAGGTATCATACCCTGCAGCCATTCACTCTTGTGGGTTCTCATTTCTGAGTAATCTAGGGGGCAAAAAATTTGAATTTCACATGGTGCTCCACGGCTTTAAAACAATACACAGACTGTTTGCGTAACCTAATGGTTAAGGCACTGCCCTCCCATGCTAAAGGTTGTGGATTGGAGTCTTTTTTTGTCAGGTGCTTTGAAACTTTTTATTTTTAAATATTTATCAGAGTGACTCTGATCATTATTTTTAGTCAATTATTTGGTTTGAAAGTATCTTTTTTATTTATAGCAAAAGGTTTTCTCTTCTAGTTCTTTAAATAACAATTTGCCCAGTTTTTCTGATATGTCTTCACTTTCAGAACACCTTCCACAGACAATTTGTTTGCCAATTAATTCTGGCAATGTTAAGAAAAATCAAAAAGTAGGCAATGGCCATCTCATAATTCTTTGAAATGGAGTATCAGGCACACATTTTAGCTACAACACCAATCCACCTTTTGTCATGTTGTACTCAATTATGATTTCAGGTTTGTGTGTTTCTTCATCCACTGTTGTCATGTCCTGCACAGCAGATGAAAGTATGATAGCAAAGTTTTTACAAGGAACATATGAAACTTAAGGTCTTATCCTTCCAAAATCCAAACACTGCACTTCCAATTTCTTTTGTTTTGTTTGTGAGAAATTCTGGAAGAATTTCACATTTGTTCTTCGTCATAGTACCAATGCATATGATAGTCTTGTGCAGAAAATATTCAGAAAGAAGGTAGCTTATGTACCAATTGTCACTTGTAAGGTTCCTGTTAGACTTTCCTATAGGCACCAAATACCTTTTCATTATGTCCTGAGGAGAATTAGATACCCGATATTGTTCTAACTTAGAATGAATAGAAACCTATTGTAGCTCATTGCAGTCCTAAGCAGTAGCATTCCTGTTCCATCTACTGTACTTTAGTATGGCGGTATTTTTTTTTCTTCGCATTCTTAAAAAATAAAATCCTGAACACAGCCATTATTTGTCATTTCATTACCTCTTTTGCGTGAGAATTGATGTGGGTATCACTGTTTATTTATATAGGCATTTGTATAGTTTCCGATTTCATCAATAAAGTCAAAGTCAACTATTTTCAAAAAAGCACTAACTTCATCAGTTATACCCATCACCTTTCTCTTCGGGTCTGGTGGAATTTTTACAATGTTATTTCTGTTGGTTTTGATGTTTTAGCACACTCTCTTTTACACCAACGTGAAACTTTGGCTTTTCAGTAAAGAACCCTCGCACATCTGCTGTCTCTTCAGGATCACCCCCATGCTCAGGTTCACTGCCATGGTCCTATTCAGTGTTTTCATCACTCAGATCTACTGTACTTTCCTCCAAGTCTGAAAAGTCTGGATGGACTTTATCATAACCTTCTTTGAGCAGTTTGCAAATTTCTTCATCTGATACACCCTTTGAATTGGAACAAAACATCAAAGAAATGAACCTTTTACAACAGCATGCCCACTCACGGGTTAATCTTCTGCATCATCTGTAGCACCACATTTCAGAAGCTATTGTCATCTTGTCTAAACTGTTGTATCATCCATGTTTCCCTTCCATACACGGCTACACTTCAGACCAATGGCTTCAGATAAAACTTTCTAACTTTGAAATTGATATTAAATGTGACCCAACTCCTTTCTTTTAAATATATGCTTTTCATGCTGTTTTCTGTCTGCATTTTAAATCATCTCTATTTCATCCATCATCTTGTTATTTTATTGCCCAAATAGCAAAACTCGTCTACCTCCTTTCAGTGGCTAATTTCCTTATCTAAGTTACCCAGCACCAACTAATTAAATTTGACCACATTCCATTACCCATGATTTACTTTTGTTGATGTTCATTTTGTAACCTCCATCCAAGACAGTATCTGTCCTTTCAACCAATCTTCCAAGTCATTTGCTATGCCAAAAATAATCACAGTGTCATTGACAGACCTCAGAGTTTTTATTTTATCTCCGTGAACTTCAATTCCCACTCCCACTCCAAATTTTTCTTTGGTTTCCTTTATTGCTTGCTCAGTGTACTGATTGAATAACATTGAGGACAGGGTACAACGCTGCCCCACTCCCATCTCGACCTCTGCGTCCCTTCCTCTTATAACTGTCATCTGGTTTCCCTATAAGTTGTAAATAGTCATTAGTTACGCGCGTTTTGTTCCTGCAACCCTCAGCCTTTCAGAGTATAGTCTAGTCAATATGATTTGTAAATCTACAGATGCCATACACATAGTTTTGCCTTTCCTTAACCTGTATTGTAACATAAGTCATAGGGTCAGTATTGTCTCGCGTGTGATAACTTTTCTCCGGGATGTAAACCTATCTTCTTTGACTTTGGTACCACCACTTTTCCCATTCTTCTATAAATAGTGTCAGTATTTTGCATTATTAACGTATTAAACTATTGGTTCGATAATATATAATACACTATAACATATAGTCTGCCCAAACTCTTTGTTTTTAAATATGTCTGCTTGTGTCTGTATGTGTGGATTCATATGTGTGTGTGTGCAAGTGTATACCTGTCCTTTTCTCCCCCTAAGGTAAGTCTTTCCGCTCCCGGGATTGGAATGACTCCTTACCTCTCCCTTAAAACCCACATCCTTACATATTTCCCTCTCCTTCCCTCTTTCCTGATGAGGCAACCGTTGGTTGCGAAAGCTAGAATTTTGTGTGTATGTTTGTGTTTGTTTGTGTGTCTATCGACCTGCCAGCACTTTCGTTCGGTAAGTCACCTCATCTTTGTTTTTATACACTATAACATATAATATTCACACCTTTCAGCACTTGCCCTTTTTACAATAGGAATTATTACATTCTTTTTGATGTTTGAGGGTATTTGTTGTTGCTGTTCTTCTTCTTCTTCTTGTTCCGAATGCACTTTCTTCTGATAGAGGTCAGTGATCTACATAGCCAGCTCTGGACATGACATTGCAGTGTGGAAGGCATCTCTAAATGTCCTTCAGCCAGGAGTTCCTTCATCTTCTGACAGGCCTAATCCTGTGCATTTTCTCTTCAGTGATGAGTTGGAATAACGGTACCTCTCACCTTTTATAGTATGTCCTAGATATTGATTTTCCTATGTTTTATAGTGAGCAACAGCTCTTTTTCCTTTTCATCTGATGAAGGACTTCTTCATTTGAAATTTTCAGCACCAAAGGTACGCATAAGGGACAGCTACACAGATATTCTGCGGTCAGTTGTTACATCTGTAGTCAGATTCTAATACAGTACACTGATAATGCATAAATTGATTTGGTCAACACTAGTTGACCTCAATATCTCCACCATCTTATCATGTCTCACGCAGCCAAAGGCTTTTTTACAGTTGATGAAACAATCGTACAGATCAGATCTCATATTTCTGAACCTCTCACTAGACATTTAAGGAGAAGAGTTCTTCTCGGGTTACAACCTCATTTTGGAATCCAAACTGGGTCGTGTCTGTTTGGGATTCACGTTTGTTGTAAATCCATGTGTGTATGATTTGCAAAAATATCTTGAGTACAGGAGACATCAGAACAATTGTGCGATAGTGATCACACTGCAAGGAGTTGGTCTTCTTCGGCAGTGGTATATAAATTGATCTCGGCCAGTCATTAGGTATCTTTTGTGATGCTTGGGTAACACTGGATGACAATGTTGGGAGCCCGAGGCCAGTCGACTTCTGTCCAACTAAAACTTGTGTTGTGTTGTTTTCACAATTGACATTAGCACCAGGATAGGTTTTAATGGATTTCAGGAAGTTTTTTAGCTCTTGTTTCACCAAAATAAAATCAGTCTGATATTTGATGGTCGTCCCTTCCTATCAGTGGGTGACTGAAAAAGTATTAAAACAAAAACTTCATGTTCTGTTCAAAACTTCACCACTGTATCTCCTCTTGTGTTTCGCTCACCAGACCATAGCTCCCTATAGCATTAATTTTTCCACCAGAAACAATTTTTGCATTAAAATCAACTGTGGCCAGTGTAATCTTTCAGTTTTTTTGTTAGTTTTGTTGATTCATTATCTTTGTTTACTGGTAGTGCACAAGCCTGAATAAAGTTCATTGCTCGATGTGATGTTCATGATCTTAATAACATTAATCAGTCTTCATGTGAAACAAAATAGAGGACTGATTTTGCTGACATTGATGACACAAGTACAGTAACTCTATATATATGATGAGTATCAGTTCCCCTGGAAAAGTAAAGTGATTCGTTCTTCATACTGTGAATACCACATCCAGGCCATCTTACACCACTTGGTCAGAGGATTTCTACTTTTGTCTTGCATATCTTTGCCTCTGCATTTGTCAGCTTCCCACTCATATATAAACTGCATACGGCCGTGAGGTTCTAGGCGCTACAGTCTGGAGCCGAGCGACCGCTACGGTCGCAGGTTCGAATCCTGCCCTGGGCGTGGATGTGTGTGATGTCCTTAGGTTAGTTAGGTTTAATTAATTGTAAGTTCTAGGGGACTGATGACCTCAGAAGTTAAGTCGCATAGTGCTCAGAGCCATTTGAACCATTTAAACTGCATACATCCCATGTTGCAATTCAAGCATAGTTATCAGATACATTTTTCCTGGCTTTCTAGTCACAGCAGCATTCAAGGTGCTGGCCCCCTACCCACACTGAATATTTGAATGGGGGAATAGATTCTTCCTCTGTTTGGGCCGTTTCCTGACCTTAACAGTAGTGTGCCCTAACCTCATCCCACTCGTCCACCCTCATGGGGGCTGTCACCAATTAGTATGTTCTTAACGTGGAATACATTCGGTCAAACAGGATTTTTATAAGGTTTACTCCTTTAGGGAAGCTGGCTTCACCATGCTTGTATAGTCCCTCACTCCCGACACTTCGTCTGGCTCCTCTGCCGAGACCACTCCAGCTGGGATGACCCTGTCAGTAGCTGTGCAACTGCCGGTACAGTACTCAGCTTTGATGGAGCGAGTGAGACCTCCTGCCTGCAACTGAAGGTGCCTTCGACAAAATGGTGTCCTTTGGCAGGGGAAAGGCTATTTACCTGTCTCGTATATCTTGAGTATTTACCTGTCTCACATACCTCGTGTAAGATCTTACATAACAAGTGGAATAGTTTTGTCATGGAGGCTGCCCAGTTCTGCCATCTGCTCCAGGGTTCTTGTTTCACTGTTCTGGCAAAGCATTCTAGGAGTATCATGTCTCCGATATCCTTCACTTCCTGTTCCTGTCTTGAGTTCATTTCCCTCGTATAGCCCTTCAGTATCTTCCTTCTATCCCTCAACTGCCCGTTCTTGTTTAGTACTGGCTTGCCATCTCTACTCTCTTCATTCATGCAGATGCTGCTCTTTACTCAAGAGGTCTTTAATTTACCTATAGTAGCATCTGTCTTTTCACCCAGTCATGCTTTGCATCTACAGCCTTGCATTTCTTCTCTAGCTGTACCTGCTTAGCCAATTTGCATCTCTCTCTCTCTTTTGTTTCAGCCTTACTTTTCATGCACATGTATTCTGTTTTGCATACTTCATTTACTAAATCTTCATATTTCCTTCTTTCATCTACTTAATTGAATACCTCCCATACTATCTGAGTACTTCCAATAGGTCTGGTCTTTTTACCAAATTTGATCCCCTTCTGCCTTCACTATTTCATTCCTTAAAGCTACCCTTTCGTCTTTTATTGTATTCCCTTCTCCTGTTTCAGTCAAACTTCGATTAATGCTTCCTGTGAAACTCTCTCTTCCTGTGGTGCCTTCAGTTTATCCAGCTCCCATCTTCTTAATTTCCTATCTTTTTATAATTTTTTCAGTTTTAATGTGCGATTCATAACCAATAAAGTAGTCAGTATCCACATCTACTACTAGAAATGTTTTCAGTTTAAAATATGGTTTCACACTCTTTATTTTCCCATTATATGATCAGTCTGAAATCTTAGTGTCTCTAGTATCTTTCTTTTTTAGAATATTCTTACTCAGTTCACCTGGGAGTTTATGAAGATTGAATTATGTTCTGTGGAGAACTCTATCAGACACTTACCTCTTCCATTCCTTTCCCTCAGTCCACATCCTACTATTTTTCCTTCTCTTGGTGTCGAATAACAGTACCGCTTTGTTATTACATTTTTATCTCCCTGAGGTATCTGAATAATTTTCTTTAACCCATGAGAATATCATGAAAAGGATAAATTGCTACTCTCCAAATAGTGGAGACATTGAGTCACAGACACACAACAAAAAGACTGCTAAACACACTAAACACATAAACTTTTAGCCATAAGGTCTCCTTCAGAAATAGACTGCACACACACAGACACACACACACACACACACACACACACACACACACACACACACAGGTGTGTCCAGAGAAAAGTACATGCTTTGAGGAGAGATAGATTTAGTGATTCTGGACAAGAAAGTCATATGAACATATGTCCTGTCTTAACAATTCCTGAAGAAACTAATGAAAACAGTGGGGAACAGGACAAATGCAGGTGATGGTAAATGAAACATTGAGATCTAGTGACTTGTTTAATTGTGTACATTGGCTTAAGAGCAAAATCTACAAGCACAGAGTGGACATAAAGGAGGAACTTCTCACTTGTATCTTATATATGTATGTGCTCAAATGAAGGACTATGTGAATGAGTTCACATCAGGATCACAAGAGCTGTCTACAACAGCTACAAAATGCATCGCAGTTGGCAACGGACTTTTTGATCACCTTTTGAGAGGAAGTACATGCAGTTAAACAAAACCCTAGACCACAATGTATCATTTAGTATCAACTGCATTTGTCCTGTTCCACACTGTTTTCATTAGTTTTCTCAGAAACTGTTAAGAACAGGACATACATTCATATGACATTTTTGTTGTAACTTCAGATATGCCCTAGAGAAGGACTTGGGACCCTTGCAGTTTATCTTGTATATTAATTACCTGGAAGACAGTATTAATTGTAACAAAAATTTTTGTGGATGATGCAGTTGTGCGTAATGAAGTCATAAATATTGTTGGATATCACATACTGTTGTACTGTTGTTTGTAAGCATTGTCATCGTACCAACTCGCAATGCTTATTGGAAGTTTAGAAATAAACTGTTCAGCTGTTTGGCTCAATCTGTGGCTCTCACAATGTCATAAGAGAACAACGGAAGTTGGGTTTTGCACTACTGATCTTTCTGGAATCCGAGCAGTTTGGCAAGGAGGAAGTAGTTCTGTCAGAGTCAGCCATTGTAATGCTATGAGACCTAATGTAGGGCAAGTCCACGTGAACATGTTGTGGGCTTGGACTGGTTGCCAAACCACAAGTGGGGTCTGCTTAGCAGCACTGTCACACACTCTCCTGTCAAAATGGCCGGTACAGGCAGTACCAATTGTGCGTAGGTAGGACTGAGAATGTTGCTCAATGTGTAATTGCGTATGTTGCCTAACTTTGCATTTTTTTATTTTAATTGTGATGGAGCTCACTTTTGTTTGGATTAAAGTTAATGCTAACTAGTCATTTCAATATTTAGTGTACAGAGATACAAGTTTAATTCTTTTTTCAGGCTTATTGTAAGGCAGAAGAGCCTGTACTGGTCTCACTTGTCTCAGTGCTTCCCAAAGAACAACACATGGTAAGTTTTGTTATTAAGACATTTGCATTTGGTAATGAATAGGTTTAAGTGGCGACAATAATGATCCCATGATGTATCTTAGAAGATAGATTGAAGCATACATTTTAGATAGATATGTAAGTCTCAGACACTGTTGACTGGAATACGCTATTTAATATATCAACAAATTCAATCAATTTTTGAAAATATAATGTAATTGAATAGATAAAAAATCTACTCACCAAGTGGCAGCAGGAGGAAACACGTACAAAGGTATTGAAATTTGCAAGCTTTCAGAGCCAGTGGCTCATTCTCCTGATAGAAGAGTTGAAGGGGATGGAAAGAGAGGTGAAGGAAAAGGTCTGGTGAGCTTTAGGCAATGGAGAGAAGGAGCAACTGACTCTGAAAGCTTGCAGATTTCAATACATTTATATTTATTTTCTCCTACTGCCACTGCTTGGAAAGCACTATTCGGAATTCTTAACCTTAGAATAACAAGGTGGGGTAAAAAATTACCCAAGTCGATATAATTTTTTATCCATGTTGGTACCCCTGGCTTCTCGGATGGAAGTCATTGTTTACCTCTCCAGTCTGTATTGTTGTTCACGTTGAGGAGGCTATAATCTCTCAGGCTTTATTTTCCATGCTCCTTTAACAGGTGAAGTGTGAAATTTTGCGTTTGGTGTAAAAAATCACCCCACCTTGTCATTTGCATTAAATTTTTTTGTTTATAAAATAGATGGTACTTTCTTTTGCAGGCATAGCAAATATCTTCTCGTGAACTATTAAGAACTCCAGATGAAATATTAAGAGAATTTGACCATCAAGAAGCTGAAAATGTATATTACAATGAATCAGATGAAGATGTGAGAGAAAATGAAGGTGGTCATATCACAGAAACCTGGAGGATGATGAATTCAATGTATCGCCATTTGAGGTTGATTCATCAGACGAAGGAGACAGCCAAGTAAGGAAAATTTTATATGGCAGAAATGGGTGTTGTTGGAATACACATCCCTTCCACAAAAAAGCATAGAGTGTGCCAGCAAAGAATATAGTGGTACATGCACTTGGTGCACTAGGCAAGGCAATAAACGAAACATACCAGATTGCAAAGAAGAACAGCAGACAAGTTCGCTGCATTTTGTGATTTATGGTGTATGTTTGTCAAACAGTCAAGAACTGAACACTCTGTCTGCCCTCCTAACCACTGATGAGACCCTCCTTAGCTTCCGAGGCAGATGCCCATTCAAAATGTATCTACCAAGCAAGGTGGACAAATATGGGCTAAAGATAATTTCATTATGCAACATGAAGACATATTATTTTTGTGCAGGAATTTCATATTTGGGGAAAGAGACTAGGGACAAACATGTTTGAGTTCTTACATATTATGTGATGAAATTATGTGAATCTGTATATGGAACCAACCGGAACATTACAATGGACAACTGGTTTGCTTCTTGTGAAGTAGCCGACAAACTGGCTGACAAAAACTTGACAGTGGTTGGCACCTTATGCAAGACTAAATCAGAAATACCAGAATCCCTGCTTCAAACCAAGAATAGGCCAGTTTCTTCATCTGTATTCATTTACAGGAGAGAAAAAATGTTTGAGTCATACATTCCAAAGAAAAATAAAAACTTTATTCTTTTATCAACAATGCACAAGATAGGTGAAATAGATGAGAAGACAAATTGAACATAGTACTTTTCTACAATGATAACAAAGGGAGAGTCGATGTCTTTGATTTACTATGCCACAACAAAACCACAGCACGAAAAACCAGGCACTGGATAATGTGATACATGTATGGGCTTTTAGATGCATCAGGAATAAATACCTATGTCTTGTATAAGGATAATGGTGGCACAAACAGCCGAAGCAATTTTCTCAAGTCATTGGCATTCGGGCTGGTTGAAGCAGAAATGAAGGACAGAATCATGAGAAAAAAATTTACCTAAAGAGCTTCACATAACCATGGAACAGATTTTGACACATTTTGGGAGTGATATTCCTAGATCAGCAGCACAACCAGAAACAATCTCAAAAAAAAAGTGGACTATTCTTTCTTTGCAGTCGAAAAGAAGACCAGAAAAGTTCTTTTGAATACTGTGTCTGTTCGAAACCAGTGTGCAAGGACCATCAGAAAAATATTTGTCAAAGTTGCCATAACAGTTTACTTTGAAAATGTTTGGAATATTCAAAATATCATCAAATTTTGAAAATAATTTATAAAATCTGTGTTTCCTTTCACATGAGGAACTATTTTTCCATAGTTGTTAGCTTTATACTTTTTACCAATTCACATGTTATTTCCTTCAATGATTCTTATGCCTTTTCATTTATTCTATTGTGTTTTGCAATGTCATAACACAAAGGGTAACTGAATGCAACAGATAAGTGCAGTGTCATATTTCTAAGTGCAGTGTCATATTTCTGTATATGACAACCATGATACAATAAAATGCATTGATATTATAGTTATGATTTGCTTTGTCATATTATAAAACATAACCATACTTTGTAATAAATGTTTTATATTGTGTGATTATTACTTTATGTTACTCCAGAACCTCTTTTGTGAAACAAATAATTCAGAAAAACACGGGGTAAATTTTTAACCCACCTTGTTATTTATGTCTCAGGAATAGCACCTTGTTACTCTAGGGTTAAGTTTATCACACATAAAATACAGGGGGCAAAAAGTAATCTGTAATTTGTACAGAAACAAGACTGCAGTTGTAAGAGTCAAACTGCTGCAGCGCACCTGCCATGGAGTGCTGGCAGCCCAGTGTCTGCCAGTTGCACAAACCACAGCAGGGCCGAGAAGTCAGCAAATAGTTGTATCAGAGGGCGTTGCCGGTGGCCGCACTGAAACGTCACTTGCTGCATGCTGTTAGCATTGGCGTGAGCCGATTGAGACTGTGTTCTACTTCTGTGACCCAACCGAGCATCCAATTGAAAAGCTGTGGTACTCTGTACACTGAGGATTTAAGCTCACGCTAGTGTAGCAGAAGGCAGGGACGTCGCCAGTCCGGAACCATTGAATTCACCACAGCCGCTGATGCCTTTGCTGTCCATCGCCACTCGCAACTGAGATGTTGCACGCCCTAGGACTGGCCTCTGCCAGCTTGGCGTGTCTGGACTTTGTCATCGTTTCAGTGTTGGCGGCTAGGAATATTGACGTTTTCATTACTCGTTCTCGGCGCGGACTTCGTGTTCACGAGTGTGCTCTGCAGTAGTTTGTCGGAACTTTAACTTTTGTTCTTTTAGTTATATTGTCCAACAGGGTACTCAATTATTTGTTTTCCAGTTATTGACATTTTGAGAGACTGTACTGTTTACTACAGTGTGCAGTAATAGCTCTTCTTGCCACAGCAAATTTTCTAAAGAAGTATTTAATTTCTGTGGTGTTAATTGATTAGTTTTGGAAGACACTTCAAGAAGCATTTTAAAGTGTTGTTGTTAATGTTTTCTAAAGGCTCAAAACTGTGTGCATTCAACATAATGGCATAAGTAAATATTTTTCCAGTTTAGGTTCCATTCCTGTCCCTCCTGTTCAATCTGTAAACTCATCGGGCAGTGAATTAAACCAAAGAGAAGTTTGGAAAAAGATATGAAGTTCGAGAAGAAGAAATAAAAACTTCGACATTTGCCAGTGGTTTAGTAATTCTGATGATTAAAGTTCTCCTGGGTGTTGTACCCCATTATTGGATAACATACTTTAAATATAAACTACGAAACAGACATTCTGACCATTTTTCAACGGCCTTCTTCAGGCCTATCCTGGTATTACATGAGGAAATCTGCCTCTCTTTATTGCAGACAATTTTGTGTCAGTACATCCTACTTGTGAAACTTTATTAGTCCTAGAATTTAATAAGCTAATCATGACAAAAGGGACAGGGTCGGAAGGAAGTTACTCATGGTCTACATGGCTTCTCAATGATTGGAGACAGTTGCATATCAGCACTTGTTTTTTGCTGGGCATGTTTTCTGCCTAGTGCATGTGGAAATGCACTGAGAGTTCCTATGTGGCTGATTATTAAGTCTGTTTTATTAGTGTGGGGAGCCTTTCCTCCTGCAAAACCAGTCTTGCCCTGAGGGTGACCATTGCAGTACAGTTGAAATGTCAGTGTTATAGTTCAACATTTAAAGTAGTTTACACAGGATGGAGCAGATGAAACAAGTTTTTTAAACCACTAGTACTCGGTAATGATTGAGAGTATTCATCATGAGTGATGGTTTGCAGACAGCTCAGACAATGCAGATTGTGTGCGCAGTTCTTTAGAAAGAATGATTCCGTGGTACAGTCCAATGTTTTTTCCATTGAAAGTTTACTGATGGATGTTGAGATGCAGTCCCAGATTGAAATACTGTACTCTGATGGGTTGCAGCATTAAGACGCACTGAGTTTATGATGTAAAAGAAACCACCTAGTGTTCCTTGTTCAGCTTGAACTCCAGAAAATGTAGATGGACTGAGAACGGTAGTTCTTGCTAGTCTGAAAAAATCTGCTAGGCGACAGGCTGTATCGCTGAGTATGTCACGTTGTTCGCTTCAGTGTATCTTGGGCGATGATCTCAAGTTTCACCAGCACAAAATAAAGATTGTCCTGCATCTAAGTGAAATGGATTTTGTGCAGTGCAGAAAATGTTGTGGCATGATGGACACTATCCTTATGTACGATGCGAATGTTCCAGTATTTGTGAATGATGAAGACCATTTTCATCTGTATCGTTATGTTAATGTACAGAACTGTTGGTACCAGGCATTGGAAAACCCACAAGGACTCCACCAAAAACCTCTCCACAGTCTAAAAGTAAGAGTGTGGTTTGGTATATCCAAGATCGGATTGTTGGCCGTGACTTTTGTGAAGAGGGAGGAACCACAGTTACACTGTCATTAGCCTGTTATGGCAAAATGTTATACACCTTTCTTCATCCAGAACTTGAACAGTGTCGAGTGAGAAATATGGTTCCAGGAGAATGATGGTACAGCTCACACTATGAGAGCACCCACGGAAACAGTTTAGCAGATGTTCTGACGACACATCATTTCACAATTCGGTGATGTTCCTTGGCCCCCTCGCTCATCCGATCTGTGACTTCTTTTTGTGGGGCTACTTGAAATCAAGAGTGTAAGTGAACAAGTGCAGAATTGATTCAAGATTTCCATTTGTCAGGAAATTGAAGCTGTGCCAAATGAAATGTTGGAGAGAGTCTTGCATGACTTGTATTTTCTGAACCTAATTAAGATACGTAGACGCAAAAAATGCAATAAACGTTTTTCTATTGAGAGCAAGATTTTTAAAAATAAAACCAGGTTTAAGTTATTCACTAGTGAACAATATGCATTTCCTCTCTGTCACCCTGTACAGTGACAGGGTACAACACCCAGAAGAATCTTAATCATTGGAACACCAGCTGCAGAAGCCTTTGTGGTTAAGACATTGTGATTCTCTCAGATTTAGTAAAAGACTTAAAGGAACAATTGAATGGAATGGGCAGTATTCGAGGAGAGGTTATAAGATGAACATGATCAAAAGTAAGTGAAGATTAATGGATGTAATAAAATTAAGTCAGCTGACACTGAGGGAATTAGATTAAAAAGAGATGCTATACAAATTGTAGATAAGTCTTGTTATTCGGGTAGTGAAATAACTGACGATGAATGAAGTAAGGAAGAAATTAAATGCATTGTGCTAGTTGCAAGCAAACCATTTCTGAAAAAGAGAATTTTTTTTAACTCTTAATATTAGTTTAAAGCTTAGGAAGTCTTTTGTCGAGGTGTTGGTATAGAGTGTAGTTGTATGGAAGAGAAATTGGGACAGTCCTCATTTAAGATGAAAAGGGAATAGCTTTTGAAATGTCATGCTGTAGAAGATTGCCAAAGATTATATGGTACTGGGTAATTAATGAAGAAGATCTGGATCAAATTCGAAAGAAAATAAATTTAACTCACTTCTTGACTAAAAGAGGCCATGTACAAGGGTGTCAAGGAATTGTCAATTTGCTGATGGAGGGGTGAAAGGGGAATTAAATATTGTAGAGGAAGATCAAAGCTTGAATACGTTAATCAGATATTGAAGTGGATGCAGGTTTTGATATGTACATTGTGATGAAGAAAGAAGTTTGCCGAAGATAGGCTTGTGCTGTGGAACACAGCAGCTTTGAAACCATAATTTTGTATGAAAGTTCAAATTAAGAGAGTGTGTTCCCCATAATTTTCCAAACTATAGTGTAACTAGCGGATTCTTAAAATGTGTTAACTGTTTTAAGAAGTGTTTTGGGCCATTTGGTATATAATGCTCCACTTAGTTCTGGAAATGGATACTGCAGTCAAATAAGATGGCACTAGAAGTACACATTAATGGTCACACACGCTCGCCTGTTCAAATTCATTGCTGACACCTGTCTGGATAGAGGGTGAGGCCACCCTAGCCACATTCCGCCAGAACCTCAATGCCTACCCCCCCTTTGCTTAACCCTGTTCTGCTCAACCAGAGCCATCTTCGTCAGTGTGAGTCTCCACCTCAAGGATAGCTTCATCAGTACCTCTGTCAATATCTAACCTTCCAAACACTGACAGTACCTCCACCTCACCAACTGCCACCCATTCCGTACTGAGAAATCACTTCTGTACAGACTAACCACCTGTGGTCGTCAGAACTGCGGTGATGAGCAGTCTGTCTGCGAATACACTGAGTGTCCCACCCAGACCTTCACAGACCAAAATTACACTCCCAACCTTTTACAGAAATGGATCTCTCTTGCCCAGTCTCTCCAGCCATCTACCACCTCCTGCTTACCCACTGTCTGGTTACAAAGGAGCATTCCTCTCGTGCCTCGGCACCGTGCAGGACGGTAGCGAAAGTTTCAACTACCTCTCACTGTGCCCTGAAATGAGGAATATTCTACCCACTAGACTTCCACCCTTGCCCACAAGCCATTGCCCCGACGCTCATATCGCTGGAATAGACCTTGAGGTAAGATATATCTCGTAAATCCTCCCGACCGCCTACTCCAGTCGGGCATCTTCTACCCCATCAGAGGCAGGGTTACCTCTGAAAGCAGTTATTTTATCTACAACCTGAGATGCAACCGCTATGCCACTTTCTACGTGGATGTGACAGCTAGAAAGCTGCCTGTCCACACAAATGGCCACCGGAAACCTGTGACCAAGAGACAACCGGACAGCCCAGTTGCCGAGTCTGGTGCCAAACACGGCATCCTTTACTTCAGTGATGTCCTCACAGCCTGTGCCGTCAGGGTCCTTGCTACTGGCACCAGCTTTTCTGAACTGTGCAGGTGGGAACTCTCCCTGCAATATATCCTATATTACTGTAACCCTCCTGGCCCCAGCCTTCAGTGCTCCCTGTCCGCCACATACCTATCCCCTTCGCTGCTCACGCTCCAGCGCTACACAGTCTTCTATTCCACTAACGCACCCGCTAGTCACTAGCCTGTTTCCCCATCGCTTCTTCTCTCCTCCTTTCCCACTCCCCCACCTCACCCTGCTGTCCTCCCCATCCGCACCCCATGCTGCCACCTTACCATTACAACTGGGTAGCTGCTCCTGTCAGGCGCTATACGACTCAGTTCAGCCGCAGTGGCCAGAGACAGTGATCATGTTGATGGTCGTGTTTGTGTGTGTGTGTGTGTGTGTGTGTGTGTGTGTGTGTGTGTGTGTGTGTGTGTGTGTGTGTGTGAATATGTGAGTGTGTGTGTGTGTGTGTGCATGCGCGTGTGCGTGCGTGCGTGCTCTATATGGAGAATAGCAATCAATTCTTTTCATAATATTGTTAAAATAAATAATATTTTTATTCAGGAGAACTGAGCAGCAAGAATATTGTGTAAAGTAGACAATGATACGCCTTGCAGGGGCTGCATTAAGGATCTTGAAATTCTTCACTCACTTCCCGGTACATTTACTTCACAACAATTTTTGTTGCTTATAATAAAAATTGCCTTCAGCTGAAAAGTGATTTGCACAGTCAATAAATGACACAAATAATTTTCATGTTGACACTTTTCCTTTGGGTCTAGTATACAGAGTTAAGTTACATACCCCGGTGCAAAGTATTTCAATGTATCCTACCAAGCATAAAGCAAGATGTTTGGCCAGGAATATTTGGCAGTTGATAAGAAAATGGAAAACATTCCTTGTTGGCCATTTCTGCTAAAAATTATCTGAATCTGTAGATTCAAGAATGTTAGCTATGTGACAAACAACAATGTTCATAGAAATCTACATCTACATCTGGATTCCACAAGCCACTGTATGGCATGTGTTGCAAGGTACCCTGTTCTATGGCTAGTCATTTCCTTTCCTGTTCCACTTGCAAATAGAGTGAGGCAAAAACAACTGTCTATATCCCTCCATATGGCCCCTAATATCTCTGAGCTTATCTTTGCGGTCCTTATGAGAACTGTACATTGGCGGCAGTAGAATCGCTCTGCAGTCAGCCACAAATGGTGGTTTTCTAAATTTTCTGGATAGTGCTCCTCGAAAAGAACATTGCCATCCCTCTGGTGATTCCATTTGAGTTCTTGAAGCATCTCCGTAATACTTGATTGTTGTTGAAACATATTAGTAACAAATCTAGTAGCCCGTCTCTGAGTTGCTTCAATGTTTATCTTCAATCCAACCTGGTGCGGATCCCAATCATTCGAGCAGTGCTCGAGAAGAGGTTTCACTAGTGTCCTACATGTGGTCTCCTTTACTGATGAACCTCACTTTCCTAAAATTCTCCCAACAAACCAAAGTCAACCATTCGCCTTACCTACTGCAGTCGTTATGTGCTCATTCAATTTCATATCGCTTTGCGTTATGCCTAGATATTTAATTGATGTTACTGTGTTAAGCAGCTCACTATTTGTACACTATGGGTTCATTTTGCCTACTCGTCTGCATTAACTTACATTTTTCTACATTTAGAGGTAGCAGCTATTCATCACACCAATTAGAAATTTTGTCTGAGTCATCAAGTATCCTCCTACAGTCACTCAACAATGCCACCTTACCGTACATCACAGAATCATTAGCAAACAACTGTAGATTGTTCTCCACCATATCATTTATATGTGTAGGAAAATAACAACTTTCCTGCCGGACTTTCCTGGGGCACTCCTGTCTGAGCGAATGCCGCCAGGGACACCGTTCTGCATTCTCTTATTCTAGAAGTCTCTGAGCCACTCACATAACCTGAGGACCTATTCCGTACGCTCGCACCTTCATTAACAGTCGGCAGTGTGGTGCCATGTCAGATGCTTTACAGAAATCTAGAAGTATGGAATGCTACGTGAAAAACAATTTTGTGTTTTAAACAGCACAGTTGTGACCCCTCTGGTTATCTCAGGGTGACTGTTCAAAGGTGTACACTCTGGTGTTTTGCTGACTTGTCGTTTCCATCTCATGCACAATATTTCAACAACTGGATGAGCCATCTTCTACAGGGTTATTACAAATGATTGAAGCGATTTCACAGCTCTACAATAACTTTATTATTTGAGATATTTTCACAATGCTTTGCACACACATACAAAAACTCTAAAAGTTTTTTTAGGCATTCACAAATGTTCGATATGTGCCCCTTTAGTGATTCAGCAGACATCAAGCTGATAATCATGTTCCTTCCACACTCGGCGCAGCATATCCCCATCAATGAGTTCGAAAGCATTGTTGATGTGAGCTCGCAGTTCTGGCACGTTTCTTGGTAGAGGCGGTTTAAACACTGAATCTTTCACATAACCCCACAGAAAGAAATCGCATGGGGTTAAGTCGGGAGAGCGTGGAGGCCATGACATGAATTGCTGATCATGATCTCCACCACGACCGATCCATCGGTTTTCCAATCTCCTGTTTAAGAAATGCCGAACATCATGATGGAAGTGCGGTGGAGCACCATCCTGTTGAAAGATGAAGTTGGCGCTGTCGGTCTCCAGTTGTGGCATGAGCCAATTTCCACGGGCTACGCGTGAAACTTGCCCGCAGGCGTTCAACCGTTCTTCGCTCACTGCAAGCCGACCCATTGATTTCCCCTTACAGAGGCATCCAGAAGCTTTAAACTGCGCATACCATCACCGAATGGAGTTAGCAGTTGGTGGATCTTTGTTGAACTTCGTCGTGAAGTGTCATTGCACTGTTATGACTGACTGATGTGAGTGCATTTCAAGCACGACATACGCTTTCTCGGCTCCTGTCGCCATTTAGTCTCACTGCGCTCTTGAGCGCTCTGGCGGCAGAAACCTGAAGTGCGTCTTCAGCCGAACAAAACTTCATGAGTTTTTCTATGTATCTGTAGTGTGTCGTGACCATATGTCAATGAATGGAGCTACAGTGAATTTGTGAAATCGCTTCAATCATTTGTAATAGGCCTGTATAGGTGCTCTGAGTTTTACTGTTTTGTGCACTCGCTGGCTGGACTCCACTCCACACAGTCTGGGAAGTGAGTAACAACAAAACTCAGAGCATCCATGGAAGACGGTTGCGTGAGATGTCGAAATATTGTGCATAAAATGGAGTTGACAACTTGGCAGAATGGCCGGTAGCACACAGTTACAGATTTTGTTGTTAGTATCTGCAGCTATTTTCTTTTAAAACTGACAGTGTAATCAACTAAATGCACTCACAGAAACAGCAAGTGTTATATCGTGAAGCACCAGTGTGATACTTGTCAACCTTCATGGTGATGTTTATCATGTAACAGTTATTTCGTGATTAAAATTTCATTCCATTTTGAACTGACATCATCAAAACCAGTATGGGAGCAAATGTAGTCATTTCCTTGTGGCATATGTTTATTCATCAATAAAAGCTTATCTGGTTTTGATGGTGTTCCAGTAGAGTACTAAAGATTTATTCTCATACAATAAGCCTGGTATTATTGGAAATATGTAATGCATCACTGAGTCGAGACATTTTTCCAGAGAAACTGAAATAGACCATTGTTAAACTCTTCTTTAGGTAAGGTGATAGGAGAGGTCAATAACTGCTGACCTGTTTCATTGTTGACATCATTTTCCAAAATGCAGTTGAATACCAGCAGCTGCCATTCTTGTGATGGCTTTTGTTACCACTGGAAAGTTGGCATTGGTGATGCCAAGTTTCCAGACTAGGTGTGAGTAAAGACCTCTTTCACAGTTTTGATAGCACTTGATTCATAGGTATTGAGCTCGAAAGATTACCTTTCTTTTAGTGTGGACCATCCAGTAATATTCAGCAGCATTAAGCCAGGAGTCCAATCATCTAAGCACAGGGTGAGGGAAGGAGGGGCAGTGAAGGTGCTCGTTCCTCAGATTTCTGCACCTGTAGCGGGACGTTCACATTAATTGTCGTGCCACAAGCAATTAATTTTCTTAATAACCTGCCATTGTAGCAGCAATAACAGATCTAACAACTGTGCCAGACACTAGTCATATATATATTCGGCCTGTTTACTTACCTCTCTATTTGAACACAAAATACACATAACAGTTTCTTCGGCGCTTCAGTGTATGTTGTTGTAGTAGGTGATTTCAAAGCTCGATAAAGCGTTACTTCTTTTCTTTGCACTAAGAATTTCGTTTTGTTTCAGAACATGTACAGCGGATAATTGATGACTTGGCTGGTGAAAGCCTGCAACAGCAGCAGCAGCAACAGCATTGTAAGTAGTCCATGAATTTTTCTTCTCCATAGTACTGTATGTCCGTCTATGTGCCGGTAAATGGAGGAAATAGCTACATAGAGCTTTCTAAAGACATAGCTGATAAGGGCATGCATTAATGTTCAAAATAAAAACGGTAAGCCTTATTTTGCATGGTCAATTCTGGCTCGTGAGAGAAATTATGAGAAAAAATCACAGCGTACATCTCGATATTGGTAGATACCTCGATGTTGGTAACTGTTATAATTTTCACGCTATCGAGTTCTCCGTCAGGATCCAGGAAATACCTAAATTTGAGGTGCAGAATACCAGACTATTGGTCCATGTTTATGGCCTGGGGAAGAAAGCAAATTTTTAGTACTTAGTACTTGTGCCACAACAGAACTTGGCAAGTTTTGTCACCGCCACGGACCTGGAGCCAGGTGCGGTACATCCCACCCCCACCTTCCCCTCCTCACCAAAGATCTCCTCCATCACCACTGGTAATCTCACTTTTAAAATATTTGTTCCCTTAACAATCTGAATAAGTTCTTTCATCTCATCGAACACTGTTTCAATCTGTGCACCTGTGGTGTTGGTAGGCATGTAAACTTGTACCACTGCGGTGGGTGCATTTTGGCTTTACGTTTATTTTGCATATAAAGTGAATGCCAGGTTGGAGATGGAGGTGAGTAATGTGATACTGCTTCACTGATTGTTTCAATAATGGAGGGGTTAACACATATGTTCTGCATATCGCAAATAGCGAGGATCAGCTGCCACATATTTTCAGTTATTTATAAATACCGACTCCACAAAAGGCGATGTACTATTATTATGGTAAACTGCATTTAGGTACTGCAACTTTCAGTAAGAAAAGTTTTTACTAGGTTCACAGCAACTTTTTGTGTTTTTTTTATTGGATTTCAATTACCACGCCCATTGGGGGGCAGGGGGGGGGGGGGCATGTGGGCTGGCAGCAGCATTATATGCTGCTCTACAGCCTACAGAAAAGCTAAAAAACATATTGAGAATAGAAACAAACAAGAGAAACAGGCGATAAAAAGGTGACATTGTAAAAACTGTAAAATGGTAGAAAGTTGTGGAACTTAAAATACAATAACGCTGCGGTGACAGTGTGGATACAGACACACTGTTGTGACTGTTGGCAATGCTGACGGGGGACGCACAACACACAACACTGGACACTCACTTATAACTGCACTATACAGGTGACATGTTGGTAAAGGGGGGGGGGGGGGGGGGCAGGATTTGTTCTAGGGCGATGGGTTTCCTAAATATTCATGAACAGTAATTCGTCCAGTCTGTTTATCATGAAGTAAGAAAACATGAATAATCAAATATGTGAAAGAATATATCGCGAAGAAAATAGAAACTTTGTAAGTCTTCACACAACACCGTCTTCCTTTCATGTTCGTTTGTGATATAGTTAATGAAATACATTGCACGTCCGAGTGGGTCCTCACCCACACCGTCATTGGCTGCTGCTAGTGTTTGCCGCTTCCAGGTGGGAAGGCCAATTCCTGAAACCAATGTGTCACCGCAGAAAGCGTTTGCCACCGCCGTTGCTGCAAAACAACCTTATTAGATACGGTGATGGTCACTTATCTTTATCTAGCGAACACGTTGTAGATACAAATTCACACCTTTTACTCGCTCTTCCTTCATAACTAGTGTTAAAAGTGATGGACCGACAATGCAAGAAATACACGAGCGGTTACTGCGCTGCCATCTGTTGGTGGTGCTAAGCGACAGCAACCTGCCCCCCCCTCTTCAGTACAAGCCAACGTGAAAGTTGCGTTTATTTCCGCAGGTCGTAGATTCGTGGACGAGTAGTTTAAGAAAATCTCACACCACTAAAAACATATTTTTATTCTTTAATAGTGCTGATATAAGCGGAGATGATTTTGAATTTTTTACGACGAGTATTTCATACTCGTTGTCACAATTCATTGCAAATTCTATATGTATTGCAAACATACTGTTGAATGACAGAGGGTTGGATCCCCTCATTCGAAAGCGTCAGATTGCAACGCCTGGGCTACTCTCAGGTTGGAATCTCCGTCTTCGAAGATTGTGTCTGTCTGTCTGCCCGCCTGCCGCTTACTGCTGTAGCTGTTCATCCGTCCGCCTGCCTGCTCGCTGTCCGTCGCCGTCGCTGTCACCGCCGCCGCCACCGCTGCTGCCTGCTGTCCGTCCGTCTGTTTATCGCCGACCGCCGCCGCCGCCGCCGCCGCCGCCGCCTGGTCCTCGTCGCCGCCTGCCGGTGCTCGCTGCCAATGCCTTTCGGTCGTCGCCACCGCCGCCGCCGCCACCGCCGCCTGCCGGTCCTCGCCGCCGACGCCATCTGGTCGCCGCCGCCGCCCTTCTCGCGCACCGCCACCGTGTCCCAACCCACCACCACTATCATTTTAACCTCTCCCTCCACTGCTCCAACCACCATCACATGGAGCTCATCCTCCACCCCACATCCCGTCGTTCCTTCTCTCCCTGTCCACCCCACCCCTGCGCCACTTTCGGCTGTAACCACCCCCAACTCCTCCTCCCCTATCACTGTTGCCCCATCGACAGATGCTGACTTTCCGCCGCTCCCTGCACCGCCTCCGACGAGCTCCAAGCCAGCACGGATCTCTGCTCGACGTTCCACAGTCTCTGTGACACCCACGCCCCCTCTGTCTGCGTCATCCGCTGCTCAGGGTGGTCCTGCCCCCCGCCATCTCCCCCTGCAACCCATACCCCTGCCCCCTCTCCACCCGGTCGTGCCCACGAAACCTTCAAAGCGCCCGAATGTTGACCCTTCCCCCGCAGTCTCCTCCAAAAAAAACCCCCAATCCCCGTGACCCACCCACCCCCATGGACGCGGCCCCTGCCACGCCTGCCACCCACACCTTTGTCCTCTCCCATCCTGACCCTCAATTCCTTGATGCCCGCTCCCTCACCCTCGCCATCCGGAAATAGTACCCCAATGCCCCCATCTCCCAACTGATTCCTCGCAAGGACTCGGTCCTCATAAAATCCCCCAGTGCTTCCTTCCACACCGATCTCCTCTCCCGTATCCCCGTATCCAATTTGGCCAACGTGCAGCCCTCACCCCCTACCACACCCTGTCCTCTCCCCGTCAGCCTCAACCTCCCTGACGTCCGCCAACATTCACCGCTGTGATCACGAAGCTTAGCCCCGTGATCACGGATGCTGAGGTGTTGGCGGAACTCAACTCCTGGCCCGACAGTGAAATCCGCTCCGCCCTTCGCATCTTCAATTATGCCGGGCCGACTTTCCTCATGTGGATATTCACTGAATCCTCCCTCTTCCATTGACCGCCTCCTCACCGAGGGAGCCCTCATCTACAATCAGCGCCATAAGGTGGACCCCTCCCGTTCCCCAGTCCAATCCTACCGCTGCCAACACTGTCTCACCTACAACGACCACGTTACCTCTACCTGCAAGAACCCCCCTACTTGTCCCCACTGCAAAGCCTCACACTTCCTCAGGAATTGCCCCAACCTCACCTCTCCCCCCTCCTGCAACGCAACGAACCACATCCTACCCACTCCTCGAAGTGTAAAGCGAAACTTCCACCAATCACCCCTGAGCTCACCGTCCCCGTCCGTCCTGTTGATGACCCCATCCACCCCAATAACTCTCTCCGCCCTCCCCCTACTGCCAAGGACATCATCCGTTTCACCACCATTGTGCTCCAAAACATCCACCCCTTCCAGCGCTCACACACTCTTTCCCAAATAGCCCTCGCTGCCCGTTCCATCTTCCATCTTACCACCTATGCCACATACTCCCACAACCAGGCCCACTTTACCTTCACCCCTCTCACCACCCTCGTCTAACTCTCCCCTCCCATGGTACAACAACCCTACCGTATCCTGTACCACAACATTCGCTCCCTGCCCACCCACAAACTCCTCTTCCTCCACACCCTCTGTCAGCACCGCGTGGATGCCTTTGTCCTAAATGAAACCTTCCTTCAACACCGCACCGATAATCCATACCCTCTGGCGCGTGGCGGAGTTGCTATAGGCCACCTCAAGCACCTCCCTGTCCGGCCCCAACCTCTCCTTAACACTCCTGCCGAGCATCTCGCCCTCAGCCTCTTCTTCCCCACCCTTACCATCACCTGTGCCACCATTTATGTCCGCCCTCGCACCCCCATCCCATACGATTTCCTGGCCCACATTGACCGCACCTTCTCCACCTACGTGATTGCCACCAACCTCAATATCCACAGCCATGATCCTGCTGACCTCCAGCGGTGGCATCAGTTTCTCACCACTCTCCAGGGCGACCTGGTTCCCATGCCTCAGCACACCCGACCCGAATCCAACACCACTCCTGATGTGGTCCTTGCCTCTCCCAACCTCCTTGGGCGCATCACCGCAGATGTCCTTGACCTCATTGGCAGTGACCATGCTCCTGTTCTCCTCACTATCTCTATTGGTCGCCATCCCCGCAACGCTCCCCGCCCTGACGTCCCTCCTAAACTTGTCCATGATTACTCCCGTGCCAACTGGGATGCCTACCGGGACTTCATCCACACCCAGGTTGACGGCCACGACCTTACCCTCCAACCTCCTGATGACATCTCTCGCACTGCTACCTTCCTGCACCAGACCTTGTCTGACGCCGTCGCCACCCATATCCCTACCAAAGCCATCCACCCTCACCGCCCCGCCATGCCTCCACAGGCCGTCCTTCTGCTTCGAGAGTCCCGCCGCGTCTACCGCTCTTTTCTCCGCACTCGTGACCGGGATAAACTCACCCACCACCGGCAATTACAACGACACATCTGCAACCTGCTTACTGCGAAGAAACGCCGTGCCTGGCGCCAGACATGTACACAACTCAACACCACACTCCCCATAAACTCTTTCAAGTATTGGTCTGCTTCCCACCGCCTTACTGGGAAACACCCCACCCCCCAGTTCCCTCTCCTCCTTAATGACCGTCCCTTTCCTGACAACCTTAGTAAGGCCGACCACTTTGCCTCCCACCTCTCTGATGTTTTTTCCATCCCCGTTGATCCCCACTTTGATTATTCCCTCTTCCCTGATTTCATGGACCGTACGAATACCTATGTTCCTCCCCTTGCTCCTAGCTTCCAGTACTTGGGCCACACCCCACCATCTGAACTTAACACTCCCATCACTACACAGGACATCAGCCTCACACTCCGCACTAAACGCAACACTGCTCCCGGCCACGACTGCGTTACCTACCACCACCTCAAACACTGCCCTCCCTCGTTCCTTTCACTCCTTGCCACCCTCTACAATGTCATCCTTGCCACTGGCTTCTATCCCGACCTGTGGAAAACCTCCCGTATCCTGATGTTCTCCAAACCCAACAAGCCTCCATCTGATGCCTCTTCCTATTGTCCTATCTGTCTCACGTCGGTGTTCAGCAAGCTCTTGGAATCCATCCTTTCCTGGCGCATCCATCACCACCTCCACCAACACCACCTCCTCCCAAACACCCAATGCGGCTTTCGACCTTCCTTCTCTGCTGATGATCAACTCCTCCGCCTCACTCATCTCCTCTCCCTCCAGCTTAACTCCCGTTGTTCCGCCATTTTTGTCTCTCTTGACCTCAAAAAGGCCTACGAGAGTGTCTGGCATCCCGGTCTCCTGTTTAAACTCCAATCCTACACCCTTCCTATCAACTACATCCGTCTGGTGGCCTCCTTCCTCTCCCACCGCCCCTCCTATATTACCATCCATAATGCCAATTCCCACACCTTCTACCCCTCTGCAGGTGTGCCCCAGGGCTCTGTCCTCTCCCCTCTCCTCTATCTCCTGTACACGGCGGATATGCCCCAACCCCCCCCCCCCTCCAGTACACCTCTTGCAATATGCTGATGACACCGCATTCCTCGCACTCGCTCCTACCCTCCAACGGTCCCAACGCCTTCTCCAGACTCGCCTTGACCTTTTTGCTGCATGGTGTAACCAGTGGCTCCTGAAACTCAATCCTTCCAAGACCCAGGCAATCATCGTAGGTCGTACCACTCGCTCCTTCCGGCTCCTGGATTTCTCCCTTACTGTTTGCACACGTCCTGTCCGCCTCACCCCCACCCTCACCTACCTTGGCCTCACCATTGACCGTCACCTAACCAGGATCCCTCATCTCCGCTCCATCCAATCCAAGGCTCACAACCGCCTCCGCCTCCTCAAACTCCTCTCTGGCCGGACGTGGGGGTTGCACCCCTCTACCATCCTCCACACCTACAAATCCTTAAACCGTCCCATCCTCTGTTATGCCAGTCCTGCCTGGATATCTGCCCCCCCCCCAAATTCTCTAAGTCCCTCCAGATCCTTGAGCGTCATGCACTCCGCCTCACCTTCCGAATACGCCTCCCGTCCCCCACGCGGATCCTCTGTGATCTCATTCCTTTCCCCCGTCTGCTCCTTTTCCTCGAACATATCCACATCCTCTACACCTCCCGCCGTCTTGCACCCCCTCACCCCCTGGTAGCTCCTCTCCTCTCCCATCCCTGCCCCCTGCCACGTCTTCCCCATTGTGTCCCCCCTACCCTCCATCTCTACACCCTACATCTCCTTTCCCAAGGTGGCTTCCGTCAACCCCCCCTCCCAGATGATGCCCTCTCTCCCTCCATTTATCCCTCCTATCAACACTGATCCTCACTCCCCCTCCTTTCCTCTGTCCTTTCCCTGGGCTCCCTCTTCCCCCCCTTCCGTCCTGTTTTTTCCCCACTAAACTTCTCCCAACCTTGCTTCTCCCCCCCCCCCCCCCGAGTCCTTTTGTCTTCCCCTCCTCTGCCTACCCCACTCCCTGTCACGTCTGCCCCCACCCCTCTTATGGGTCCTCCTCCTCCATCAGCTCCTATCCAGGTTCTCCACTTCGCTTTTACTCTCCTTCCCCCCCCTTTTTTTTCCCATCATATGTCCAGTTTCCCCCCACCTGCTCTCGGCTGTGGTGTGTCGCATTTGCCAACTTTTACGTGCAGTGTTCCAGTGACTATTCAGTGTTGTTCGTCTTTCTCGTGTTGCGAACAGAACCCATGCTGTCGCTAGGTGTGAATTTTATGTCTTTTGCGAACAGAATCCAGACTGTCGCCGTGTTTTTTAATTGTCTGTCTATTGTTTTACCTGTCTGCTTCGTATGTATTTTATTAGCTTCATCATCCCTCTGTTCTTTGTTTTAAGTTCCACGATTTCTTTTCGCCATGTTACTCTTTAAGTCTCAGAATTTATCGCCTGTTTTTATTATTATATTCTCTTCATTTTTATCATAAAGTCTGTAGGCTGAAGAGCGGCATACTAAGCTGCTGCCAGCCTGCCCCCCCATCGGGGGGAATTGAAATTCAATAAAGAAAAAAAAAATGTTGAATGATATCCATAACTTTACTGGTTTTTGACCTAGTGATCATTAATTTTTGTAGCAGCTCAGGTCGCAGGTGAGTGATCCGGGCTTATTGATGGATGTATGAACGTGTTATGAGTACAGGCAGAGTTAACGAACGCACGGCATGCGTGCTTTAGCTATGTAACGGGATTAAACAAGATCCATTATAGAAGTGATGGGCTAAACTGCTATTTTCTGATATCAGTGATCTCGGTCAATGCTACTTTTCAGTATCTGGTATTCTTAACTGACCTGTGATTTGTCACAGTTAAGGAATACAGGTTGTGTATCATTCCGCACTCTACCACTGCAATTTCTGCTACTTCCACGATTTCTGCGATTTCTGTTACTCCTGCAATTTCTGCGACTTACCACCATATGAAAAAGTTACATTTGTCCACACAGAAAATTGCATCTCGTCAAAACTGTCATTGGTAAATATGTTTTACGTTTATTCTTCCGTTGGCTTTAATTTTGTATTAAAGAAACAACTGTAAAAAGATTAATAGTGTATTTAATATGTAAGTGGCCTTACAGTATCATAACAGTTCGTGTTTAGAAAATGAATTCTAACATATTGTTATGTTTACAGGTACCTGAACTACATTTAAGTCGCTCAGTTAAGTGATAATTCAAAATATCATTGTCAACCGATCTGGAGAAATTGCCACTTCATCTTTAGACTGTCTTCGTCAGACGAGAGGTTAGTTTCTAAGTGTTTCAATGAACTTAATTACTTAACTGAGATCGTTCTTGCAAATGTAAAATATACCCCACTGAGTGGCTTTCATTACAGCAAATATTACCAATACTACTCTGTCAATTACATTGCTTGTAATTATGACAGAAAAGATGTTTGATAATCCTTGTGATTTTGCAGACACAGTTTCCACTCTGATTGGTGTACGAAGCTATCAACATCAAGGTTCTTGAGAGAGAATCGTGAAGATTCAAGACAGCTCTTAAAGGATTTGCAGTTTAAAAGTGCCATAATTATGAAATAAGTGTGCAGAATGAGAGATAAAACTGTGTTTAATTGAAGTTGTTATGCGATTTTAAAGGAATGATGAATGTTAGCCGGCCGGTGTGGCCGTGCGGTTAAAGGCGCTTCAGTCTGGAACCGCGTGACCGCTACGGTCGCAGGTTCGAATCCTGCCTCGGGCATGGATGTGTGCGATGTCCTTAGGTTAGTTAGGTTTAATTAGTTCTAAGTTCTAGGCGACTGATGACCTCAGAAGTTAAGTCGCATAGTGCTCAGAGCCATTTTTTTGATGAATGTTAAATACAGTGAGTGAATAATGAAAATCTCATTTCCCTCATGTTAAGCCATCCTATACCCATAAATTTTCCGCCACTTATTTATTGGTAAACACTTGTTGGAGAGTGGAATGCCCCTCCCCCTCCCCCCCCCCCCCCTCTATCACCACAGTTTTGGAGTGACACTGACCTGTAACATAGCCTGAGGTCTAGAATATGCATTGTGAGGCTGTTGATATGAAAGTGGGAAGTACAGATCTTCCAGTTAAATCAGGAATAGTTTAAGTGCAGTACTTGAAAGTAGCACAGGAAAAGCTTACTTGTGTAGGTGGTTTTAGTGTCGGCAAAAAGTTCTTGTGTGTGAAGTTGCCATGTAGAACACCAGGTGTAAAACTTTTCTCCCGAGTCTTGAACTGTGTCGGAACAAAAGTGAGGCATTCATATGATTCAATACTACTGTTTTCGTTTCATTACAGCTGTATATCCAGATTTCTGAGTTCTGCTGTGTTAACATTGCAAAGTCCTGTAGGCAAGTGGAGTATTAACCAAAACTGTCATACTGAAAGCAGAATCAAACACATTTTTTAGGTTACTTGTCTCTAAATGATATTTTCAGGAGAAAAAGGCAATGTTGCTTCTTATTAATATAATACATTCAGAGTCACAGCTGTGTTTGACCAACTATAACTGGTGCTGAATGTGCATGTCATCATATAATATGCACACACAGCACATCAATCTCATCTCCGGCAGTACCTCGCTATGAATACCGCCCTTCGATTTGTGTTTTCGTGCACTAATCGAAGAGTTAGGATTGCAGGTGCCATCCGGCCAACCAGCCAGCAGTGGTCCAACCGAGCAGCAGCGGTCCAGCCGAGCAGCAGCAGCGGTAGCAGCGGTCCAGTCAGCAGCAGCGGTCCATCCAGCCAGCAGCAGTGGCCCCGGCCCCGCCTGGCCCTCCTCCTCCTCCCCTCCCTCTTACTACAAATACCTCCTCTCTCGTCCCGATCCATACCTCCTCCAGGCCCGGAACCTCTCCCTCCTTCTCTGCCGAATATTTCCTGGAGCCCCCATCTCCCTCCTCACTCCCAGAAGAGACAGTTCTCATCTCCTCCCCCAGCCCCACCCTCCATACTGACATCCTCTCCCGCATCCCCATCACCCGATTTGGCCCCAACGCCTCCCTTACCCCCGCTCCTTCCACGACTCCTACCTGCCAACTCCACCCCCGCGTCACCTGCCGACCCTCACCGCCCTGATCACTAGGATTAGTCCGACGAACACGGAGGAGGAGGTGTTGGCGGGTGGAGCTCAAGGCGCATCCCTCGCTGGAGGAGCAGGCGGTCCGCTGCAGTTTCAACTCCGCCGTTCCCACTCGCCTTATGCGGGTTTTCTCAGAGGACGCTCCCTCCATTGACCATCTCCTGAGGAAGGATGCCCTCCTCTTCAACCAGCGCTACAAGGTCGACCCCTCCCGTTCCCCTCCGCAATTCCTCCGCTGCCAGAGGTGCTACAATGCACACACAACAACTGAGTGCCGATAGGCCCCCACATGTCCGCATTGTAAGCAAGCACACTTTCTCCGGCAGTGCCCTAACCTTCAGTCCCCTCCCTCCTGTAATACCTGCAATCTCCCGCATCCCACCTACTCCCAAAAATGTAAAGCCCGACCCCCTCCGACAACTCCTGAACACACCGTCCCTGTCCGTCCTCTGGACGCCCCCACCAGTCCTGGAAATTACCTTCATCCCCCCCCCCCCCACTCCCCCCCTCCGCTGAGGACATCATCAGGTTCCTAACCATTGTTCTGCAAAACGTCCACCCTTTCCAGCGCCCCTCACACCCTCCAACAGATCTCCCTCACCACCCGTTCCGTCATCCACCTAAAAATGTATGCCACCTACTCCCACAACCAGGCCCATTTCACCTTCTCCCATCTCGACACCCTCGTCTACATCCCTGTCATGGCGCGACAGCACTGTATCCTGTTCATCAACATCCGTTCCCTGCACAAGGTTCTTCATCTCCCAGTACTTACTGCAACCTACATCCTTCTGAATCTGCTTGGTGTATTCATCTCTTGGTCTCCCTCTACGATTTTTACCCTCCACGCCGCCCTCCAATACTATATTGGTGATCCCTCGATGCCTCAGAACATGTCCTACCAACCGATCCCTTCTTCTAGTCAAGTTGTGCCACAAACTTCTCTTCTCCCCAATCCTATTCAACACCTCCTCATTAGTTATGTGATCTACCCATCTAATCTTCAGCATTCTTCTGTAGCACCACATTTCGAAAGCTTCTATTCTCTTCTTGTTTAAGCTATTTATCGTCCATGTTTCACTTCCATACATGGCTACACTCCATACAAATACTTTCAGAAACGACTTCCCGACACTTAAATCTATACTCGATGTTAACAAATTTCTCTTCTTCAGAAATGCTTTCCTTGCCATTGCCAGTCCACATTTTATATCCTCTCTACTTCGACCCCCATCAGTTATTTTGCCCCCCAAATAGCAAAACTCCTTTACTACTTTAAGTGTCTCATTTCCTAATCTAATACCCTCAACATCACCCAACTTAAGTCGACTACATTCCATTATCCTCGTTTTGCTTTTGTTGATGTTCGTCTTATATCTTCCTTTCAAGACACTGTCCATTCCGCTCAATTGCTCTTCCAAATACTTTGCTGTCTCTGACAGAATTACAATGTCATTGGCGAACCTCACCGTTTTTAATTCTTCTCCATGGATTTTAATACCTACTCCGAATTTTTCTTTTGTTTCCTTCACTGCTTGCTCAATATACAGATTGAATAACATCGGGGATAGGCTGCAACCCTGCCTCACTCCCTTCCCAACCACTGCTTGCCTTTCATGGCCCTCAACTCTTATAACTGACATTTGGTTTCTGTACAAATTGTAAATAGCCTTTCGCTCCCTGTATTTTACCCTTGCCACTTTTAGAATTTGAAAGAGAGTATTCCAGTCAATATTGTCAAAAGCTTTTTCTAAGTGTACAAATGCTAGGTTTGCCTTTCCTTAGTCTAGCTTCTAAAATAAACCGTAGGGTCAGTATTGCCTCATGTGTTCCAATATTACTACGGAATCCAAACTGATCCCCCCCAAGATCGGCTTCTACTAGATCCTTCTATAGCACCACATCTCAGCACTTCAATTCTCTCCTTTTACTGGTTTCTCTACATCCCACGGAATGTTACTGACGTAATGTAATGGCACCTCTGAACACAGCCCAGTCCACCTCTGGCGCTTTTTGTTCCCAGAGCCAGGGTGTGGAGCTGGGTAAGCTTGCCGTGTACCATGCGCTGACGCGCGAGGGCCAGGCGACGCACATCGTAGGGGCCAACTGCAGGGAGGTGCTGCACTTGAACCTGAGGACACTGCGAGAGGGGCAGGTGCTGGAGCACGTCAGGGACAGGTGAGGTGGGGGTTCGGCCCGAGACCGAGCTTCTGGTACTTGGTAAATTACACTGCTGGCTAGTAAAATTCCAACACCATACACACTGAAGAGCCAAAGAAACTGGTACACCTGCCTAATATCCTGTAGGGCCCCCGCGAGCACACGGAACTGCCGCAGTATAACGTGGCATGCACTCGAGTAATGTCTGAAGTACACTACTGGCCATTAAAATTGCTACACCAAGAAGAAATGCAGATGATAAACGGGTATTCACTGGACAAATATATTATACTAGAGCTGACATATGATTACGTTCTCACGCAATTTGGGTGCATACATCCTGAGAAATTAGTACCCAGAACAACCACCTCTGGCCATAATAACGGCCTTGATATGCTTGCGCATTGAGTCAAACAAAGCTCGGGTGGCGTGTACAGGTACAGCTGCCCATGCAGCTTCCACACGATACCACAGTTCATCGAGAGTAGGGACTAGTGTATTATGACGAGCCAGTTGCTCGGCCACCATTGACCAGACGTTTTCAGTTGGTGAGAGATCTGGAGAATGTGCTGGCCAGGGCAGCAGTCTAGCATTTTCTGTACCCAGAAAGGCCCGTACAGGACTTGCAACGTGCGGTCGTGCATTATCTTGCTGAAATGTAGGGCTTCGCAGGGATGGAATGGAGGGTAGAGCCGTGGGTCGTAACACATCTGAAATGTAACGTCCACTGTTCAAAGTACCGTCAATGCGAACAAGAGGTGACCCATGCCACCCCGTACCATCACGCCAGTATAGCGATGACGAATACACGCTGCCAATGTGCGTTCACCGCGATATCGCCAAACACGGATGCGACCATCGTGATGCTGTAAACAGAACCTGGAATCATCCGAAAAAATTACGTTTTGCCATTCGTGCACCCTGGTTCGTCGTCGAGTACACCATCGCCAGCGCTCCTGCCTGTGATGCAGCGTCAAGAGTAACCACAGCCACGGTCTCCGAGCTGAGAGTCCGTGCTGCTACAAACGTCGTCGAACTGTTCGCGCAGATAGTTGGTGTCTTGCAAACGTCTCCATCTGTTGACTCAGGGATCGAGACGTGGCTGCACGATCCGTTACAGCCATGTGGATAAGATGCCTGTCATCTCGGCTGCTAGTGATACGAGGCCATTGGGATCCAGCTCGGCGTTCCGTATTACCCTCCTGAACCCACCGAATCCTTATTCTGCTAACAGTCATTGGATCTCGACCAACGCGAGCAGGAATGTCGCAATACGATAAACCACAATCGCGATGGGCTACAATCTGACCTTTATCAAAGTCGGAAACTTGATGGTACGCATTTCTCCTCGTTACACGAAGCATCACAACAACGTTTCACCAGGCAACGCCGGTCAACTGCTGTTTGTGTATGAGAAATCGGTTGGAAACTTTACTCATGTCAGCACGTTGTAGGTGTCGCCACCGGCGCCAGCCTTGCGTGAATGCTCTGGAAAGCTAATCATTTGCATATCACAGCATCTTCTTCCTGTCGGTTAAATTTCGCGCCTGTAGCACGTCATCTTGGTGGTGTAGCAATTTTAATGGCCAGTAGTGTAGTTCTGGAGGGAATTGACACCAGGGCTGTCCATAAATCCGTGAGATTACGAGGGCGCGGAGGTCTCTTCTGAACAGCATGTTGCAAGGCATCCCAGATATGCTCATTAATGTTCATGTCTGGGGTGTTTGGTGGACAGCGGAAGTGTTTAAAGTCAGAAGAGTGTTCCTGGAGCCATTATGTAGCAATTCTGGAAGTATAGGGAGTCGCATTGTCGTTTTAGAACTGCCCAAGTCTGTCGGAATGCACAGTGGACATGAGTAGATGCAGGTAATCAGACAGGATGCTTACATACGTGTTACCTGTTCAAATGGTTCAAGTGGCTCTGAGCACTGTGGGACTTAAGATGTGAGGTCATGAGTTCCCTAGAACTTAGAACTACTTAAACCTAACTAACCTAAGGACATCACACATCCATGCCCGAGGCAGGATTCGAACCTGCGACTGTAGCGGTCGCGCGGTTCCAGACTGAAGTGCCTAGAACCGCACCGGCCGGCGAGTCACCTGTCAGAGTCGTATCTAGACGTATCAGGGGTTCCACATCACTCCAACTGCACACACCCCACACCATTACAGAGCCTCCACCAGCTTGAACAGTCCCCTGCTGACACGCAGGATCCATGGATTCATGAGGTTGTCTCCATACCAGTACGTGCCCATCCATTCAATACAATGTGAAAGGAGACTCGTGCGATAACACAACTTGTTTCCAGTCACCAACAGTCCAATGTCGTTTAGCACGGGCCAGGGCGAGGCAAAAAGCTCTGTGCCGTGGAGTCATCAACGGTACATGAGTGCCCCTTCGACTCCGGAAGCCCATATCGATGATGTTTCGTTGAATGGTTTGCATGCTGACACTTGTTGATGGCGCAGCATTGAAATCTGCAGCAATTTGCGGAAACGTTGCACTCCTGTCACATTGAACGATTCTCTTGAGTCTTCGTTGGTCCCGTTCTTGCAGGATCTTCTTCCGGCCGCAGCGATGTCAGAGATTTGATGTTTTACCGGATTCCTGATATTCACGGTACATTCGTGATGTGGTTGTACGGCAAAATCCCCAGTTCATCCTTATCTCGGAGATGCTGTGTCCCTTCGCTTGTGCGCCGACTATAAGAGCTCATTCAAATTCACTTAAATCTCGATAACCTGCCATTGTATCAGCAATAACCGATCTAACAACGGCGTCAGACACTTTTTGTCTTATATTGGCGTTACTGGCATCAACGCCGTAATATGCCTGTTTAAATATTTCTGTATTTGAATACGCATGCCTATAGCAGTTTCTTTGGCTCTTCAGCGTATTTGGGACATTACTGTATCCAAACACTATTGAATACCTCAAAAAAAAAAAAAAAAAAAAAAAAAACGATTTATTAACACACAGCGTACATTCACAACACGACTGGCTCTTTATGCACTCAAAGTAATGAGTGCTACAGACTGTGGATGTCAAGGTGACTCCATATTTCTGTATTTCCACAAGGCTTTTAACACGGTTCCTCACAAGCAGCTTCTATTCAAATTGCTTTCAATGTTTAAGTTGCGGAGCCCGATTCGTGATTTCTTGTCAGAAACTAGTCTGTAGTAACCGACGGAAAACCATCGAGTGAAGCAGAAGTGATACCTGGCGTTCCAAAAAAAAGTGTTATAGGCCTTCTGCTGCTCCTAATGTACATAAGCGATTTAGGTGACAATCTGCGCAGCTCTCTTACATTGTTTGTACATCATGCTGTTCATGAAACGGTGCATGTTGCAAAGTCCTACTGCAGTTCCGTGTTAGTGGCGTGTGTCTGCAATTCAGCGGATTTTTCCTATTTCCATCGTTGACTACTGATGCAACATGAGTAACTTAATAGTATTTAGGTACAGATATTTCGAAGAGCGAGCAGTTGTATATGTTTACTAAGTATACCCTGAAAGGAACCCGACTGGTATACTATCTGGACAGGTGAACCTGACTTTGGGCCCAGGAAATGACCTGGGGGGGGTCTCTGCTGACATCATGAGACTCTGGCATAAAATGGGGGTGATACGCGATTGAATTCAGCAAGAGAGTTCTCACAGCCTCTGTCACCTCAATTCTCCAACTTCCTACCTACACGTGGTGCCCCTGTTAAGCCGAGCAACTCAGCGGAAGGTTGGGTAACCAACCCCAGCGGGAAACTGAGTCGGTGAGCAGATAGGAGTTGGAGGACAGTGGAAGGCAACGGGAAACCACCACTGAACTATCCCAAGAAAACCCCATGGCTTCGCTCAGCTCAAAATGTTCCGGAGTTTCAAGTTCCCCGATCGGATCTCCGGGGGGAACCAGGTTGAGAGGAGTTTCACGAAGAGTAAGATGGTGCAAAGAGAAGCACTGCATAGGAACATGGAATGTAAGATCCATGTATCAAGGAAAACTAGACATAGTGAAAAGAGAAATGGAGAAAATTAACATCGACATATTGGGAATAAGTGAAATGAGGTGGACTGGCATGGGAGAATTTGCTTCGGACGGCCATATGGTGTATTATTCTGGGCACAATAACAACAGAAGTAATGGAGTAGCCTTCATATTTAGTGATAAAGTGAGAAAAGCTGTGATGGGATGCAAATATAAAAATGATAGAATGATGTCCACCAGATTTCAAGGTCAGCCCCTCAACGTCACAGTAATTCAAGTTTATGCACCAACAACCGATGCTGAAAAGGAAATTATTGACCAGTTCTATGGAGATTTACAAGAATTACTACTGTCAACACCAAAAAAGGATATCGTCTTCATAGTTGGAGATTGGAATGCAAAAGTGGAAAATGAAGCTGTAGAAGGTGTAACAGGGAAATATGGTCTTGGTACAACAAATGAAACTGGACAGAGACTCCTAGAATTCTGCCAAGAAAATTCATTGACAATTACTAATACACTGTTTCAACTACCAAAACGACGCCTATATACCTGGACTTCGCCAGATGGCCAACACCGGAACCAAATTGATTACATACTTTGTAATCAGAGGTGGAAGAGCGCGGTTCAGTCAGCTACAACAAGACCTGGGGCTGACTGCGGATCAGATCATGAGCTCCTGATTGCAAAATTTCGGCTGAAACTTCAGAATGTACCAAAAAGTATCCCAACTTGCAGATACGACCTTAACTCTATACCCTCCGACTATGCTGCAGAGGTACAAAACAGATTTAATGTATTACAGCTGGAGGACAAAAGCTCGCAAGAGATGTGGACAGAAGTAGCTAATACTGTCAAGGAGGCCGCAGAGAAACACATTCCCAAGAAAAGGAACAGTAAGAAGGCTAGATGGCTATCAGTTGAGGCACTGCAAGTTGCAGAAGAACGAAGGAAAGCAAAAATCAAGGGAGATAGCTATGTTTGAATTAAATAAAGATTTTCAGAAATTAGCTAGAAGAGATAAAAATATATTCTTTAATGAACAGTGCAAGGAAGTTGAAGATAGTAACGTAATGGGGAAGACAAGAGATCTTTATAAGAAAATTAGAGAAATTAAAGGAAAATTCCAGGCAAAAATTGGAATGATAAAAGATAGAAACGGGAAAGATCTGAGTGAAGCAGAGGATGTTAAGGAAAGATGGGCAGAATATGTAGAAGACCTATACAAGAAAGAACTGCATCATGACAGGGCTCCTACTGCTGATGTTAATGTTAATTTAGAACTAGAGCCAGATATTTTGGAGAGCGAAATCCAGTGGGCCCTTGAAAATATGGCTGATAACAAAACTAGTGGACATGATAAAATACCAGCAGAATTGTTTAAAGTCACTGGAAAGGATGCAGTGAAAGTGCTGCACTCAATATGTCAAAAAATATGGATCACGCAGCAGTGGCCAGAAGACTGGAAAAGATCAGTATTCATCCCCATTCCAAAGAAGAAAAGTTCTAAAGAATGCTCAGATTACCGAACAATCGCACTTATTTCACTAGCTAGCAAAGTTATGTTGAAAATCTTACAAAATAGACTTCGCCAATATCTAGATCGAGAGCTGCCAGAAGAACAAGCTGGATTTAGGAAAGGAAGAGGAACTAGAGATCAAATTGCTAACATTCGGTGGATTATGGAAAAAGCGAGAGAATTCCAGAAAGATGTGTACCTCTGCTTTATTGACTACGCCAAAGCCTTTGACTGCGTCGATCACAACAAATTATGGAACGTACTGAAAAACATGGGTGTACCAGGTCACCTCATTCATCTGATACGGAGTTTATACCTTGACCAAGAAGCCACGGTGAAAACTGTGTATGGAACAACGAAATGGATAAAGATTCAGAAAGGGGTCCGGCAAGGCTGTATACTGTCACCGTACTTATTCAATCTGTATGCAGAACATGTCATGAGGAATGCGAGGCTAGATGAAGGAGAAACAGGAATTAAAATAGCTGGAATAAATGTAAACAACCTCAAGTACGCGGATGATACGATCCTATTGGCAGAAAGTGAAGAAGATTTGAGAACACTCTTACTGAAGGTCAAAGACGAAAGTGAAAAGGCTGGTCTTATGCTGAATGTGAAGAAAACGAAAATTATGGCAACTACACCTACCAATTCGTGGGATATAGCAGGAGAAACCATGGAGGTAGTGACCACATTCAGTTATCTCGGTTCCCAGATCTCTGCTGACGGCGACTGCAGCCATGAAATCCGGAGACGCCTGTTGCTCGGTAGACAGGCGATGTCAAACCTTGACAAGGTTATAAGGTCCAGAGATATAACGCTAGCAACAAAGATCCGGATTGTGAGGGCTATGGTCTTTCCAGTTGTGATGTATGGATGTGAGACCTGGACCATTAGAAAGGCTGAACGGCGAAGTATTGACTCCTTCGAATTGTGGTGTTGGAGGAAACTTCTTAGAGTTCCATGGACTGCAAAGAGAACCAACAGATCAATATTGGAGCAAATTAAACCAGATTTCTCCCTGGAAGGTCTAATCTTAAAACAAAAGCTGACCTACTTTGGACACACAATGCGAAGGCATGCCTCGCTGGAAAAAACATTAATGCTGGGGAAGATTGAAGGAACTAGAAGAAGAGGATGTCAGAGGATGAGATGGATCGATGGCATCACAGAAGCAATGTGTTCCAACCTGGAAGGTCTACGGGAGAAAGTGCAAGACAGGAAAAAGTGGCGTGATTTGGTTCATGGGGCCACGAAGAGTCGGAACCGACTAAACGAATAGAGAGAGAGAGAGATTTCGAAGAGCGAGCAGTTGTATATGTTTACTAAGTATAGAGCTACTGTATCAGCATACCCTGAAAGGAACCCGACTGGTATACTATCTGGACAGGTGAACCTGACTTTGTTAATTGATTTAAACTGCTTTTTTACACCGAGGATATATACTTCCATCTTACTCAACTTGGCAGCTATTTTTGATTCGATTTCTGGAGTATTTACTTCGTGTTCTTCGATGAAGAAATTTCGAAAAGCCGTGTCTAGTATCTCCGTTTAAGTATCACTATCATCGGTAATAGTACCACCGCTGTCGCAAAGTGTATGTATTGGCTGTGTGCTGCTTCTGGTGAACTTTACATATCTCTTTGGGTTTACTGCCAGATTTCGAGACAGTTTCGTTGCGGAAACTATCAAAAGCATCTGGCGTTGAAGTGGGCTTCGGTAAAACATCGCCAGTCGTGGAGATTTTGCGTCCTTTTCAATCTGGCATGCTTTTTTAGTTGCTAGCACAAGTGTTCTGACCTTTTTTGTGTATTGTACCGTCTCTTATTAATTCATTTGGTACTATCTCTCAGCTGACACCTGCTTAACTACATTATGCAAAAAATGTGTACAAATAAAAAGTGCGAGTTTGAACAAAAATATAAACCTCTTAGCTTTCGTTATTTTATACAACGATCTACTTTCTTTGTGAACTGTTATAATCTTCTCCTGCGATCCTTTCTCTAAATGATCCGCTGGACATTAGTCTTGCAAAAATTAACTTCCTTTGTATGCCTTTTCACATTAATTTACTTTATCTATCAGTGCTGCAAATGTTGTGCTTAATGCATTGGTGACTCTTCTCCAGTTCTCACATCAATTACTTCCATTTGATAAGAACTCTCACTATGAACTGCTACTTTACAACTTCTCGTCTGCCAAAGTTGACAACACGGCAAAGTAAAGGGTGTATCAAAAAGAATCATCCAACTTGGTATGTCTGTATTTCTGGCACAAACATACACTATCAATTTTGTTTTTTGCTGAACAGGAAACTCAAAAAGTTGTTTTCATAGCTTTTCAAAGGTGTTTACTGTAACCTCCTTGACATGCACAGCATGTGTCAATATGGTACTGAAATTGTTCCCACACTGCAGCGAGCATGTCTTGAGTAATAGCTTCCACAGCTGTTGTTATGCTATATCTCAGTTCATTCATTGTTGTTGGTAACTGTGGCAGATAAACAGAACCTTTTATAAACTTCCACAAGAAATAAGGATATACAGTCATATCTGGCGACATTGGAGGCCAGTAATGTAAGGCTAAATCATTTCCTTCAATGCGACCGATCCATCGTTCAGTAATCTTTTGATTTAAAAATTCCCGCACTTCCAGATCCCAGTGTGGCAGTGCCCCATCCTGTTGGTAAATGAAGTCGTTCGAATCAGTCTCCACAACTACCCAACTGTGTGAAAAGAAATCTCTCACACATTTCGAAATATGTGCTTCCTGTAACAGCGTTCTCAGCAAAGAAATATGGACCATACACCTTTCCCCATGAAAATGCCCAAAACACATTAAATTTTGGAGAGTCCTTCTCATGTTGTTCAAATTCATGTGGTTGTTCCATACCCCATATTCTCACATTATGACGGTTTACCTTTCCATTTAAATGAAATATTGCCTCTTCATTAAACACTAAGCATGGAAGGAAACTGTCATCCTCCATCTTCCCAAGAACTAAATTACAGAACTCCACATGTCGTCGTTTGTCACCTTCACGAAGAGAAAGCAGCAGCTGAATTTTCTACGGTTTCACGTGTAAACGTCGACGCAACACACGCCAGACGGACATCAGGGTCATGTTGAGCTCCCGAGCTGCACAGCGAACGGATTGCTGCGGACTCCTTGTGAAACTACAGTGGATACATTCGACGCCTGTGTCAGACACTCGAGGACGGCCCAGCCATTTGCCTTTACACAAACAGCCTTGTTTTCCCAGAATTATTCATTTCATTGTCTAATGCTCTGTGCTGTAGGAGGATCCACGCCATAGCTAGTACGAAAATCGTGCTGAACAGTTGTTACTGGCCTGCACTGTGCAAAACGTAGAACATATAACGCTTTCTGTTGTCGGGACACCATTTTTATTAAAACTAAACGGGGCGCACAGTGCTGCTACCTAGCGGGAACCGTGTAAAACTCGAGAGTTTGCCCGTTTCAAATGTATGTTGTTCACCTGTATATCTCAAATAACATAACAGTTATGATTCTTTTTTTTTTTTAATCGAATGGTTCTATTTGATAGACGCTGTAATTGAGTGATTTAGCAACTGATTAACTGTTGCATTTACAGACTTTTTGATTTTCCGAAAATGTGATACATCATATTTTATTTATTGTACCCACTTTGTGAGTGTCTTTCAGTAATTAAACAGACAAATTCTTGTACAACAAAAATGCAGGCGATCATCATAGGCCGCACCACCCTCTCCTTCTGTCTTCTACCTCACTATTTATGGTCATCCCATCCAGCTCACTCCTACCCTCAAATACCTTGGCCTCACCCTCGACCGCCACCTCATCTGGACTCCCCATCTCCTTACCATCCAAAACAAAGCTCGCAACAGACTCCGCCTCCTGAAACTCCTGTCTGGCAGGACGTGGGGTCTGCATCCTTCCAACATGCTTCACACCTACAAATCCTTGATCTGCCCCATCCTCTGTTATGCCAGTTTAGCTTGGATTTCCGCCCCTCCCCGGTTCTATAAAGCCCTCCAAATCCTCGAACGCCATACGCTCCGCCTCGCCTTCCACGGCCCCCACACACATCCTCTACGACCTCATCCCCTTCCCCCACCTTCTCCTTTTCCTTGAACACATCCGCACACTCTGTATTGTTCGCCACCTTGATCCCCCTCACCCCCTGGTGTCTCCCTTCCTCTCCACCACCGACCCATTGCCATGCCTTTACCGCTGTGTCCCACCCTCTCTCCATCTCCACACCCTCCGCCTCCTTTCCCAACTCAACTTCCAGCATCTACCCCCTCCCAGATGATGAACTTCGCCCTGACGTCTACCCTTCCTATCAACTCTAACCCCACCTTCCTCCTGCCTCCTCCTCAGTGCTCCCTCTCCCTTCTCCTGAGTGGCTTTCCCCTCCTCCTCCCCCTCCCTCTCCTGTGCTCCCCTTCAGTGTCTCTGCAATCCCCCCTGCCTTGTCTTCCCTCTTCATCTGCCCCACCAGTTTCCTGCCTCTTGGTGTACCTGCTGATGCCCCGCCTCCTTCCTTCCTGCCGCCTCCCCTGCTGCACCTTGCTCTCCCCTCCTTTTCCATCCTATCTGGCCTCTCCCTCGGCAGGTCCCACCAGGCACTTTTATGCTTCACTGTGTTTGCTCCAAGTGGGTTTAAAGTGTGTTGTTCTGGGGTGTTTTCAATACTTCTAACCTGTGCATGTGCCTTCAGTGTCTTCTTTGTGTTTTAAGAATCCCCAACTATGTTTTTTTTTAAACTTTATTTCGACTTTTTTAATTGTCCCCCATGAATGTCTCCATTTCAGTGTATTTTTACCTCCATTATCTCCGCTTACTCTGTTTTATACATCCATTTTTTATCTTCTTATATATAACATTTTATTCTTGTATTAGTTGTCATGTCACTTGGCTGAAGAGTGGCGGATTGTGCCGCTGACAGCCCTCCCTGAACATATGGGGCAGGGGAATGAAATCACAATAAAGAAAAAAAACAAACAATTTTTTCTTTACCTCTACATAGCCATTGGGCATGGGTTCTTTCATCGAGCCAAACACAAAAATCCGAAGGAACAACTTCAGGGATGTAAGTAGGATGATGTAGGAGCTACAACCTGATATGCTACAACCTTCCAGCCACAGTTGACCCGTACGACTTTGAGCGTTGTCCTGTAGAAGAAGCAGGACTCCTTTCCTTTGCAGGCCTGGACATTTCCTCTCTTCATCACGGGCTTGACTTTTTTCTCAGTTGCAGCTCAGTATGAAAGGCTGTTGAAGATGTGTTCATAAAAGAATCCCAGGTAACTGGAATGGGTTCACTCCAAAAGATGATCAACATGAAACATGATGTTATCAGCTGATGGCTGCATTTGTAATTCAGGGTGTTTAGATTGCAGGCTTTGACGGTTACCTGGTGGCTTAAAATGATGTATCCAGTTTTTGTAGCAGGTGAAACTTCTGTTCAATAGTGCCATCACCTTCGCTACTGCTAAGGATTTCTGAACTCGTCTCAAGGGCAAAGTGTGTGTCCCTTGTGATCAACAGTAAGCTCTCTGGGAACCCACCATGCAAAATATATAAATAATGTCATGTGACTAGGGCCTCCCGTCGGGTAGATCATTCGCCGGGTGCAAGTCTTTCTATTTGACGCCACTTTGGCGACTTGCGTGTCGATGGGAATGAAATGATGATGATTAAGACAACACAACACCCAGTCCCTGAGCGGAGAAAATCTCTGAGCCAACCAGGAATCGAACCCGGGCCCTTAGGACTGACATTGTGTCGCGCTGAGCACTCAGAGCTACCAGGGGTGGACTGTGGTGCAGTGAGCTGTGCCGACACTGACTCACGTTTTTCAGCTGATTGTTTAACTGTGAGTTGTCGGTCGTCTTGGATAAGTGGATCAGTCAGTAAGAGCTGGCAGTGCTGAGTCAGACGCTGGTATCACACGCCCTGAGCTGTGGACATGGTTGCACGTTCGAGGCCTCTTTTGAATTTTCCCACCCACGCGCAAATACTCGGAGGGTTCAAACAACTACTGCCGTACTGTTTGTTCACCCGAGAGCATATTTCCGTTGGCTGTACACTTTTCCAAATCTTTCGCATCAAACATTTTTGCATGAATGTACGCAGCAGGAGGTAAAATAATTGCTTTCAGGTTTCCATGCCTCAGTCTCTAGAAATGGAACCGCGACGGAATCGCTTTGCTGTCCGCTTGTCTATCTCTCTCTGTCTATCTGTATGTCCCCACAATAGAAACGGTCGAATGTTGGGCATAGTTCGTGTAGACGGAAATTTTTGTACAGTGCGTTTCTCCTCAATAGTCCTGAAACTACTGCCTCTAGCGAAAACATAACCCAGTACAAAATTTAACTACACTCCTGGAAATTGAAGTAAGAACACCGTGAATTCATTGTCCCAGGAAGGGGAAACTTTATTGACACATTCCTGGGGTCAGATACATCACATGATCACACTGACAGAACCACAGGCACATAGACACAGGCAACAGAGCATGCACAATGTCGGCACTAGTACAGTGTATATCCACCTTTCGCAGCAATGCAGGCTGCTATTCTCCCATGGAGACGATCGTAATGCTGGATGTAGTCCTGTGGAACGGCTTGCCATGCCATTTCCACCTGGCGCCTCAGTTGGACCAGCGTTCGTGCTGGACGTGCAGACCGCGTGAGACGACGCTTCATCCAGTCCTAAACATGCTCAATGGGGGACAGATCCGGAGATCTTGCTGGCCAGGGTAGTTGACTTACACCTTCTAGAGCACGTTGGGTGGCACGGGATACATGTGGACGTGCATTGTCCTGTTGGAACAGCAAGTTCCCTTGCCGGTCTAGGAATGGTAGAACGATGGGTTCGATGACGGTTTGGATGTACCGTGCACTATTCAGTGTCCCCTCGACGATCACCAGTGGTGTACGGCCAGTGTAGGAGATCGCTCCCCACACCATGATGCCGGGTGTTGGCCCTGTGTGCCTCGGTCGTATGCACTCCTGATTGTGGCGCTCACCTGCACGGCGCCAAGCACGCATACGACCATCATTGGCACCAAGGTAGAAGCGACTCTCATCGCTGAAGACGACACGTCTCCATTCGTCCCTCCATTCACGCCTGTCGCGACACCACTGGAGGCAGGCTGCACGACGTTGGGGCGTGAGCGGAAGACGGCCTAACGGTGTGCGGGACCGTAGCCCAGCTTCATGGAGATGCTTGCGAATGGTCCTCGCCGATACCCCAGGAGCAACAGTGTCCCTAATTTGCTGGGAAGTGGCGGTGCGGTCCCCTACGGCACTGCGTACGATCCTACGGTCTTGCATCCGTGCGTCGCTGCGGTCCGGTCCCAGGTCGACGGGCACGTGCACCTTCCGCCGACCACTGGCGACAACATCGATGTACTGTGGAGACCTCACGCCCCACGTGTTGAGCAATTCGGCGGTACGTCCACCCGGCCTCCCGCATGCCCACTATACGCCCTCGCTCAAAGTCCGTCAACTGCACATACGGTTCACGTCCACGCTGTCACGGCATGCTACCAGTGTTAAAGACTGCGATGGAGCTCCGTATGCCACGGCAAACTGGCTGACACTGACGGCGGCGGTGCACAAATGCTGCGCAGCTAGCGCCATTCGACAGCCAACACCGCGGTTCCTGGTGTGTCCGCTGTGCCGTGCGTGTGATCATTGCTTGTACAACCTTCTCGCAGTGTCCGGTATGGTGGGTCTGACACACCGGTGTCAATGTGTTCTTTTTTCCATTTCCAGGAGTGTATATTAAATTTCTTACAAAAATATCTTGTTCATTTCTTTCTGTAGCAGTAATAGTTCACACATAGCGGACAATATAATATGAAAAATCGTACCTGGTTTTTGAAGGTTAGGTAGATCATTGCAGGTAGGGGCAACTGAATCAATCTATTCGGAGAACGTGGATTGCATCATTCTTACCTGCCCTGTGTTGCTGCACGAAACTGCTAATCAACTGCAGCTCCAAGCATGTAGTGCACTTCATGCCAGCCTGGTGTTTGTTGTACGTCGACGCCATGGTTCTGCAGTACTAATAGCCAGCAGTGTACTTACAGCCAGTTGGGGCTTTCTTTTGAGATGTGGCACGTATACACATGTACCAATATTATCATACATGTCATGTTCAAGTAATGGGTGGAGTCATAGTCAGTGATGTCAGTTTCAGGTTCTTTGCTGACTTGAAGATGAGGCACTGGGAAGGCAAGGAATTACGAGAGAGGGAAGCAATACTGAAAGAGTTGGCAGAAAAGGAAAAACTAGAAGGCAAGTCCTGATGAAAACGCCAGCGCACCACGAAGATGCGGACAATGGGTCATTTGGGTCGGTAATCGTACTGATGGTACAGTGCACATCCAATGTAGGTAGGCATTCTGCTACGCTTTTCGTCTACTTAGTAATTACTTGTAATGGCTAAAAAGGGTTCTGTATCTGTGAGAGAAGATTCTGAAGCAAAGTGAATCAGACAACTGTGTGTTCAATGATAAATTGCTTCAAACACCATTACTGGTAAACAGCGTTTTGTAATTGTAAACAATATCCACTCTACAATAAATGTTAACGTTAAAAGCAATATTATTACTTGGAAAATACTTCCTGGAGTTTCTTACAGTGGTGGTGGTGGTTAGTGTTTAACGTCCCGTCGACAACGAGGTCATTAGAGATGGAGCGCAAGCTCGGGTTAGGGAAGGATTGAGAAGGAAATCGGCCGTGCCCTTTCAAAGGAACCATCCCGGCATTCGCCTTAAACGATTTAGGGAAATCATGGAAAACCTAAATCAGGATGGCTGGAGACAGGATTGAACCGTCGTCCTCCCGAATGCGAGTCCAGTGTGCTAACCACTGCGCCACCTCGCTTGGTAGTTTCTTACAGTTGATGTCAGACACATACTGTCACTCATGATAGTTTCATTTTCCTGGTCTACTGAAACCTGATCATGGCAGTAGGCCCTTGCTGTGGTTTGATTTATTATGATTCTACATTTAACAGTTAACCAAGGAACTGTATATGGCCATGACACCAACAACTCCATGGTTGTTAAGCCTATACATTTTACGAATCTACTGATGGCTATTCACAGACTTAAACACAAAAAATGAGCTGCTTATTAAGTTGCTAGGCAACTGCGCTAACTTTTGTGCTCAACTAGAACCATACTGATATTATTTTCAAACTGACAGTATCATTCTTGCAGTACATATGCTCAGGAACTGTTCTTTCTTTCCTTTTCTATAAGTATTTCTGGGGGAACATTAATTCTTGAAGAAAGGCAAATAGCTGTCTACAATTTGATTACTTTATACATTTTTTGGAAATAGAGAGACCAGTGAGATACCACAAATTTTTGAGATGTAGAGCTTTTTGTAACAGTGTGTTTCACTGGTATAGATTATATTTACAATTTGCAAGAAACGTTCAGATTACTTCTTGTTTAGTATCAGAAATTCACCATCTGTTTCTAGTGAATCGATCTCAAAAATTTTATTTCAAATGTACTGAAATCTGTTGTTCATATTTGAATCACTATACAAACACTTTCATGTAAACTACATACATAAATATTATTGGTAAAAATAGTGCTTCAAAATATCTGTAACTCTAATGTGGAAAACTCTTCGGAACAGGTACAGAATTTATGACAATTATTTTGAATAGCAAGATGAAGAAAATGTGTTACTGAGTTTATAGTAATAAAGAGACTCGTAACAGTGTTGATAGATTTGTGGTGATATCGCTAGCCTTTACCACTACTGTGCTTTACTAATAAATGTTTGTGTGAATAGTCAATTTAGTGTTTAGCCAACTCAGTTCATTTTAAACTTAAAACAATGTTTACACATCTCTATGACAACAAATTTGACTGCCAGTTCTTCACTCTTAGATTTTGCTTAGCTTTTTTATGTCAGATTTAATCCTTATATCTTCCTGATAAATGCCTATGAACTGTTGGAAATGAGGAAATAGTAAACTGTAACAAATATTAAAGTCATGCTTTTTATGTACCAATATTATATATATTGCTTAACTATAGTTTGGATTACTTTTTTCTGAAATGAATGAAAATAAATTATTTCTAGAAAGGTGAATCTACTCCAAGTCTTTTATTTAAAATAAAGTTGATCTTTGGTTGTGTATAACTTTCCTATCTAGCTGCAACGATTAAGTTCAGTATAAAAAAGAATTACCCTCACAACATGACCAACAAGAATCTTTTAAGTATATTAATGATCAGTGAAATATCAAATATTTTATTTCCATTGACTTTAACTGATTTAAGAATGACTGCCAAGCAATGTAGTATTGAAACTAATTTTTAAAATCTTTCGTTTTTATTTTACACACAGCGCTTTTCTCATACAGAATTACAGTGCAAAAAAATCTTCTCGTGCATTAATGTATTCTTTATAGTTCTAGTAATGTAAAACAAAAATGCTGTGGCATTTGTTTTTTAAATGATGAAAGATATAGGTACAAAAAATACAGTCATTAAGGTTATCAAGACAAAAATATTGACTACAGCCTTGAAAGAAATATTGCCTCAACCATAGGCTGTTAAACTTTATGCATTTCTCCACAGAACTAATACATCCTGCTGCAATGACTACAGCAATATTTATGGTGATGCAATGCTAAAAACAAACGAATATTGATCATATCGTAGTCTACAAGTGTGTAATACATTAGACATTAATAATAAGGAATGATAGTTAATTCTCACTGTATTTAGACGTAGACAGATGAATAGTATTCTTAGGGACACATTTAATAAAAGCAAACGAGGAATGACCTCTTACCTGATACACCATTTTTATCAGTTTGAGGTGGCATTTTTTCATCTTGTTTATGAGCTGCGATGAAGAAATGTTGATATGTTGTGTATTAACTGAAATTCTTTACTCAAACTTTGCAATTTAAGGCACACTGGTAACAATTGTATGCTCTAACCCTAAAATGTATAGTTCCCTGATATAACCACAGTTTTTGCCCAATGCATCCTGCAACCACCACGCAGAAAGAATTCAGAGCTATGATTAATAGAGATTTGATTAAATACAAGGAATGCAGCCTGTGAAATAACTGGTAAGTTCTCTTTTGTTGGACTTTGCTTCTTTGGCGTTAGCAGCTCATATTTTCCGATTTTATAACTTTTTCTGTACTAAATTATTATTTTTTATTTTATAATGAAATTAGATCCACAAAATGTCTTCGATCAAACAGTCTTTTCTTTCACAATTCATGAATATCACAGCCATTGATTATAATACACAGATAAAGTCATTGTATGAGTCAGACACCTTCTCTTAAACAAAAACTAATAGATCAACATGTTAAAAGTGCATTATAATAATACATGCTACGAGACCACAGAAAAACTGAAGTAGATGCAAAAAACTTACAGTTTTCATAGAGCTAATTTCATAGATTTGGTTTGACTGGAAGTTAAATTCAAGCATGACAGGAAAGCCTTATTTCTAATATTGTGAGACAATTATATTTGAAATTTGTTGCAATGGTTCAGTATTTATATAATATTTTTCTTTCTTTTTACCATCCATTATCAATGCAATCTGCAATCAGTGAAATAAATTAACATATAGTCCACTTTTTCTTGTTAACAGTTGTCTGAAACATAAGGCTTTAGTGGATAAGAACAAAAGGTTTCACGCAATTAGCTAGGAGCATGTTACACTACCAAATCTACCGAAAAATAGCATGTAACAAATTTTCATTGAAACTTGCTCATTGTATTACAATGATGAGAGGTAAACATTGGTACCAAGTCTCAAAGAATGCTTCTGAAATGTAATTATTTAAATAAAGTGTGTGTTCCAGCATGTTTCTGGAATGCCTGGAGAAATTTCAGCATGTGAGAGACATGACTAAGGAGAGAACTGGTCTGGTAGTAAGATACTCCTAGCAATTGTGGTGGCACAAATCTGAAACACATAAAATAATAAAAAACGAATATATTAGTCTCAATCCAAAGTATTCTGTAATTAGGCTGATTATTGACAGTCATGATGACATTTGACTGATAGGAGTTATGGTGAGAGTTGAGGGAGGGAAGGGGATGACATGTGTAATGTGGGCTGTTTGGGTGTGTGGAGCAATTTCCATACATCACACATCCTATCTGGAGATACACTGGGAGAACCAACCTCCTTGCATCTCTACATGAGGTGTGAAAGTGATGACATGGAAGATTATTGGAAATATTTGTACTACCTACCATGGATTCTGGGGTCGTTGGCTAATGCGTGACAGTCCTGATGACATTTCAGCCCTACTGGTTGGGTGTGGAGAAGGAACAGGGTCACTTAAAAATATGTAACTGGGCAACAATGAATAATCAGCTAAAAGCTGGTTGTTGGAAGATCGTTCGGAATTTCATTTCTCACTTGTTACCATAGTTTCAAAGCGCCAGTAGGTAGTGTCCCATTTTTTTTTTACGAAATGAACACAAGTCGAGTTCTGCTGGGCGCAGTAGCTTCACAAACTGGGGGAAGCAGCAGAAGTGAAGCTTCAGGCATTGACGATCACGAAATTCTTCTAGATAAATTTAAGTATTGTGGTATGAATGGGACAGTGCACAAATGGTTTAATTCGTATGTAACTGGAATGGAGGAGGTTAAAATTAACAGTACAGATAGTCTTCAAAAATCAGCACAGTGCACTAGCTGGGGACGTATCAAGAATGGTGTCCCACAGGGTTCGGTCTTGGGTCCCTTATTGTTCTTAATATACATTAATGACTTGCAACTCTATATTCATGAAGATGAAAAGCTAGTTCTTTTGTTGATGATACAAATACAGTAATCACACCCAACAAACAATAATCAGCTGAGGAAATTGTAAATAATGTCTATCGGAAATTGTTAAATGTTTCTTTGCAAATGGACTCTCACTAAATTCTGAGGAAACACAGTTTATACAATTCTGTACGCTAAATGGCATAACATCATTGATAAATACAGACTGTGAACAGAAAAGTGTTGCTAAGACAGAATATTCAAAATTTCTGGGTGTGTGCGTTGATGAGATATTGAATTGGAAGAAACACATCGAAGATCTATTGAAACAGTTAGGTTCAGCTACTTATGCTATTAGGGTTATTGCAAATTTTGGTGATAAACATATCAGTAAATTAGCCTACTATGCCTATTTTCATTCACTGCTTTCATATGGCAGCATATTTTGTGGCAATTTCTCACTAAGTGAAAAAGTATTCATTGCACAAAAGCATGTAATCAGAATAATAGCTGGAGTCCACCCAAGATCACCTTGCAGACTTTTATTTAAGGAACTCGGGATATTCACAGTACCTTTGCAATACATATATTCATCTATGAAATTTGTCATTAAAAACACATCTCAGTTAAAAAATAACAGCAAAGTGCATAGCTACAACACTACAAAAAAGGATTATCTTCACTATTCTGGATTACATATCAGTTTGGCACAGAAAGTGATGAATTATGCTGCCATAAAAATCTTTGGTCATTTGCCAAATAGCATTGAAAGTCTTACAGGTAGCCAAACAACATTTAAAAGCAAATTAAAAGAATTTCTGAATGAAAAGTCCTTCTACTAAATAGACGAAGTTTTAGGTATGAAGTAGTAACTGTAAAAAAATTAATTAATTATTTTGTGTAAAGAAAATTCATGTTAAAGTGACACTTTCCACATCATTACGAACTGTCGTGTTCATGATCTATGGAACAAGGATTAACGTATGTATGTACAACATGTGAGCAAAAGTATCCATACACTCCCAAAAATGTACGTTTTGTACGTTTTTCATATTAAGTGCAATGCGCTGCTACCTACTGCCAGGTACTCTATATCAGCGACCTCTGTAGTCATTAGACATCGTGAGAGAGCAGAATAGGGCGTTCCAAAGAACTCACGGACTTCGAACGTCGAAAGGTGATTGGGTGTGATTTATGTTGTATGTCTGTATGCGAGATTTCCACACTCCTAAACATCCCTAGGTCCACAGTTTCTGATGTGATAGTGAAGTGGAAACGTGAAGGGACACGTACAGCACAAAAGAGTACAGGCAGACATCGTCTGTTGACTGACAGAGACCACCGACAGTTGCATAATACGCAGACATCTATCGAGACCATCACTCAGAAATTCCAAAGTGCATCAGGATCCACTACAAGTACTACGGCAGTTAGGTGGGCAGTGAGAAAACTTGGATTTCATGGTCGAGCGGCTGCTCATAAGCCACACATCACGCCAGTAAATGCCAAACGACGCCCCGCTTGGTTGAAGAAGATTAAACACTGTTCGATTTAACCGTGGAATAATGTTGTGGTGGAGTGACGAATCACGGTACACAATGTGGCGATCCGATGGCAGGGTGTGGGTATGGCAAATGCCCGGTGAACGTCATCTGCCAGCGAGTGTAGTGCCAACAGTAAAATTCGGAGGCGGTGGTGTTATGGTGCTTTTCACGGAGGGGGCTTGCACCCCTTGTTGTTTCGCGTGGCACTATCACAGCACAGGCCTACATTGATGTTTTAAGCACCTTCTTGCTTCCCACTGCTGAAGAGCAATTCTGGGATGGCTATCTTTCAGCACGATCGAGTACCTGTTCATTACGCACGGTCTGTGGCGGAGTGGTTACCTGACAACAACATTCCTGTAATGGACTGGCCTGCACAGAGTCCTGACCTGAATCCTACAGAACACCTTTGGGATGTTTTGGACGGGCAACTTTGTGCCATGCCTCAACTGATCGACATCTGATACCTCTCCACAGTGCAGCACTGCGTGAAGAATGGGCTACCATTCCCCAATAAACCTTCTAGCACCTGACTGAACGTATGCCTGAGAGGGTGGCGTCTGTCATCAAGGCTTAAGGGTGGGCCAACATCATATTGAATTCCAGCATTACCGATCGAGGGCGCCACAAACTTGTAAGATATTTCCCGTCTGGTGTCTGGATATTTTTAATCACATAGTGTATGCATGACGACAACCGTAATGTGGACACGGGTCTCGATGAGCTGTGTGATGCGCACATCGATCCGGACTCGCGAGTCGGCGCATTGGCCTCTGGCTGGCTCCATAGCAGGGGCGGCCGCACCAGTTATGTGTGCAGAGGCACTAAACACCATCCGAACAGGCCTTGGAAGGCCCAAAGATACCCATCGGTCTCCGTGTCATTCTCAGCCCACAGGCGTCACTGGATGCGGATATGGAAGGTCATGTGGTCAGCACACCGTTCTCCCGGCCGTATGTCAGTTCACGAGACCGGAGATGCTACTTCTCAATCAAGTAGGTCCTAAGTTTGCCTCACAACGGCTGAGTGCACCCCGCTTGCCCACAGCACTGGGCAGACCGGATGGTCACCCATCTCAGTGTTAGCTGTGAAGGCATTGCTAATTACGCATATAATTTTTTTTTCGTGATTTTCTTTAGATTTCTATTCTTTTTATTTTGTTCATATGGGCATTCCTAATTGTGATTATGCAACATTCTACTGTGGTTTTTAAAAGTAAATATGTAATTGTGATTATTTCGTTTGCCAATGGATAAATATGTTTCTTGCTATGTACCTGTGGTAAAGTTTGTAAAGTTCTCTTCTGGAATATTATTAATTGTGAGAAATGCAGTCAATAACATTTATAATGATTTATGTAATTTACGATAACGATATAACATCTATAGACGGGGGACATCGATAGTGATATCGATAGTCGAAAGGTTGTTGTGTGGTAGAGGGGATGGTGGATGGTTTGTCTGTGAAGCGTGCGCGGAAAAATAGTACTGTATTTTATGAAAAGCATACGTAATTGTATGGACGGTGACACCGAACTATCAGATTGTTAATGCTCTTTACCACTGCGGTATGTAATGCCATCGCCAGCGAACTTTAAGAGCAAATAAGCCGGACTGTGAAAGTGCCGCTAACAATAATTTGTTGAGGCCGACACGAACAATGCTTTTATGCGAATGAACTTTGCTGGTATTGGTCTTGGGTGGTGGAACTGTTGTCTATCACATTCTATCAAGCCGCGAAACTGAAGATTTTAATTAACTGTGCAATATAAATGACTTTCAGTGACGTTGTCGAAGTTTGAAATGCGAGAACAGAGTGGACATTGTTTACGGTGTGCTTCACACACAAGAACAATTCAATGAACTGTGTATTTGTGGCTAAGACTATATGAATGTAACGAACTGTGTAATTACGGACGATAGCCTCACGGACAGTGCATAAAGTGTAAAAACGAGCGATGTCTACGTCATGTACTTTGAAAGAGAGGACTCGTATACTGGCGTCTTGTGGTTTGTTAATCACGACGGGGTTAATGATACAGCTGTGCCGGACTTTATTTGCGTTTCGCCGGAGAAGCTTAACCAGCGGAACTGCTTGTATCCTGCTCTCATCATCGAAACCCGCCGACATCCTGCTGCCCAACGCAACGCTTCGTATGCAACAAAAAGTTAAAGAGATTTCGCCGAACGCTATCCCCTGACCTAGAAACTTTCTTTCTCTATTAAAAGTATAAGAATTACAGACTCTATTCAAATAAATTCTTTATTTAGTTTATGTTTGCTTTCTAATGAAAATAAAATTACAATCAGTGAATTAAAAGTTGCCTGGTAGTCTTGTTGAAACACCAGGAAATATAAACTTCTTCCTCTCATTAGAACTTATTCTCCTTGCATGTCAACATTATTGTAGTTAATTTATGTAGTTTTCTGTATTGTTATGAGACTCGATATATATGACAGTGACTAATAAGAGTATTTTGTCGCGAAATATGGCGTCGCGCGAAAATTACGCCATAATTGCTTGGGTTCTGACCATTAACGTAAAATCTGCTATTCCCGTATTGGTGCATTTCCTGACGTGATCTTGAATTTTAAATGTCAGCTGTCAAATCACGTAGGGACTGTTTAGCGAGTAATAAAAGTTTTTGATATTGTGTTGCTACAAGTCGTAGTATTAAGAGACACTGGTTACACTCAAAAGTGGGTAGATGTATGGTGACCCCCCCTCCCCCCCCCCCCCCCCAGTGTTCATGCAATTATTAACAGTATTGTGTGTGATTCACGAAATTTTGTCACTTTTTTCTAATTCCTTGCAGATATTGTCTAAGATGTCTTTGAAGTTTCGGAGAATATATACACAATTTTGTCGGTTCAGGTTAATTTCAGAGCAGTTTCTCGTGAATATTAGAGTTTTCAGTTCATAAACAAAGAGGGATCGTGACCAATTGAGAAGTATAACAAAGAGTGTGGTTTCCCAACTACAATTTTCGACCACCATTGACCAGATGTTTTCAATTGGTGAGAGATCTGGAGAATTTGCTGGCCAGGCCAGCAGTTGAACATTTTCTGTATCCAGAAAGGCCCGTACAGGACCTGCAACATGCGCTCGTGCATTATCCTGCTGAAATGTAGTGTTTCGATGGGATCGAATGAAGGGTAGAGCCACGGGTCGTAACACATCTGAAATGTAACGTCCACTGTTCAAAGGACCATCAATGCGAACAAAAGGTGACCGAGACATATAATCAATCCCACCCCATACCATCACACCGGGTGACATGCCAGTATGGCGATGAAGAGTACATGCTTCCAATGTGCGTTCACCGCGATGTCCCAAACACGGATGTGATCATCATGATGCTGTAAACGGAACCTGGATTCATGCGAAAAAATGACGTTTTGCCATTCGTGCACGCAGGTTCGTCGTCGAGTACACCATCGCAGGCTCTCCTGTCTGTGATGCAGCGTCAAGGGTAACACAGCCGTAGTCTCCGAGCTGACAGTCCGTGCTGCTGCAAACGTCGTCAAACTGTTCCTGCAGATGGCTGTTGTCTTGCAAACGTCCCCATCTGTTGGCTCAGGGAGCGAGACGTGGCTGTACGATCCGTTGCAGCCATGCGGATAAGATGCCTATCTCGACTGCTAGTGATACGAGGCCGTTGGGATCCAGCACGGCGTCACGGCGTTCCGTATTACCCTCCCGAACACACCAATTCCATACTCTGCTAACAGTCATTGGATCTCGACGAACGCGAGCAGCAATGTGGCGATACGATAAACCGCAATCGCGATGGGCTACAATCCGACCTTTATCAAAGTAGGAAACGTGACGGTACGCATTTCTCCTCCTTACACGAGGCATCACAACAATGTTGCACGAGGCAACGCTGGTCAAATCATGAGAAATAGGTTGGAAACTTTCCTCATGTAAGCACTTTGTAGGTGTCGCCACCGTCGTCAAACTTGTGTGAATGCTCTGAAAAGCTAATCATTTGGATATCACTGCATCTTCTTGCTGTCGGTTATATTTCGCGTCTGTAGCACGTCATCTTCGTGGTGTAGAAATTTTAATGGCCAATAGTGTAATATGAAGTGGTTTGCAAATGTGGTGCACGGTATGTATTTCCATTTTTTAAGTGCTTTAGGTTCTCGAATATGAAACAGAATGGGGTTCGGTGCCGTCTGCTGGCTGTCATTTCGTCGCCATCCGTCCACCATCGTCCATCAGCACCCGGTACCACTGCAGAGGCTGGGCATTTTCTTATTTTATTTTTACAGATATAAATACAACAGAGTACTTACGTGCTCCTACGAGACTCCGAGGTCTGCTTTGACAGGACCATCAATACAAAATGAAAAAGCGCAATAGATTGATTTTTCTAATATATGTAGGCCATTTTGCAGATGTAAAAAATCAGGGGAAGATCATTTAAGTAGGACTATAACTGAGGTCATTAAACATAAATACATGATAATCAGTTTTCACTTTTAAGTCATATTTAGTCTCGTCTGCTTCTTTTCTATTGCTTTTTTTTTCATTTTTGGTTTGTCTTATAAGATATAATTTCTAATTCTTTTAACATTACTCTGATTTCTAATTCAACAGTTTTTCATGATTTCAGTTATAATGCAAGAAGGTTGATTTACCAGTTGATACATATTTTTGTAAACAGCGTTGGTTTTCTATTTTGTTATAATGGCACAATCGGAGAAGAAAACGAAAGCAAAAGCGATGGCGTTAGAGCAATAGACTGACCACGAGGAAATCGTTCCAGAAAACGAACGCGGTTAACGGGTACGTCGACAGGAATGAGTAGCTTTCAGATTGCGGTATTGGTCTGTGGAGGGGAAAAAAGCGCTTCAGCAGTTTAGAGGTAGAAGCAGCCCTTAGGCGACCACCTGAGCAAACGCCAGAAAGACGGCCGTGGGAGCCAAAAAATGATCAATCTCTCCCTCCAGATGTGTCCGAGCGCACCTTAAAGATTGGGGACACTTCGAAAAGGCCCTCGCCTGCTTGGAGCAAACAAGAGTGATGTTGTACTACCCCCTCACTGCCCCACCCTCGATTCGCCCTGTTACCTCCGTTGTGGGGACAGTCTGATCAGTAGCATAGTTCGAGGTCTAGGTTAGGTGAAAAGTGATGATCCGGTTGAGAGTCGATGAATGCCAACTAAAGGTTGTGGTAGCAGATGGACCCATAGTTAACCTCCATAGTTAAATACGCACAACGTACTCCTCAAAATAAAAGGTAGAACTGCAGGGTAAATTCGGAAAATGTACATTACATAAGGACAAGTTTCCGACGATATACATTATAGGCATATACAGTATATAAACCAAGGCAAATGGAAAGGGGTGGACGTTCACTACTTAACTTACAGAACTTCTCTCAACACTACAATATACGAGTAAACTTTTGCGCGTGTCTCGAAATATCGCAGTTCGGCTTTTAATTGGCATATCTGTACTTCTCTGTCTTTCCATTTGCATTGATTAATGTATAACCGAATCTTTATCAAGAATTACTTGGCAGAAAATTTAGGGCTACGGAACATTAACAAGGACAGAGCGGAAATTTCATAATGCTGGCAGAGTTTATATTCACTTATCATCCGTTTGAAAAACGCATAGCGAGTTGAAAGACACGGCGAAGAAATAATCAGTTTGCACACTTTACAGGCGACAAAATGCGACTTCCGTTGCACGGAGACGGGTCACCTGGCCAGAAATAGCAGTTAGCACTAGGAACATCGGTTATGACTGAAGCAATCGCTTGTCGGGTATACCGGTACCTTTCATCTCCAGTTTAACCTGACAGATAAAACCGCTCAAAATAACCGATATCTGAAATACATGATTTTCGGTTAGTTAGTGCTGCCATTAAGAGCAATAAACGTAGACATTGAAGGAAGATGGTAAAATTCTAAGACTCTCTTTTGCATTATTCGTTCCAAGGTACATATAACCAATTTATCAAATAAAATAGGTAAATACAAGAATACTTAGTCCATCCATCGTTCGCTACTTTTCTCCAAAAGCAAGGAGGGGTTGACTACTGCTAAAAACTCATGTTTTTTCCTACTGATTATAATTTTTACAAATCTCTGCCCAGAAATGGTGTTGCAATTGAAGATCATACATTCAATATTTTGGAGTCAGTGCTAAAGACTGAAAACTGAACCTGGAGAACTCTCTTTTTCGTTTTAAGTTATGGCTCCACGAGCTTCTAGCAGATAAAAGCATATTAGATTGACACAGAGGGTGGATAAAGACTCTTTATTTCTTCTGTAAACTTTTCATGATTTGCAAATTTTTAAAATTATTGCTGTTGCCGCAACTTCCTTTGTCTTTCATTATTTCGTAGAAATGACGTATAATAACCCCTTTTGTAAAATTTTCCTTTAATTCTTTTGAATGAAAAAGGAATTTTTTCTTAAATATATAGCTTTAATTTTTAAACGGAATTTGAATGCAACAGATTTTTTATTGACAAAACGAAAAAAGCTCTTACAAAAAAATTCAAATGAACAATTCAGATAGTAGACAAAATTCAGCAATTTGTAGTAACACTTAAATGACACTAGTTAACATTTCAATAATTAATTAATCCACTGGACAACATTTATTGTCTGTTCATAAATACCCGTTCTTCAATGTGTTGATCTGTAAGACGAGTTCATCAGTATAATTCGAAGATGATACCAAAATGCAGAAGTCAAACTCGCTTTTTTTAGAAAAAAAAAGTTTGTTTAAAAATATAAAATTTAACCACCACTGCAATGGCAAACAGATATATCGGTTTCACAGTCGGTTATCAGTAAAAAATACCTGTTATAATCGAAATCAAAGAAATACTGAAAAATACTAGTAATATAGAACTAAAATACTGGTATCCATCTTAACCAGACGGTTTTTTGCATCTTTAGTTAGCACACTTGTTAGCGCCCGTCAGATGCTACTTGTAATTAAACACAACGTTAAGATCTGCGATGAATGGCCGTGTTATCCTTGGCAGAATACTGGAGGTTCTGTATACTGTATTCATAACCTACGCAACTACTAGAGTTGTGGCGATTCGTGAATGAGTCGTTCATTTGAACGACTCTAAATAAAGAATCGTAAGAATCGAATCGTGATACGGACGAATCGTCGTTCAAAAGAATCGTAAGAACGATTGCGTGTTTCCGAGTTGTGACGATACCAAGTTCCAACGATTCATCGCGTCTTAGTACGCTATGCTTCGAAGGCAACTTCCGAATCATGCCGAGTCGTGCCGAATGATTACGACCGCCAGATGGCAGTCAAGTGGAGGATGCGTGTGAACAAAGGAAGCTCGGAACGAACAAACGAAGTTCGTGGGCCGTAATATTACTCGTGAAAACCAAGCTGACACTTGGCGGTCGCTGACGGGAACGGGCGTAAAGGCGTTTCCCCATTTACTATCGTTACCATCAGCCACCGCGCAGACGTCAGCTCAGTTTGCGCGAGTAACACACGAACTAGTGATGACAGAAACGATATACAGCGAGTACACAGCTCCCAATACACACGATTAAAATCAAGAAATCCAAGTATGATGAATAAATACGTACTTCTTATTTGTTGCAGATGCAATGCAAAACACACACACCTTCTTTACACACGAGCAGTAGCACTTGGATTATGTATTATATTTCGCGTATCTCGAAAACGGTCCTAACGATTTGGATGAAATTTTATATTTAGCCTGGTTTTTGCTTTTTGAGTTCACCTACATAGTTCCATTCTTTCGTAAGAAGTCAATTTTACAATATATATATCCTACATAGTTCCATTCGTAAAAATGCAATTTTATATACCTTTCTTGGCGGATCGGCGTGCAATACCGTCTTTAAACAAAAGCTTTTTAATTAATATTTTCGAGTTCGAGTTTTCGACTGTCGCGGTATACGATTGAATCCCACTGTTTAGAAGTATGTCGTCTTCTCACGTAAATAGTAGTGACAGCGGCAAGTTCTCAGACAAATTAAAAGCAAAATACCTATTCTTTGTATTTAGAAGAAATGAAAGCTAAGCTAAATTTTCTGCGTGGGAGGGCTGTCAGCTGCGTTATGAATTACAAGGGTGATGTGGATTTGGAAAGACATCTTAGCATAGAAAAACATAGGATGATGTGAGCCAAACCACGTCTGCCTCACTGCTAGATTTTGTTACTGTAAAACAGACGTCTGTAGTTTGATACGTTCAAGCCACACAACCAAACTGGCATACCACGTAATTTGGCATACCACGTAATTTTGCATCACCTTTCGCACAAATCGAATCCTCTTTCCTGGCATACTGAAATAAAACAATAGATGCAATCAAATCAAACGTGACCTTTCATCAATTAAGGCATTACTCGTATAAATCGAGAATCACACTTGTAACGCCATATGCATGTTTACTCATAAATAAACTATTTCTGGCATATCTTATCATGACACAGTTTGATTCTAACCCCATTGACAATTTCAAGACATGTCCTGCGATCTGTGAGTAAGATGTAGAACTTTTTGCATTCCGTAAGAATCGTGCCATCGCAGACTAGAATGAATCGTGAAAGAATCGTGAACGAATCGTAGGAATCGATTCGCAATGTGAGATTGAATCGTAGGAATCGAATCGGGAAAAAGAATCGTGTTGCCCAACTCTAGCAACTACTATCCACATATTCATAAATTGGGTGACACCAACCACACGTTCGTAAAGATTAATGAGTCGAACGGAGATACCGAATATAATATCACTTACTTATCATGAAGCTTGATTCTTCTAAACCAAGCTTTTCAAAAATTTGTTAATTAAGGTAACAAAGCAGCATTGCGCACATCAGAAGACAAATAGAGTTGCACAGTGTATATAGCATTCATCAGAGAATGCATCAACGAGTGTGAAATATTTTTGTCGTAAATCGCTCAAGCGCAAGATGATTCATAGGAAGGTAATCAAACAATTAAAAATATATACCTATTGGTCTGAGCTTTAGTTCAATTATTCTCCCCTGAAACGTTGAACTGCGGAAAAAACTTGACTGCCACAATAGGCTATTATCGAACGATGCAACGGCCACGACGCTTGTGCTTGGCGCCACCAACAGATGGCAGCGCGGTAGCTGCTCTTGCAGTTACTGCAGTGTCCGATTGTGAGAGTGCAGTTTTTAACGTTAGTTTAGAAGAAAAAAAAAGCGAGCTGAATGTGTGAATTAGGGTCTTCAACGTGTCCGATAGGTAAAGATGACAGACTAGCGTCGTATGTATTAAGGCTGGTTCCCAGCAACGACAGTGGTAAGCGTTTTTTGCGGTTACGCGTCTTCGGGAGGAATAGCGTTCCCACCTGGAAGTGGTAGACGCTAGCGGCAGCCAATGGCTACTTTGTTTGCGACATATCCTTCCATGTGTTTCATGATTCATGTACACTATTTTCACCGTAAAGAGACTGGATGAAATACAGCTCATGATTGATCCCTGTTTCATTATGTAGTCGATAACATTTAGAAAACTAATGGCCACAAACAGAAACTTGCTGTGACCCCTATAACAACTTTTAGTATCGACAGTTGCAGTACCTAAATACAATTTACTAGAATTATAATACTTTATGCAGCAGACATTTACCATCACATCAGGTCGAGTTCGCGATGCCGACGAGCGAGGACGATGCGCGCGCGGCCGGGGCAGCCGCCTCGGACGCGCTGGAGTCGGCCGCTGGTCGGTCGGTTGGGCCTGGCCCGCCAGACGCTCCAGCGGCCGCTCCACACAGGACGGATCCCAGGTTGACGACCCAGGCTACGGCACCGGTTCATGACAGGATAGAACGACGATCGACAGGCGCTATTCGACAGCAGAAGACTACACACCACACGACGAAACCGTATTCGGACGTCGGCCATACATCACATCACGACGGACGCAGCAATGAAGACGACCGCCAGGACTACGCCAGAAGGCTCGATATAAGTCGGGAGGAGGACAAAGAAACCCTGACACATTCGAGGGTTGGATTCCCTCTCTTCTTCATCGAAGAGTTTCACTGCCTGGGCTACTCTCAGGGTGCGCCTTCGACGTGGAAGATCCCTGCCGTGTCGTCTGTTTGCCGCCGCCGCCGCCGCCGCCGCCGCCGCCGCCGCTTGGTCGCCGCCTTCCGGTCCTTGCAGCCGCCGCCGCCGCCGTCGCCGCCTGCCGGGGCTCGCCGCCCCCGCCTGGTCGCCGCCTGCCGGGGCTCGCCGCCCCCGCCGCCGCCGCCGCCGCCGCCTGCCGGTGCTCGCCACCTGCAGGTGCTCGCCGCCGCCGCCGCCGCCGCCATCATCCGGTGCCGCCTGGTCGCCACCATCGCCGCCGTCCTGACCCTGGTCTACGGCCGTCTTCGTCTACATCCGTCTTCGTCTTTGTCTGTCCCCGGTTTCTGTCCTCTCCTCTTCGTTCTGTTCGTTCTTGTTTCTCTCTCCCGTCATGTCCGCTCCCACCACCACTGTCACTACTACCACCACCGCCATTGTCTATACCTCCCCTTCCGCCGCCTCCACCACTATAACTTGGTGTGCCCAGTCCCACCTCCCTCCTTCCATTCCACCTCTCCTCACTCTCCCTTCACCCTCTATCTTTGTCGCCCCCTCTCCCACTTCTTCCTCCCGCTCCTCTCGTTCTGATCCCTTCCCCCCACTCCCCCAGCCTGTCACTGCAGCTCCAGCTCGGGTGGTGGCCCGTCGGGCCACTGCCCACGCCCAGCTCTCCCCGTCACCTTCGCCATCACCGCCGCCACTGCCACCGTCATCGTCATCGTCGCCTTCACCGTCACCGTCACCATCTCCGGCGCCGACTCCGGCCCCGGGACCTGCCCCTCCCCGCCACATTCCCGTTGTTCCCATCCCCCACGCCTCCTCCACCGCCGTCAAGCGCCCCGGTGGCACCCCTGCTTCCTCTGCTTCCAAAAAGGCTGCGCCTCGTCCTCCTTCCCCCACCCATGATGCCATGGAAGTCTCCCCGCCTGTCCCTGCCCCCTCATCCTCCTCCTCTCCCCCTTCCTCCTACCGCTACCTCCTCTCCCGTCCTGATCCCTCTCTCCTTGAAGCCCGGAACCTCACCCTCTTCCTTCGCCAGCATTGTCCTGGTGCCCCCATCTCCCTCCTCACTCCTCGCCGAGATTCTGTTCTCATCTCCTCCCCCAGCCCAACCCTCCATACTGACATCCTCTCCCGTCTCCCCATCACCCGTTTTGGTCCCAACGCCTCCCTTACCCCTGCTCCTTCTCCATCTCCTACCCGCCAACCCCAACCCCCGCGTCACCCGCCGACCCTCACCGCCGTGATCACGCGGCTCAGTCCGTCGATCACGGAGGAGGAGGTGTTGGCGGAGCTCCAGGCCCATCCCACGCTGGAGGTGCGGGCGGTCCGCCGCATTTTCAACTCGGCCGGCCCCACCCGCCTTATGCGGGTTTTCTCTGAGGACGCCCCCTCCATTGACCGTCTCCTGAAGGAGGGTGCCCTCCTCTTCCACCAGCGGTACAAGGTCGACCCTTCCCGTTCCCCTCCTCAATCCCTGCGCTGCCAGAGGTGTCTGCGCTATAATGCGCACCCCACAGCTGAGTGCCGCGAGGCCCCCACCTGCCCGCATTGTCGGCAGGCGCACTTCCTCCGGCAGTGCCCTAACCTCCAATCCCCTCCCTCCTGTAATACCTGCAATCTCCCTCATCCCACCTACTCCCAAAAGTGTAAAGCCCGACCCCCTCCAACCACTCCTGAACTCACCGTACCTGTCCGTCCTCTGGACGCCCCCACCCCTCCTGGCAATTCCCTTCGTCCCCCACCCACCGCTGAGGACATCATCAGGTTCCTCACCATCGTCCTCCAGAATGTTCATCCCTTTCAGCGCCCTCACACCCTCCAGCAGATCTCCCTTGCTGCCCGTTCCATCTTCCAACTCAAGATGTACGCCACCTACTCCAACAACCAGGCCCATTTCACCTTCTCCCGTCTTGACACCCTCGTTTAAATCCCAGTCATGGCGCGACAGCAACGTATCCTTTTCAACAACATACGCTCCCTTCCCGCCAACAAAAACCTGTTCCTGCACACCCTTGCCACCCACCGCGTGGATGCCTTCCTCCTCAATGAAACCTTCCTGCAACCCCACCACACAGTCCACACTTCGCCCTACCTCCTCCACCGCTCCGATAATCCCCTCCCGATTGCGCGTGGCGGAGTTGCCATTGGTCACCACCGCCAGATCCCCGTTCGGCTCCAACCTCTCCTTCCCGACCCCACCGAACACCTGATCCTTAGTCTCTTCTTCCCCGGCCTTACCGTTACCTGCGCCACCATCTATGTCCGCCCCAACGCTCCTATTCCCTTCGACTTCCTCTCCCACGTCGATCGTACCTTTTCCTCCTACGTGATCGCCGCCGACCTCAACATCCATAGTCGTTCCGCTGCCCAGTTACGGCGATGGCATCGGTTCCTCTCCACCCTTCAAGGTGACCTCGTCCCCATCCCCCGGCATACCCGTCCTGAATCCAACTCCACTCCTGATGTTATCCTCTCCTCCCCCAACCTCCTTGGCCGCATCACGGTGGATGTCCTGGAGCCTATTGGTAGCGACCATCTCCCTGTCCTCCTCACCGTTTCAGACGGTCGTCGCCCTCGCCCCGACCCTCGTACTGACCCTCCCCCTAAGTATGTCCACGACTATTCCCGAGCCGACTGGAATGCCTACCGGGATACCCTTTCCACCCAGGTCGATAGCCACCCTCTCACCTACCACCACCCTGACGATGTCACCCATGCCGCCTCCTTTCTCCAGCGAACCTTGTCTGAGGCCGTGGAGGCCCACGTTCCTACTGTCGCCATCCACCCCCACCGTCCTACCTTACCCCCACAGGCCGTTCTCCTCCTCCGTGAATCCCGTCGTCTCTACCGTGCCTTCCTCCGCACGCGTGACCCGGACACACTACGACGCCACCGGCAACTCCAGCGACACGTTCGTAATTTGCTCGCGGCTAAGAAACGCCGGGACTGGCGACAGACATGCACCCATTTAAATGCAACCCTACCCATCAACTCGTCCAAGTTCTGGTCGGCCTTCCGTCGCCTTACCGGAACTAAACCCTCCCCCTATTATCCTCTTCTCCATGATGATCACCCTTTCCCTGACTCCCTTAGTAAGGCCAATCACTTTGCCTCCTACCTCCCCGATGTATTTTCCGTCCCCGATGATCCCCAGTTCGATTACTCCCTCTTCCCAGATATCCGCGATCGAACTGACACCTCTTCCCCTCCCCTCGCTCCTGGCTTCCAGTACTTGGACAACATTACACACACGGAACTCAATGCCCCTATCACTACACAGGATCTCATTGATACACTCCACACAAAACGCAACACCGCTCCTGGTCACGATCGTGCCACCTACCGTCACCTTCGTGAAGCTCCTGTCTCTTTCCTCTCCACCCTGGCCAGGCTCTACAATGTAGTCCTGTCCACCGGTTACTACCCCGACCTGTGGAAAACCTCCCGTATCCTCATGTTCCTTAAACCTGGCAAACCGCCGTCCGCCGTCTCCTCCTACCGTCCCATCAGCCTTACCTCGGTCTTCAGCAAGGTCCTAGAATCTATCCTCACCCGCCGCATCCACCAGCATCTCCACCAGCACCGCCTCCTTCCCGTCACCCAGTGTGGCTTTCGGCCATCCTTCTCTTCCGACGATCTGCTCCTTCACCTCACTCATCTCCTTTCCGAACAGCTTAATTCCCGTCGCTCCGCCATCTTCCTCTCACTTGACCTCGAACGCGCTTATGACCGCGTCTGGCATTCCGGTCTCCTCTTCAAGCTCCAAACCTTTGCCCTTCCCATTAACTACGTCCGTCTGATCGGTTCCTTTCTAACCGCCGTCCTTCCTATGTCACCATCCATAACACCGATTCCTACACCTTTTTCCCCTCCGCCGGTGTGCCCCAAGGCTCCGTCCTCTCCCCCCTTCTGTACCTTTTGTACACGGCGGACATGCCGCCGCCGTCGCCCCCCGTCCACCTCCTCCAGTTTGCCGATGACACCGCCTTCCTCGCCCTTGCTCCCACCCTGCAACGCTCCCAACGCATTCTCCAATCCCATCTTGACCAGTTCACCGCTTGGTGCAACCAGTGGTTGCTCAAGGTCAATCCCTCCAAAACCCAGGCGATCATTGTAGGCAAAACCACCCCTTCCTTCCGCCTCCTTGATTTCTATCTCACCATCTATGGCCGTCCTATCGCCCTCACTCCCACCCTTAAGTACCTTGGCGTCACCCTCGACCGTCGCCTCTCCTGGACTCCCCATCTCCAGACAATCCAAGCCAAGGCACGTTCCCGACTCCGTCTCCTCAAGCTCCTTTCCGGCCGCACGTGGGGTCTGGACCCCTCCACAATCCTCCACACCTATAAATCCCTCATCCGCCCTATCCTTTGTTACGCCCATCCAGCCTGGATCTCCGCCCCCCCTACCTTCTATAAATCCCTCCAAATCCTTGAACGCCATGCTCTCCGCCTTGCCTATCGCATCCGTCTCCCCTCCCCCACGCGGATCCTGTATGATCTCATCCCCTTCCCCCACCTCCTCCTTTTCCTTGAAAGGATACGTATCCTGTACACCTCACGTAAACTTGATCCTCCTCACCCGCTCGTTTCCCCGCTCCTCTCCCACCCCCGCCCACTACCGCGCCTGTATTCGCACGTCCCACCCGGTCTCCATCTCTCCACCCTCCATACCCTCTCCCAAGGTGGCTTCCGCCAGCTCCCTCTCCCTGATGATGTCCTCGTCCCCTCCATCTACCCCTCCTATCAACTTTGACCCTGCTGCCCCACCCCCCACTTCCTGTGTCCTTTCCTTTCGGCACCCTCCCTCCCTTCTCTTCTCTTCCCTTCTTTTTCCATCTCCCTGTCCCCTCCCTTCCCCCTCTTCCCCCGGGCTTCCTCTCCCCCTTCCTCCCTCCCCCCTATCTCCCCTGCCCGTGGCATCTCTGCTCTCCCCTCTCGCTCTCCCACTCCCCTTCCTCCTCCTCCTCTCTTGGCAGGTCCCCGGACTCGCACACGTATAGTGAACATTCGCGCGCCGGAGATCGTCGCCTTTTGTGCTTCGTGTGTGTGACGTCATATAGTGTTTTTGGTGTCCGCTGTCCCACTCCTACGTTCACTTGTGCCGTCGGACTCACCAGTGTTTTGTGCGTTGTGCCGACGTGGTTTCAGTATTGTTATCGTCACATGTGAACGACTCCGTGTTTTTTTTATGTCTCTGTGACCTCTCTCTTTTGCCCGTCACTTTGTTCATTGTCATTCACCATGTTTTATACTCTTGTAAAACGCTATGGCTGAAGAGCGGCGTAGTGTGCCGCTGCCAGCCTACCTGAATTGTACAGGTTTTAAAATAACAATAAAGTAAAAAAAAAAAAGAAACGCTGAAGGACATACAACGCCTTATCCGCTATTCACGGGAAACGCAAGAGCAGGATACCGACACCTGTCTGGCATCTCCATCTGTTGACTCAGATGTCGAATCACAGCACTCCCGCCAAACGGTCGACGACGCGGAGATGGCAGCGGCCTTTCCAGCAGACAACGACAACGACTCCCTACAAGCAGAGGGGGACTTTACGCTCGTACACAACAAATGGCGCAGAAGCAACGCATTAGCCAAGGACTTAGCCAACCCGGCTAAGAGACGAACGGAGACCATCCCGACAACGAACCGATTCGCCCCACTGACACCTCAAGCTGCGCCTCCATCAACCACCGACAAGCCGCAGGCACAAACTTCTAATGCCGCAGAAGCCGTGGACAGAGACAAGAATGTGCTTCGCAAAGTGCACCCAGTCACAATTTATTACACAAAGGATTACGTTCACCTCAATGAAACGCTCAACGGACTTCTAGAGGGCAACCTTAAAGCTATATACCAAAAGGACCGCATCAAATACCACTTTGAGTCCTTCGAAGACCAAAGGCGTGCAATAAAATTCTTCACGAACCACAACTTCTCCTATTTTACACATCAAGCACCAGACGACAGGGAACTGAAAGTAGTTGTCAAACGCCTTCCGGCGGAAGTTACCGAAGAACAACTTTACTATGCCCTCAAGGAAAAAGGCTTCAAAGAGCTACAAGTCTACCAATTTAAGGAACGCGACGAGAAGACGAAACAATTGATACCGCAACCTGTGTACCGAGTCACCCTCCCATCCGGAAAAGACAGTGACAAGATATATGATGTCAAATACCTGCTCTACACACGAGTGATAATCGAAACCTATAACAGTAAAGAAGGACCAGTCCAGTGCCGACATTGCCAACGTTTCGAGCATACAGCGAACTACTGCAGCATGCCAGCACGCTGCGTCCGCTGCGGTGGATCCCATAATTCATCGAATTGTACCCATCCTAGGACGGCGCCCCCAAAGTGCGCCAATTGTGAACAAGAACATCCAGCGACCTTCCGTGGCTGCCCCAAATTTCAAGAACTCCTACGGAAATATACTAGAAGGACACCAAAGAAGTCGACCCCACAACGGCCTATAATTTTTACGAACTCGGCCATGGCAGCGATTCCGGCCACCCAACAACAAGCGGCACCTCTCCCTGTGGAAACAATCGCCTCTCGGCCACAACCGGCACCCAGAGTGACTCTACGACAGACAAGACAACAGCGATCGTACTCCGAAGCACTACATGCCCATCCGCCGACTCCAACACCAGCGGAGACGTCATCTGCCTGGTCGACCACCTTTACACCAGCGTTAACAGATATTCTTCAACTACTCACCGCCCTCCAGCAGAAGCTGACGTTTATCCTCTCGCTTGTAGAAAGCGTACTGACAGCTTTTCAAACACCCTAAATGGATAGACGGCATCACGCGAGGAATCTTAACTTCTGCATTTGGAATGCCAACGGCCTGAAACTGAAGAAAATAGAATTCACGGACTTCTTACATCGCCACAAGATAGACGTAGCATTTGTCTCCGAAACACATCTCCGCGAGTCAACCGACCTCCGCTTGAGGAACATGCACATCTACCGGACGGACAGACGGGACCAACGGGGTGGAGGGACCGCAGTTCTGATCAAAAAATGTATTCGTCACCACCAAGAACGTTTACCCCAACTCCAGACTTTAGAGGCCACGGCAGTAACAATCCACACGACGCTCGGAAACATTATCTGTATTGCGGCTTACCTTAGCCCAAAGAAGCCTCTCCATCCAGAAGATCTTTACTCCGTTACAGAGGGTTACGACAAGATCCTCCTTGGAGGGGATCTTAATAGTAAACATGTTGCCTGGAATTCCTGTAAGACTAACCCAAAAGGACATATGTTGTTTGCACTGGCTGAGAATTTACATGTTTCCGTCCATGGACCACGGGAACCGACGAGGATACCTTACGTCCAGACACAAGACGCTGATGTTCTAGACATCGCCATAATCAAGAACATCAACCCGAATCTCCATATGCGGACGCTGGATGATCTTTTGTCGGACCACAGACCGGTGTTAGGACTCATAGAGAGGGCTACTTTGCAACTCCCACTGCCGACGACAAGAACTTACGACTGGCAGCAGTTCCAAGCTTACCTCAACAACAATGTGCGACCAACCCAGGTTGTTACTACCAGAGAAGCGATTGATGTGGCAGTCGCAGTACTCACGAAGAAGATTACCAGTGCGAAACAACGAGCACTCACGGAGCACCTGCAACCAGAAGTCAATTATGACGAGTTTCCACCACCACTGCAGGAGCTTAAGACAAGGCGCAATCGCTGTCGGAAACGATGGGTCCGTTACCGCCATCCGGACGATAGACGGGAAACTCACAGACTAACCCAAGAACTCCGGCGGAAGGTTCAGGACTGGAAGCAACACACGTGGGAACTCAAAACGGACAACTTTCTATTACGCACCAAAGATGAATGGCGAATAGTTAAAAGTCTCAGACAGCAACGGCCCCCCAAAAGGGCAATTCGAGGACCCCATGGCCTCTTGTACGACTCACTGGCGCAGGCGGAGCTGTATGCAGATACATACCAACAACAGATGACTACGCCCCCCACGGAGGATGGAGATGATGCACTCCACCGTGCAGAGGAGGCCACAGCGGCGGAATGGGAAGCTATTCGGGACGCCCCGACTAACACTATGCCCCGGCTGACAACGCCGGAGGAAATTCGGAGGATTATCAAGTATAGCAAACACACCTCACCTGGAGCAGATAGAATCAGCAACACGGAATTGAAACACCTCCCGCGAAAGCCTGTTGTGCTTCTCACCCGGATAGTGAACAGCTGCCTCAGGACTGGATACTTCCCAGAGGCATGGAAGATTGCCAGAATAGTGCCAATACCAAAACCGGGCAAGGATCTCTCACACCCTGACAGCTACAGACCCATAAGTTTACTGCCGATGCTGGGAAAGGTCCTGGAACGTGTCCTACTGAAACGCATGCTGGACATCCTTGTGGCACACAACATCATCCGAACGGAGCAGTTTGGCTTCCAGGCGAAGCTATCGGCTGAGTTACAACTACTGCGCATCATGGAATCTATCCAAGACAATTTCAACAAGAAACGACATACTATTGGAGTCTTTCTCGATATAGAGAAGGCTTACGATAAAGTATGGCGGCGCAACTTGATCGTCAAGCTCCGACGTAACACTCCCCTACCAGACTGCTATTTAAAACTTCTCGACAATTTTCTTCAGGATCGCAGATTATATGTTCGCATTGATGACAAGAATTCAACAACACGGCCTGTCCCTGAAGGACTTCCACAAGGATCGGTCATCTCTCCACTGCTGTTTAATTTATATATTAACGACCTCCCGACGGTGCCACATGTTACTGCCAGTTTCTATGCCGACGACACAGCGCTCCTGACTGCAGGCACCAGAATGGACCACCTCGTCACACGGATGCAGCGCCAACTAGATTTAGTGGACCACTGGACCCACATGAACAAAATAACGGTCAATGCGGAAAAAACCAAAGTTATTGTCTTCACACGTCGGAGACCCATCGTCAATGACCGCCTGTGGATATCAGACCAGCCACTCCCCTGGGCAACAACTGTAAAATACCTGGGAGTGCATCTAGACGCCAAACTGTTGTATAGTCATTACATTATGGAGAAGAAGACGTCTGGCCTCAAAATGCTGGGAGCTCTCCTCCCCTTTCTGAAGAGCTCATACCTCAGCCAACGCACGAAACTCCAGTTGTACCATGCCACAGTCGAACCATCTAATTTGTATGGATCGACCTCTTGGGGTACTACGTGTGCCACTAACTACAAGAAGTTACAGGTTATACAAAGCAGATGCCTACGATGGATCACAGGAGCCCAATGGTGGATCCGAAATCATGACATTCATCGAGCCTTAAGCGAATCTTACCTCTCAGACAAGGTCAAGGAGAAGGCACGAACTTTATTTCAGAAGGTGGACATGATACGTGACAGTACACCACAGCTCACCACAGTAGGTACGGTAGAACCCTTACGCAACCACAAATATAAAGTACCGAAGGCGATAGTATTTGAGCCTCCATAAATGATATCCCTACGAAATTCTCCATAATTTAAGGACATATCGTCCTTTAGCACTTCTACACACATGTTTTCAAACACATACCAATAGCAGCGAGTTAAAGGACCCTTCTGTGTGCCCAAACTAAAGCTGAAAGAAGAATAAATAAATAAAGAGAAAATTTTTACCCCTTCCATTCCCTACAGAAGTAAAAATCAAGGAAGTTGATCAGACTTCAGCACCACCACACACACACACACACACACACACACACACACACACACACACACACACACACACACACACACAAAAAAAAAAAAAAAAAAAGGTCGTACATGTTGTTCGTTTAAAAGGGAAGGTCTAGTGTATTTTGGCGTCGCCGACAGATGGCAGCTGGACACGCGTGCTGGAAAGTATGGCCATTCACTCGACCACGCCTCCCCCTACAGTCGGCAGTGCCCGAATATTTGTAGCCACACAAGTCGTACACGTTGTTCGTTTAAAATGGAAGGTCTAGTGTATTTTCGTTATGTTGGGTAAACAAACAGTGCTTCCCCCAGACTAGGAATGTGGGAAACATATGGCGTTCCTTCTGAAGGGACAGATGCACCAAGAAGTCCTCCTGACGAAAATGTGCAAAGCAACCTGGCAGCAGCCAAGAGAAACTCTGTTGTGTGCAGTATGTACAACTTTCACCTTTAAACGAAAACAACAAAATTTAAAGTACACCGAGGAGTACAGCACATAGTAAAGACACGAAGCATGTTAACTTCAACTAATATGAGACGAAAGATGCAATAAATGAGACGTATGACTGAGCCAACAAAACAGACTGTCATGTCCCTTTATAGTACGATGTCTAATTCCTGAAACACGCTTTTATCATTTGTTTACTTGCGTTTGGTGTATTATTAAAGGAAACAAGGAACGGCAACAAGATATGAAAACCATAACAGGAATTCAAATGTAATGCTTTTATATTACAGCAAACGATGTCAATTGCATATGGTAGGTACATCACCTGTGCAAAATGTTGTTATACATGACAGTTAACTAAAATTGCACGCCAAGGAATGAACGTTTGCTACGAGGTACTTAATGAAAGGTTAAATTATTTTCAAGATCAGCAAGTAGTATGTCACCGATGAGAAAGTGTCATTGTGTTTTACTCAGACATTGAGTGTAGCCACTAACAGTAATATTAATAAAGTTCTGTTGTTTTACATTTGCTATCTCACCATCTATGGCCGTTCTATCGCATCCGTCTCCCCTCCCCCACGCGGATCCTGTACAATCTCATCCCCTTCCCCCACCTCCTCCTTTTCCTTGAAAGGATACGGATCCTGTACACCTCCCGCAAATTCGATCCTCCTCACCCACTCATCTCCCCGATCCTCTCCCACCCTCGCCCGCTGCCGCGCCTGTATTCGCACGTCCAACCCGGTCTCCATCTCTCCACCCTCCCTACCCTCTCCCAAGGTGGCTTCCGCCAGCTGCCCCTCCCTGATGATGCCCTCTTCCCCTCCATCTACCCCTCCTACCAACTTTGATCCTCCCGCCCTCCTCCTGTGCTTGCTCCTCTGGGCACCCTCCCTCCCTTCTCTCCCTTTTCCCTCCCTCCTCCATTTCTCCCCCCTCCTGCCCCGGGCTTCCCCTCCCCTGTCCCTCTCCTACTGCCCCCATCTCCTCAGCCATTGGCATCCTTTTTCTCCCCTCTCCCCCACCTCACCCCTGTTCCCCTCTTGGCAGGTCCCCGGACTCACACACGCTAAGTGGACATTTGCGCGCCGGAGATCACCGCCATCAGTGTTTCGTGTGTGCCGTCATGTTTAGTGTTCAGTGTTCACCGTCACACTCCATCGTTCACCAGTGCCGTCGTCTTCTTCAGTGTTTGTGCGTCGTGTCAACAGTTCGTTGAGTGGATTGTCATCGAGTGTGAACGGCTTCATGTTTTTTTATGTTCATGTGTCTACTGTTTTTTCCCGCCGTATTTCCAAGTGATGTATCTTCTCTGTTTATATCATTGTACTCTCTTCAGCTGAAGAGCGGCGTATTGTGCCGCTGTCAACCTACCTGTTCCACGGGTTTTAAAATCACAATAAAGAAAAAACAAAAATAAGTTTTACATTTGCATCTTCAGCGGTAATCCGGAAGGATACCGACCTTCGATTGACCTTTTGGTTCTAATCGAAGCGTTAGGAGTATTGCAGGTGCCAGCCAGCCAGCCGTCCAGCTGTCCAGCAGTAGCAGCAGCGGTCCCGGTCCCGGTGTGCAGCAGCGGTCCAGCCAGCAGCAGCCAGACAGTCCTCCTGCAGCAGCAGCAGCAGTGGTCCAGCCAGCCAGCCAGGCAGCAGCAGCAGCAGCAGCAGCAGCAGCCCCGGCCCCATCCGCGGCAGCAGCAGCAGCAGCTGCGGCGTTCCTGCCACCTGCCGTCGCTGTCGCCGTCGCCGTCGCCGTCGCCGTCGCTGTCGCCGTCGCCGCCGCCGTCGCCGTCCCTGGTCTTCGTCCGTCTTCGTCTGTCCCCAGTTTGTGTCCTTTCTTTTTCGTCCTTTGCGTTTTTGTTTCTCCCTGTCGTCATGTCCACCCCCACCCCCACCACCACCACCACCGCCACCACTACCACCACAGCTATAGTTTATACTTCCCCTTCCACTGCCACCACCACTATAACATGGTGTGCCCAGTCACACCCCCCTCCTTCCATCCCACCTCTTCTTACTCTCCCTTCGCCCTCGCTCTTTGTCGCCCCCTCTCCAGCTTCTTCCTCCCACTCCTCTCGATCTGATCCTTTCCCCCCACTCCCCCAGCCTGTCACTGCCGCTCCATCTAGGGTGGTGGCCCGTCGGGCCACTGTCCATGCCCAGCTCTCCCCATCGCCTTCGCCATCACCGCCGCCACCATCGCCGTCGCCGTCGCCTTCACCTTCACCGTAACCATCTCCAGCGCTGACTGCTGCGTCCACGCCGGGGCCTGTCCCTTCCCACCACCTCCCTCTAGCTCCCGTCCCTCATATTACCACCTGCCCTTCTGCCGCCATAAAACGCCCTAGTGGCACCCCCACCTCTTCCGCTCCAAAAAAGGCCCCGCCCCGATCTCCATCCCCCCCCCCCCCAGGGTGCCATGGATGTCTCCCCGCCTGGCCCTGCTCCCTCCTCCTCCTTCTCCTCCTCCTCCTCCTCCTCCTCCTCCTCCTCCCCCCCTGTCTATACAAATATCTCCTGTCCCATCCCGATCCTTCCTTTCTCGAGGCCTGGAATCTCTCCCTCCTCCTCCGCCAACATTTCCCTGGTGCCCCCATCTCTCTCCTTACTCCCAGACGGGATTCTGTTCTCATCTCCTCCCCCAGCCCCACCCTCCATACTGACATCCTCTCCCGCCTCCCCATCACCTGTTTTGGTCCCAACGCCTCCCTCACCCCTGCTCCTTCTCCATCTCCTACCCGCCAACCCCAACCCCCGCGTCGCCCGCCGACCCTCACCACCGTGATCACTCGGCTCAGTCCGTCGATCATGGAGGAGGAGGTGTTGGCGGAGCTCAAGGCGCATCCCACGCTGGAGGTGCGGGCGGTCCTGCACATTTTCAACTCGGCCGGACCCACTCGCCTGTTGCGGGTTTTCTCCGAGGACGCCCCCTCCATTGACCGTCTCCTCTTCAACCAGCGCTACAAGGTCGACCCCTCCAGTTCCCCTCTTCAATCCCTGCGCTGCCACAGGTGTCTGCGCTATAATGCACACCCAACAGCTGAGTGCCGCGAGGCCCCCACCTGCCCGCATTGTAGGCAAGTGCACTTCCTCTGGCAGTGCCCTAACCTTCAATCCCCTCCCTCCTGCAATACCTGCAATCTCCCCCATCCCACCTACTCCCAAAAGTGTAAAGCCCGACCCCCTCCGACCACTCCTGAACTCACTGTCCCTGTCCGTCCTCTGGACGCCCCCACCCCTCCTGGCAATTCCCTTCGTCCCCCCCCCCCCACCGCTGAGGACATCATCAGGTTCCTCACAATCGTCCTTCAGAATGTTCATCCCTTTCAGCGCCCCCACACCCTCCAACAGATCTCCCTCGCCACCCGTTCCATTTTCCAACTCAAGATGTACGCCACCTACTCCAGCAACCAGGCCCATTTCACCTTCTCCCATCTTGACACCCTCGTCTGAATCCCTGTCATGGCGCGACAGCAACGTATCCTTTTCAACAATATCCACTCCCTTCCCGCCAACAAGAACCTCTTCCTGCACACCCTTGCCACCCACCGCGTGGATGCCTTCCTCCTCAATGAAACCCTCCTCCAACCCCACCACTCCATTCACACCTCACCCTATCTCCTCCACTACTCCGATAATCCCCTCCCAATTGTGCGTGGCGGAGTTGCCATTGGTCACCACCGCCAGATCCCCGTTCAGCTCCAACCTCTCCTTCCCGACCCCACCGAACACCTGATCCTTAGTCTCTTCTTCCCCAGTCTTACCATTACCTGCGCCACCATCTACGTCCGCCCCAACGCCCCTATTCCTTTCGACTTCCTCTCCCGCATCAACCGTACCTTCTCCTCCTACGTGATCGCCGCCGACCTCAATATCCATATTCGTTCCGCTGCCCAGTTATGACGGTGGCATCGGTTCCTCTCCTCCCTTCAAGGCGACCTCATCCCCATCCCCCAGCACTCCCGTCCCGAATCCAACTCCACTCCTGATGTTATCCTCTCCTCCCCCAACCTCCCAGGCCGCGTAACGGTGGATGTCCTGGAGCCTATTGGTAGCGACCATCTCCCTGTCCTCCTCACCGTTTCAGACAGTCGTCGCCCCCGCCCCGACCCTCGTCATTACCCTCCCCCCAAGTACGTCCATGACTATTCCCGTGCCAACTGGAATGCCTACCGGGATACCCTTTCCACCCAGGTTGATAGCCACCCCTTCACCTACCACCACCCTGACGAAGTCACCCATGTCGCCTCCTTTCTCCAGCAGACCTTGTCTGAGGCCGTGGAGGCCCACGTCCCTACTGTCGCCGTCCACCCCCACTGTCCTACCTTACCCCCACAGGCCGTCCACCTCCTGCGTGAATCCCATCGTCTCTACCGTGCCTTCCTCCGCACGCGTGACCCAGACACACTACGACGCCACCGGCAACTCCAGCAACACATTCGTAATTTGCTCGCGGCTAAGAAACGCCAGGACTGGCGACAGACATGCACCCAATCAACTCGTCCAACTTCTGGTCGGCCTTCATTTGCCTTACCGGAACTAAACCTTCTCCCTATTACCCTCTTCTCCATGATGATCACCCTTTCCCTGACGCCCTTAGTAAGGGCAATCACTTTGCCTCCTACCTCTCCGATGTATTTTCCATCCCCGATGATCCCCAGTTCGATTACTCCCTCTTCCCGAATATCCGCGATCGCACTGACACCTCCGTCCCTCCCCTCGCTCCTGGTTTCCAGTACTTGGACAACATTGCACACACGGAACTCAATGCCCCTATCACTACACAGGATCTTATTGTTACACTCCGCACAAAACGCAACACCGCTCCTGGTCATGATCATGTCACCTACCGTCACCTTCGTGAAGCTCCTGTCTCTTTCCTCTCCACCCTGGCCAGGCTCTACAATGTAGTCCTGTCCACCGGTTACTACCCCGACCTGTGGAAATCCTCCCGTATCCTCATGTTCCTTAAACCTGGCAAACCGCCATCTGCCGTCTCCTCCTACCGTCCCATCAGCCTTACCTCGGTCTTCAGCAAGGTCCTGAAATCTATCCTCACCCGACGCATCCACCAGCATCTCCGCCAGCACCGGCTCCTTCCCGTTACCCAGTGTGGCTTTCGGCCATCCTTCTCTTCCGACGGCCTTCTCCTTCACCTCACTCATCTCCTTTCCGAACAGCTTAATTCCCGTCGCTCCGCAATCTTCCTCTCCCTGGACCTTGAACGTGCTTATGACCACGTATGGCATTTCGGTCTCCTCTTCAAGCTCCAAACCTTCACCCTTCCCATTAACTACGTCCGTCTGATCGGCTCCTTTCTCTCCCGCCGTCCTTTCTATGTCACCATCCATAACACAGATTCCTACACCTTTTTCCCCTCTGCCGGTGTGCCCCAAGGCTCCGTCCTCTCCCCCCTTTTGTACCTTTTGTACACGGCGGACATGCTGCCGCCGTCAGCCCCCGTCCACCTTATCCAGTTTGCCGATGACACCGCCTTCCTTGCCCTTGCCCCCACCCTACAGCGCTCCCAACACCTTCTCCAATCCCATCTTGACCGATTCACCGCTTGGTGCGACCAGTGGTTGCTTAAAGTCAATCCCTCCAAAACCCAGGCGATCATTGTAGGCAAAACCACCCCTTCTTTCTGCCTCCTTGATTTCTATCTCACCATCTATGGCCGTCCTATCGCCCTCACTCCCACCGTTAAGTACCTTGGCGTCACCCTCGACCGCCGCCTCTCCAGGACTCCCCACCTCCGGACAATCCAAGCCGCAGCACGCTCCTGACTCAGTCTCCTCAAGCTCCTCTCTGGCCACACGTGGGGTCGGGACCCCTCCACCATCCTCCACACCTATAAATCCCTCATCCACCCTATCCTTTGTTATGCCCATCCGGCTTGGATCTCCGCCCCACCTCCCTTTTATAAATCCCTCCAAATCCTTGAACGTCATGCTCTCCTCCTCGCCTTCCGCATCTGTCTCCCCTCCCCCATGCGGATCCTGTACGATCTCATCCCCTTCCCCCACCTCCTCCTTTTCCTTGAAAGAATACGGATCCTGTACACCTCCCGCAAACTCGATCCTCCTCAGCCACTCGTCTCCCCGATCCTCTCCCACCCCCGCCTGCTGCCGCGCCTGTATTCGCACGTCCCACCCGGTCTCCATCTCTCCACCCTCCTTACCCTCTCCCAAGGTGGCTTCCGCCAGCTCCCTCTCCCTGATGATGCCCTCCTCCCCTCCATCTACCCCTCCTACCAACTTTGATCCTCCCGCCCTCCTCCTGTACTTACTCCTCTGGGCACCCTCCCTCCCTTCTCTCCCTTTTCCCTCCCTCCTCCTTTTCTCCCCCCTCCTCACCCGGGCCTCCCATCCCCTGTCCCTCTCCTCCTGCCCCCGTCTCCTAAGCCATTGGCATCCTTTTTTTTTTTTCCTCCCCTCTCCCCCGCCTCACCCCTGTTCACCTCTTGGCAGGTCCCCGGACTCGCACACGCTCAGTGGACATTCGCGCGCCGGAGATCACCGCCATCACTGTATCGTGTGTGCCGTCATGTTTAGTGTTCAGTTTCGCCGTCACACTCCATTGTTCACCAGTGCCATCGTCTTCTTCAGTGTTTGTGCGTCGTGTCAACAGTTCGTAGTGTGGATTGTCATCGAGTGTGAACGGCTTCTTGTGTTTTTATGTTCATGTGTCTACTGTTTTTTCCCGCCGTTTTTCTAAGTGATGTCTCTTCTCTGTTTATTTCCTTGTACTCTCTTCGGCTGAAGAGCGGCGTATTGTGCTGCTGCCAGCCTACCTGCTTGTTCAGGTGTCAAAAATAACAATAAAGTAAAAAAAAAAAAACAAACGATGCTAGGTTCGAAGTATTGTCCTCATTAATTGGTGAGAGAATTGCGTGATTGTAGTATCAGGCTGAAAACAAGTAATTTTTAGAGTGAACAGACTGTTTCTCACTTCTAACGTGTCCCAGAAAAACTTCCAATAGCAGAGTGGAATCAAATTGCTTGCAGCAAAACACTGGTCGGGACTGTTGCTTGGCGTCGCCGACAGATGGCAGCTGGACACGCGTGTTGGAAAGTATGGCCGTTCACTCGACCACGCCTCCCCCTACAGTCGGCAGTGCCCAAATATTTGTAGCCACACAGGTCGTACACGTTGTTCGTTTAAAAGGGAAAGTCTAGTGTATTTTGGCGTCGCCGACAGATGGCAGCTGGACACGCGTGCTGGAAAGTATGGCCATTCACTCGACCACGCCTCCCCCTACAGTCGGCAGTGCCCGAATATTTGTAGCCACACAGGTCGTACACGTTGTTCGTTTAAAATGGAAGGTCTAGTGTATTTTCGTTATGTTGGGTAAACAAACAGTGCTTCCCCCAGACTAGGAATGTGGGAAACATATGGCGTTCCTTCTGAAGGGACAGATGCACCAAGAAGTCCTCCTGACGAAAATGTGCAAAGCAACCTGGCAGCAGCCAAGAGAAACTCTGTTGTGTGCAGTATGTACAACTTTCACCTTTAAACGAAAACAACAAAATTTAAAGTACACCGAGGAGTACAGCACATAGTAAAGACACGAAGCATGTTAACTTCAACTAATATGAGACGAAAGATGCAATAAATGAGACGTATGACTGAGCCAACAAAACAGACTGTCATGTCCCTTTATAGTACGATGTCTAATTCCTGAAACACCCTTTTATCATTTGTTTACTTGCGTTTGGTGTATTATTAAAGGAAACAAGGAATGGCAACAAGATATGAAAACCATAACAGGAATTCAAATGTAATGCTTTTATATTACAGCAAACGATGTCAATTGCATATAGTAGGTACATCACCTGTGCAAAATGTTGTTATACATGACAGTTAACTAAAATTGCACACCAAGGAATGAACGTTTGCTACGAGGTACTTAATGAAAGGTTAAATTATTTTCAAGATCAGCAAGTAGTATGTCACCGATGAGAAAGTGTCATTGTGTTTTACTCAGGCATTGAGTGTAGCCACTAACAGTAATATTAATAAAGTTCTGTTGTTTTACATTTGCTATCTCACCATCTATGGCCGTTCTATCGCATCCGTCTCCCCTCCCCCACGCGGATCCTGTACAATCTCATCCCCTTCCCCCACCTCCTCCTTTTCCTTGAAAGGATACGGATCCTGTACACCTCCCGCAAATTCGATCCTCCTCACCCACTCGTCTCCCCGATCCTCTCCCACCCTCGCCCGCTGCCGCGCCTGTATTCGCACGTCCAACCCGGTCTCCATCTCCCCACCCTCCCTACCCTCTCCCAAGGTGGCTTCCGCCAGCTCCCCCTCCCTGATGATGCCCTCTTCCCCTCCATCTACCCCTCCTACCAACTTTGATCCTCCCGCCCTCCTCCTGTGCTTGCTCCTCTGGGCACCCTCCCTCCCTTCTCTCCCTTTTCCCTCCCTCCTCCATTTCTCCCCCCTCCTGCCCCGGGCTTCCCCTCCCCTGTCCCTCTCCTACTGCCCCCATCTCCTCAGCCATTGGCATCCTTTTTCTCCCCTCTCCCCCACCTCACCCCTGTTCCCCTCTTGGCAGGTCCCCGGACTCGCACACGCTAAGTGGACATTCGCGCGCCGGAGATCACCGCCATCAGTGTTTCGTGTGTGCCGTCATGTTTAGTGTTCAGTGTTCACCGTCACACTCCATCGTTCACCAGTGCTGTCGTCTTCTTCAGTGTTTGTGCGTCGTGTCAACAGTTCGTAGAGTGGATTGTCATCGAGTGAGAATGGCTTCATGTTTTTCTATGTTCATGTGTCTACTGTTTTTTCCCGCCGTATTTCCAAGTGATGTATCTTCTCTGTTTATATCATTGTACTCTCTTCGGCTGAAGAGCGGCGTATTCTGCTGCTGCCAGCCTACCTGTTCCACAGGTTTTAAAATCACAATAAAGAAAAAAAAAAGAATTTTACATTTTAACATGTCATTTTGCTTCTAAAGGTAATGGTCATGAACACTTAGGAAATTTGAGGACGTTCAGTGACATCAGACATAAGGAGATCTGGTAACACTGATTATAAAAGGACACAACATATTCACTTCGGCACATGTAGCAGTACTGCATCATTGATTAGTGTAACACACAGTCAGGAAATTTAAATAGGATTGGAAACCTAAAATTCATACGTGTCTGTAGTGATGAAAATTTAAATTGGAATGAGGACATTTTGGAAAACAGCTTAGCTCAGTCACATTTGCAGTTAGAATCAATGCAAATCTTGCGCACAGACTAATCCATACGTTGAGACATTTTTAAACACGGTTTTAAAAAATCATTGTATGTCTTAACTCACCAATGAAACTGACATTTACGCCGTTTGGTTTGCAGACGAGAAGCTGTCAGTACAGGACACAATACGGTAGGTCCTGCAAAATCATATAATGTAAAATCACGGTAAGAAGGAAAACGAACAAAAACTTTCTCTAGGTCGCACTTCTTTAAATCGTTTATAACCTAAATACTTCATTTTTAAAACTTTGCTGATCATCTCCTTCTAGAGGAAATAGATTTTAAAATTAGCACAGATTGTGTTGCCTCATGGTTTACTTTCTGTTACTTTTTCTAATACTGATGTGAAATGATTATAAAAGAAATACAGACGCACCAAGGGAGAACTATAAAACGATATTACGTTGCCACCGATATCTTTGATTTCAAATGAGTGAGAGTCGTAAAGTCCGGAGGTGGAGCCACAACACTGTCTCTTACAAATGTGCAGCTCCCTCCACCTATGAAGACTTTTGTTGACGAGTGATGCACTAGTCTGAATTGTCATAACGCATATCTGATCTTTTTTTGGTTTTGTAGCAAAAATCCTCCTCCTTTGTTGCAGGAGGCCTTGGCTTTGTGTTAGCACTTCCTGCGGCTGATGTTCTGGGTGCCTGTGCTGTGGCTGATAACGTCTGCTGTTGATGGGGCTGTTGGAGTTGGTGATGCAGATGCGCATGGGGGCTTAATTAAATATTAATTAATGCAAATACCTTTTAATTTTCAGTCGCTGTATGTCCGATTACGAAGTCTCGTAAACGGTTGGCCCTGACTAGTTTTTGTACGCAATCTGACTGCATAGAACAACAACAAAGAATGAAATGAAAATTCTCGTTAACACAATTAATTAATTAAGTCCCCAGCAACTATACAACCTACGAAACCAAAGCACAAGTATAACTGTTCTGTGTGTGGAAGTATGACTCAACATACACATCTGGCACGGTTCTTCTTCAATAAGACAAGAAATTTCAAATACCATTTATACTGAAGTAATTAAAAGAAAATAGAAATATTATAATTGCGCAAGAAAACCAGAATTACACTCTAATACAAGAACACAAGCCAGATGCTTTGTTGACTGAACCTGTAATGACGCATTATTCAGGACATTGAAATAATGAGAAAAAAAGCGAGTTTTGTTACCTTCATATATATTGATGAAAAGCACTCTGATCATTACAATATCTCCATTAGAACAACATCTGCTGTCTATCGCATCAAACAACTGCAACTCTCGACAAGAACTTTTCACTACGACATCTCAGCAAGCACTGCCTACAACGAGTTCTCGACAAGCACTTTTCACTAGCACATCTCAACAAACACTGACTACTACGAGTTCTCAACAAGCACTGCCAGTGGAGGCGGCTGAATAATACTCTTTGGCGCAATCTCTGGCGCTGTGGCTCAGTGTAGCCACCTTTCATATGCCCTTCCTCCACGGGCCAGAATTTGATGGTATTTTTGCCAGCATTGGTGGTGAAAATACCACCAAATTCGTCCACAAAAATACAGACAAAAATAAAAAATAATATTAATACGTAAGTATCACATAATTAGATAAAATTTTGGCTTTGCGCTGACCTTTCAATAACCTAATATATGAATTACAGTAAGCAATACAAATTCTTTCATACATGTGACTTTACATAATAGATAACACAATACACAAAAAATCAGTTTATACAAATGTTCACATAAAATGCTTTCAATGATTAAAAAAAAAACAAGTAGTTGATAGTTCCAGCAGTAGCACCCAGCAATGGTCAACAGGTGCAGACACCAACAAGTGACATCATTCAGCAGAAACAGTCCCATTAGTGGCACCCAGCAATGTTGAATAGATACACACAGCAACAAGTCACATTATTTCAGTAGAAACAGTCCACCAGTGGCACCCAGTAATGTTGAGCAGGTGCAGACACAAACAAGTGACATCATTTCAGTAGAAGCAGTCCGTCAGTGGCACCCGGCAATGTTGAACAGGTGCAGACACCAACAAGTGACATTATCTCAGTAGAAGCAGTCCATCAGTGGCACCCAGCAATGTTGAGCAGGTGCAGACAGCAACAAGTGTCATCATTTCAGTAGAAGCAGTTCCATCAGTGGCACCCAGTAATGTTGAGCAGGTGCAGACACCTACAAGTGACATCATTTCAGTAGAAGCAGTCCATCAGTTGCACCCAGCAATGTTGAGCAGGTGCAGACAGCAACAATTGACACCATTTCATTACAAGCAGTTCCACCAGTGGCACCCAGTAATGTTGAGCAGGTGCAGACACCAACAAGTGACATCATTTCAGTAGAAGCAGTCCATCAGTGGCACCCAGCAATGTTGAGCAGGTGCAGACACCAACAAGTGACATCATTTCAGTAGAAGCAGGCCATCAGTGGCACCCAGTAATGTTGAACAGGTGCAGACACCATCAAGTGACATTATGTCAGTAGAAGCAGTTCATCAGTGGCACCTAGCAATGATGAGCAGGTCCAGACAGCAGTCCATAATATTCACTATCACTAATCACACTGTTCATCAGAGTTTATAAGCAGAAATTAAACATGTCCTAGTGGCACCAATCATGTAGAAAAAGTGCAAGTAACAGTCCATAATATTCACTATCACTAATCACACTGTTCAGGCATGAACAATAGTTAGAATGCACACACAATTGCTTTTACAAAATTATTATCAATGCTCTTACACTAAACATACAATTTATAACAAACACACAAATGATATCAGATAATTGTCATATTAACTATTACAAATACACAAATATCAGTAAACCTATAATATTTATGGGTGTCAGTGCAAGCCACAACAAACAAGTAAAATAATATTTAGGAGATAAGTCGGCACCAATTTGGGATTGGGAAAGGAAAACACACAAAACACACTCACTCATCTTTCATCCACATTAAGTACTACTGTGTAATTGAATAGTGTTAACTGTGTAAATGCAATTCTGTCAAAATTTGATGTTCATCATGTGTATCAAGTAGTAGTGGCAGCAATGTATAACAGTCAATAATAGTTAGTCAACGTCATAGTCATCATGTCAAGACCAATGTTTGCCAAGCCAGATCAAAATGTACGGTTGCTGAACAACTGTCAGTGAGCCAGGATATGCAATTACTTCCTCTCTCCAAAAAAAAAAAAAAAAAAAAAATATGTACTGCTTATTGACTTAACAAAGTGCATGTAGACAATCTTCCTTCCACTTTAGTGTTCTAGTCTGCTATCTTCATCCTCCTTGTTCCATATAAACCAACAAAAAAAATATGCTCCTCACTTACTTTACCTCTTATCCATCAAAACTCCAATAATCATCAGCATCACATAATCTCAATACTTCAATAATATCTCTTACGTCGATACATATAAACCTTATCATCAATATCATTTACCTTTTCTCTTGTCCACCAAAACTCCAATAATCATCAACTTCACATAATCTCAACACCTCATTAAATAAAAGAAATGCATACATGACCTCTAACAGACTTTAGTTCGAATAACTCTCAGTAATTAAGTATGATTACGGAGTGTGAATGATCATAATATTTCACAGTGTGTACACCACTTCAAGAATCATGGCAGAAGCAAACATGTGGAGTATTTTTGTGTCAAATGTCACTTCCTATTTCAATTGCTCACGAAGAATGCAGTGTAATAACCGTCAGTGGTCTAAACCTAATGTTGGTATGTCATGTCGTTAGCTTCCTTCCTATTAGCATTAATTTATACAGCTTTCATAAAACCTCCAGCTCATGTGACTTCTATGAAGTTTCTTGTACTAATGTCGTTCGTCGAATTATAGCAGTTCATTTTCTTATCTTAAAAATATAAGGCACTGAGCGTAAGCAAAACATGCAATAGCGTGTAAATATACCAGTAGAGAACAGAATGTCAACAAGTGGATGCAGCACAATTCCTACAACGAGGCTCTGCCAAGCGAACAATCTATAATTAATACCACAGTGTAACCTAAACTCTATGTTCGTACACTGTACATCAGCATTGCTATATTCTAAATTGTAGAGTAGTTATGACAACAAAAGAGAAATGTGTAAATATGCAATCCATACGCAAAGCAGCAAATATGTATCTTACATAATAAACAGGTCATTCGCATCATATCAGCATAAGCAAATAAATGTTCATATGTAATCTTAATAAGTAAACATGAAGGCGCAAGCAGGTAAATCACAAAGTATAACTTACATACATAACCACAGTCAGCACAATTAATCAGGTGACAATTATAATTTAAATAAATAAGCACAGCAGGCACATAATAAAAAGATATGACATCAGTGAAAAAGCATAGCAGCCAAGCGATGCATAATATACGCAAGTAATAACACTGTTCATTAATAAAACATTGTCAAAATCAGTTAATGTACGAAAGCACGTCGCTTCACAAGTAAATTCATAGAACATGAAATTTAGCACAAAGTATGAATCACGTAATCGCGAGCAGCAAATTACGTCTAAAGTACGTACCTAAGTGGAAATATGTTACCTGAAAAATAAATTCAATTAATAGTTACCTTTTTAGTTTATTAGTTTCTTCTTCGAAATTACATTCTTCCTGAAATTTTCTCGATAGCAAGTCGTCTTAACGTCGAACACACACAGAATTTACCTGAAGTTCTTAAATATTTTATAGAACCGTATCCTGAAAAATACTGAACGTTAATAACATAATTCATCAAGTCACTATAGCTTTATACTGAATTTAATCGGAGAAATTAGACTGTGTATTTGTTTACGGCTGTCAGTGCATTCGCACCGAGCGCTCGATCAGCTTTAGGCGCGTGACGTGGGAAGTGATTGTTTGCGGTCAACGACTCCCTTGTGCGGCGCGCAGACTTGACTGTTGCTTTGAGTATCTGCCGCCGCCAAAACACAGCGCGGTATCCTTGTACTCTCCGCATGTTTACATGTAGCTGTTAGTTTCTCACAAGTATGTCATTCCACAAGAATTTTTCAAAAGTATATCATTTCACAAAAATTTTAACGTTAGATATATGATGTATTCCCTTAGAGCGTCGAGATTTAAGAGTTTCTACTTCGACAGTGTTGTCATGAATAATTTTGCGAACTCTATATGGACCGTTATAAAGCAGAAAAAATTTGCGACACAAGCCTTTTCCTTTATGAGACAAACGATGAGACTTAATTAACACCTTCTGACCAACTGACAAGATTTTTAAACGATCAGGACGTTTAGCTGATTTCTCTCTTCTAGCAGCCGCAGATGCAATATTTTGCAGAGCCAGGTTGACAACTTCAGAATGCCGCAGTTTCCATGGAGGCGGAAAAGGAACGATTTCAGAAATGCGATTTGTCGGTGCTTTGTTTTTTAATATCAGTATAGGCGGTAAAGAAGTTGAATCATTAGGGAGTTCATTCAGAATGTTTTGAAAAGTATGAAGATACTGATCCCACGTTCTGTGATTTTGATGACAATGAAGTCGACACAATTTATTGATTTCCTTCATCCATCTCTCTGAAGCGTTAGATTGAGGGTGAAAAAGTGAAATGAAAATTGGTTTAATCTTCCGACGCCGTAGAGTACGAATCCAAATTTTAGAGCGAAACTGTGATCCATTATCTGATATAACCTTATCAACATGTCCCACTTCTTTAAGAAAATGTTTGATGAAAGCATTAGATACTGAACGAGCTGTTGCTTTGCGTAAAGGTGTAAAACACACATATTTTGATGTCAATTCCACTGTTACCAAAATGTACGCAAAACCATTAGTAGAACGAACCACTGGACCGAACAAATCGGCTGCAGCCATGTCCTTCAATTTCGCTGGAATGATAGGAAACAACGGTGCTCTGTGAGAAATAGTTGGCGGCTTAGCCTTTTGACATAATTTGCATTTGGCAAGAACAGATCGGCTACGTTTTTCCATATTACTGAAGTAACAATTTTCTCGTAATTTATGAAAGCATTTTCTGGGACCAAAATGTGCATAACAGAAATTTGTGTACCAAATCAATTTATTGACCCACTCATCAGGAATACAAACTAACCAAACAGAGTTGTCGACCGATTTTCGTTTTAAAAAGAACTTTCCAGATAATTCGCAAAAACGAGGTGTGGTCAAATTGTCCAATTTAACAAAGCGTCTAAGAAAATTACAGGAAACTACGAACATCACGTTTTGTGGTAGGAACAGCATAATTACGAATAGCGTCTAATTTCTCTGGATCAGGAAGAATACCTTCAGTAGAAATAATGTGACCAAGAAATTTCACCTGAGAACGACCAATTTCAGATTTTTCCAAGTTCACAGTAATGCCAACTCTTGCAAAGATACGTAATAATGAATCCAAAATTTTGTTGTGCTCACTCCAAGAATGTTTAGCAATAAGAATGTCGTCAACATATGAAGTAATATTGTCACGAAGATAAACAGGTAAAATTCCGTTTAAACTACGAATGAATGCTGCAGAAGATACAGTAAGTCCAAAGGGTAATTTCCGAAATCACTTTTGGGTAAAATAGTCATATCCGGTTATTGTTTACTTACTCTCTAGATAGATTGATAGTCGAAGAGTTGTTTTGACAGATGCAAAGAATAGTAAAAGAGTAGGCAGCGGTGCAGAAAACTAAAAGGGAAATAGCACCACTACAGCTCGGGGTCCTATGCACGCTACGGCACATATTCACTTAGTGTAGTGAATCCCCTGAGGACATTAATAGCCGCACATAATTTCCAGTTTGTGACTTAGTGGCCAGTTTGGTGGAAGTGCGTACATAAATTGATCTAGCCATAAACATGGATGTATGTCATTCTTAGAATTACGAAAGATCTTAAATTTCCGAACAGTCAAAAAGTGTTTATAGTCAAAGTTTTCGCCTCATGGCGACAAAAGACCTACCGCGATTGTTCCAGTCCGAATGTCGATTATTGTCAAGTTCACGCGCCTGGCGCTCTCTTGTTGCATCCCGTAAATGAAACAAATTATTTTCTTCAAACCCCTCTTCTATTTGTGATTCTAAATTTCTTTTGCTGTCTTTTCCTACAATTTCGCTTTCAATTTGTTTGACTTGCTTTTGTAATGCTTCAAATTCCCTTTTAACGCGTTCATTGAATTTTCCCTGATTTTCAACATGCTTATTTATGTTCTGGTACTCTTCGGTTTCTGCCAATGGTAATGGAGCTGTATCATCTGAATCTCTGTCCCCATGTAAACTAAGATTTGTCAATTTATCTGAAATCTCCTCCACTCTTTCCGATAAATCACCTATTTGTTCTTTCTGTTTATTTACGTCTTCTGTAAGTGTCGCGACTCGGGTTTCAGTATTGACACATTTATTAGTTAACTGTTCATATTGTTGTGTTAGGTTATTTATTCTATCATTTGGTACGGATTCCTCGATTCTTTCATATATTTCCTCCTTATCATGTGCACGTTGTAAATTTAACTCTGAAAACTTTTGTACTATCACGCGATCTTTTTTTTCCTGTTCTCTGTCCTGTTCCTCTTGTCTAATTTCTGTTGAAATTAAACTATTATTGTGATCATTCAAAATCGGTTGTACTTCTTCTCTAATTTCTTTCTTTGATTCATCTTTCATGTTTTTGAAACATGTCCCTATTCGTGAGTCTAACCGTGTTGTCATTGCTTTCATCTTGGTTTTTAATTCAGATCCCAAAGTTCCCATCTCGGTTTTAATTGTTCCTATTTGTGATCCCAGTGAGTCTAACCGTGATCCCAAATTTAATATTGCACCCACCAACTGCTCCGTATCAACTAGTTCAAAATTCCTTTCGCCCCTAACATTTCCCACAAAACCAGCTTCCTTCGTCATACCTGTAAGGCTATCTGTGTTCGATACTATTACAGAATCTTCTGTCGTTAATCTCGTATTCTGTAAATTTTCTGATTGAGAAAAATTTTGAAATGGTTCCGGACTATTTTCCCGACTTATGAAATTGTTTTCCACTTCATTATTCATCACACTGTTCTCCTGTGTTGGCGAGTTCGCCATGTTAACAATTTCGTCATTCTCACTATTCATCATTTTTGCCTTTTTCATTGATCGTGTAATCATTTACAGAATATACAAACCTCGTCACTATATGAAAATTACACACAATGGCACTTTATCATCAACAATATCATTCACACGAAATGTTTCCCTCAAACACGATTAACGAACAATTGAAATAATTGCACTAAATTGTCAAACCCGTAGACAAGACAACAAAAATTAAATTTTGCAAAATACCATTAGAAGAATCCCAATTACCAAATCTACACATGCAATATAGACTACAATTACTAAACTACAAATTACTACAACAATACTACTGTCTACTAAATTTACAATCAGAAGAATTTCAAGGGACGATCCGAAGCAGCGGTCGCCACATGCATGGGGGCTTAATTAAATATTAATGAATGCAAATACTTTTTAATTTTCAGTCGCTGTATGTCCGATTACGAAGTCTCGTAAACGGTTGGGCCTGACTAGTTTTTGTACGCAATCTGACTGCATAGAACAACAACAAAGAATGAAATGAAAATTCTCGTTAACACAATTAATTAATTAAGTCCCCAGCAACTATAAAACCCACGAAACCAAAGCACAAGTGTAACTGTTCTGTGTGTGGAAGTATGACTCAACGTACACATCTGGCACGGTTCTTCTTCAATAAGACAAGAAATTTCAAATACCATTTATACTGAAGTAATTAAAAGAAAATAGAAATACTATAATTGCGCAAGAAAACCAGAATTACACTCTAATACAAGAACACAAGCCAGATGCTTTGTTGACTGAACCTGTAATGACGCATTATTCAGGACATTGAAATAATGAGAAAAAAAGCGAGTTTTGTTACCTTCATATATATTGATGAAAAGCACTCTGATCATTACAATATCTCCATTAGAACAACATCTGCTGTCTATCCCATCAAACAACTGCATAAAACATGGAACAAGCACTCCCTACTACGACCTCTCGACAAGAACTTTTCACTACGACATCTCAGAAAGCACTGCCTACTACGAGTTCTCGACAAGCACTTTTCACTAGCACATCTCAACAAACACTGACTACTACGAGTTCTCAACAAGCACTGCCAGTGGAGGCGGCTGAATAATACTCTTTGGCGCAATCTCTGGCGCTGTGGCTCAGTGTAGCCACCTTTCAGATGGTCTTGCTGCTGCTAATTACGGAAAATTCTGCCTTAGCTGTCCTTCATGGAATTTTTTTGTGGTACTGTTAATGTTGCTCTTCTTGATGGTTTCATTCGATATCAGTTTCTTGTACAGAATCCACTTCTGCATATAAGGGTGTCAGTGAGAAACTGTCCTGTAGTCTTTATTTGTTTCTGTCGCTGTTTCCTGTGCTATCCTTGTCAGCGATATATGTGATGATAATACTGTTTACTTCTGGTTCTGTTGCTGTTAGCAACTCGTCAGATGTTTTTCTTTACATGCGTGGTGCGTCTTCTATTGGATATCTTCGAAACTACAGGCATCACACACGTAAATACATATACAGTGTCACAGCCATTAAAGATTATTTCCGTGCGTATGTACTCTCTCTCTCTCTCTCTCTCTCTCTCTCTCTCCAAAGCTTTTGGGGTAATCGGGGTTTGGCTGAATATGCTGGGCAGGGGCGCTACACAAGTAGTGTACAACAGAACTGGATGAAACCCATGCTTCGATAGCTGCAGCAGTTAAGACAACTGCTCATTTAAAGTGAGAAATAAGAGTCTGACCGCCAGTCTAGCACAGGTCTTCACTTCTTGCCATTTAATTAATTTTAGTCTGTCTGCAGCTGATGTCATGATTTCTGTTTCGTCATGTGAATGTTTTATGTGCAGAAAGTAGTTTAGGCTGTATTGTTGTTATTACTGTGAATAATCGCGAAATTTTTCTTGTAGTTAAACACTAAGTGCAGCCCATATTTTTTGTAGCCACTTCATCTGAGGAAGACATAGACGTCCGCTATAGTAGCATGGTTATATGACAACACTGCTCCTGCTAAATAGCTGTTCATTGGAGAAATTGTGCCTCTCCATTCTGGTATGTCATGTCTGTAAGGAATAGTGCATACAATCATTTTGGTGTGCATCGCCATTTTAAGGATGTCTGTCGTCACCATTTTTAAGTCTGTGCCTGCATTCATCATACCATACAGGCTGCCTAAAAGGATCAGACTGGCGGTCTTTTTAGACTTTTGTGTTCCTCTCGATGTTACGTGCAACGTTCTTCAATTGCGCAATGACAATTAGAAGCTGATTTGATTTTGCTTTTTGTGAAGTTTTGGGCCTTAGGAGAATTAAAAACCACATTCATTTAGCTTTTAATGCAGTTTTAGGCCACAGGACGATTAAAAACCAATCCGGTTTTGCCTCAGGACAGTTAAAAACCCATCCGATGCTGTACGACCTTGTGTAGGGGATGGGCTTACCTAACAGCGCCACATTGTACAGAAAGGTTCGGGTAATGTGCAACACAATCCACAGCCATCGTATTAGGATACATCAGTCATTTGTAGTTGACTCCATTTACATTAACACACTTACAGGGCCTTCTGTTGGTAAAAATTTTCGTTACTTCCTTGTCTCAATAACGTGCAGTTCAAATTTGACATCATGCTGAGCAGTCGTTCTCATATGGCAGCGTTTTGAAACTGGAACTTCAATCACGGACACTCTGTATGTAAACAGTCTCGCATGCAGTATATAGCTGACGGAATCAGTTCTTTTTGCAGAAGACACTGGTATTGTTATTAATCCAAGCGTACATACAGAAACAAAAGAATGGTAAACAGTGCTCTTAAAAGTATCATTGACTGGTTTTCTGTGAATTCCAGAATGAGATTTTCACTCTGCAGCGGAGTGTGCCCTGATATGAAACTTCCTGGCAGATTAAAACTGTGTGCCCGACCGAGACTCGAACTCGGGACCTTTGCCTTTCGCGGGCAAGTGCTCTGTGAATTGTCTCACCATCAACTTTAAAAAGGCGCGATATATTCACTACTACTCATCTCGGGCTACTACACCAATTATGAGTGTAAAACATAGTTGGAAAATAATCAATGATGTGGAAGCTTCAAAAGTGTCCTTCTTGATGAAAATATTGACGGGAAAAGAACATTTTGGAGCTCCAAAGCTTCTTAATTCAACCATGTTTGCAGTTAGAATCATTTCAATTCTTGGGAAGAGACGCATCAGTAATCTGACATATATTATATGTATTTATTCATTAATGTAATATGGAATAGTGTTCTGAGATAACTCAACTTTAACAAAGAAAGACTTCATAGTCTAAAAAAGTGCTGTAAGAATAATATATGGTGCTCAACCGTGGTTATCACGTAGACAGCTGTTTAAGGCCTGACTGTGGCATCACAGTATTGTTTTTATACCCTCATGAAGCTTCCTGTACATAGGCCACAGGAGGTCAAAAGTAAAAATAACGTATACGATTAAAACACTAGAAGAAAAAAGGACGCTGATTTATGCACATTAAGGTTGCCTTTAGCAAAAAAGGCGTGCACAAGGGTGCAACAAAAAGTTTTGATAACTTACTCAGTCATACAAAAAGTGTGACTGAGGGCAAAGTAAAATTTGAAGATAAACGTATAAAGATTTTCATGACAACTCGTTCTGTTCAAGAGAAGAATTTCTATTATTGTGGTGGTAGGAACTGCTAACTCTTATCTGCTTGTCTTTACTTTTATTAATACAAATTGTAGTCAGTGGTCAGGATGTCGACGTATTTACAAAATAATTTGCGACGAAACTTTTAAATGATTTGCTCCATATCATTACGTTTTATGATGCAAATTATCCATGGAATATGAATACTAGGGTAAGATGCCCAGAGTAAGTGCAGCTTTCAGTCTATCTGTGTTCTTCACGTGCATTGGATTCCGGTTAATTTTTTTTTAAAAAAGATTGTTATTCACAAAAGAATAGCGATGATAACAGGCTCAATATCTCACACATCGAGACGTCACGTGATCGCTGAGGAAGTCTGATGAATCACACTGTGGGACCCTGTGGGGGGGAGATGCACGGGATTATCAAGCAGCTGGACAAGCTTCAACAGGGGAAAGGGAGGATACTGTGTTCTCTCAGTTGCTACAGAGGTGTCGAGACGGAGGTTTTGTAGCAGTTTTCACCACGATTAAGCACCACACCAACTTCAGAGCGGCGAACAAGATAAAACGTCGACTGGGCGTGGCACTTGCGAGAGGGAGGATTCGACATATGGCGCCCCAGGCTAGGTGTGGTAGCCAGGGAGCTTTCACATCTTCACCTGTACATGACAGTCTCCTTAGAAGCTGGGAGAGGGTAGCCAGTGTCTCTCGGTCTTGGCCTGTAGCGGAGAGTGCCAAGAGGATTGCCTCAGAACACCAGGCTTTCAAGTTTGTCAGCATGTGTAAGAAAACACAGCAGCAGGAGGATTCTCATATAGTGATTAACCACTTTGATGACATCACTTTGAAAGTACTCAGCAGCAGTTCCGACTTTTGCAGCAACTCCTAGAACTGCGCTCATTTCTGGTTTCATCAGTACAGTGGACTAAGAAACCAACACACTTTCACCAAATGTGGGAGAAGAAACTCGATGGGAGGCCAGCAGGGTGGTCACCAGGACAAAATCTACAAACTGGAACGTATCAAGTGATGAGAAGCGTGCACTCAGTAGGCATCGGGAAGAGAATAGCATAATGTTGTTTACAGCAAACGGAGGGATATCTACAGTCTTTTTGCTGCAGACTAATTATGAACAGAAGCTGAGTTAGTTGCTGCAAGGCCCTGGTTACATACTTTCCTAACGTGACTCTACAGACAAAGTGAACAAGAAAACTAGGGCTCTTTTCAAGACCAATGAAGGTTATGAATCAGCTATGAGAGTGCCACTTCTGCCTAGATTATATGGACTGCTGAAAGTACACAAGGAGAGTGTGGTCAGGAGCATTGGTAAATCAGTGTACCCAACAGCCAAGAACTTGAAGAAAAACCTGTTCCTACATACTTCTGGACAAGACTATTCATTACATGTGCATCTTTGGGGCATTCTTGCAACATCTCAAGCAACCACATCTCATAGGTAACTGATACAATTGTCAGCTTTGATGTTGTACCTCTGTTCGCTAAGGTACCAATGAAAGTCTCATTGGAACTTATTCAGAGATATTTGATGATGCTCTGTTCAAATTTTCAGGCATATACTGAACTCTGCTCACTTTCTGTATGGGAGCCAATATCATGAGGAGACAGGAGGTGTAGCCATGGGCAGTTCTCTGTCTCTAACGATTACCAATATGTTCATGGAGAAATTTTGAGAAGAGGCATAGCTAGATACAAAACTACTTTAGGTATGTTGATGATAAAATTGGGATCATGCCACATCGGAGGGAGAGGGGTAATGAGTTTTGGAACGTATGAACTTACAGCACCCAAAGATAATGTTCAGCATAGAACTGGAAAAGGGTGGCCACCAGCTGTTTCTGTGTTGTCGTTGTTGTTATGGTCTTCAGTCCATAGACTGCTTTGATGCAGCTCTCCATGCTACCCAATCCTGTGCAAGGTTCTTCATCTCTGAGCTGCTTAGTATATTCATCCCTTGGACGCCCTATGCGATATTTCCCTTCACACTTCCCTCTAGTATTAAATTGGTGATCCTTTGATGGCTTAGAACGTGTCCTACCAACCGATCCCTTCTTCTAGTCAAGTTGTGCCACAAATTCCTCTTCTCCACAATTCTGTTTAGTACCTCTGCATTCGTTATGTGATCTACCCACCTAATCAATCAGCATTCTTCTGTAGCACCACATTTCGGAGGCTTCTATTCTCTTCTTGTCTGAACTATTTATCGTCCATGTTTCACTTCCATACATGGCTACGCTCCATACAAATACTTTCAGAAACGACTTCCTGACACATCTATACTCAGTGACGTAGCGAGTCAATACGCGATAAATTTACTGCAGTAGCATTGGAGCCATTGGCTGTGAAGGAGACAGCCAATCGCGTCTTAGCAACGACTCATTCGCATCTGTCGCTATGCTAGCCATGCGAAGCGGTATGTGTGTCACTCCGAGCGACTGAATATTCAAACTCTTAAGAATCTCAATAAACTATATGTGGAATGAATGAGAATGAGTGAGAGTGTGTAAGTGGGACATACGTAGAACTTAAATATCGTATATTGTACCATATTATGTAACTGTGTAGTGGAAAAGTTGTGTTTTCCCCTCATTTCTGATGACGTATGTCTAAGAGTACTTGCTTTTGTAAGAGGGCAGCCAGAATAGCCGTTTGCAGAGTAATAGTTTTCTAAATAAATTCCCAGATTACTTTTCTTTTCTTTTGGGTTTGTTAAACATTATATTAATATTTGCATATTGAATTGACGTGATTGCAACTGCGAATAGTGATTGGCGTAGGACAGTTTTGGCGCGAGAATGATCTCGAATGATTGTTCTGATTGGCTGGTCATGTTGATCAACTAATCAGTGTTTAGCAGTTCCCGCGTACTGCCAGGTAGTTATAGGCTGTGGAAGGAGCAGCATTGAGGATTCGCTGAGTAGCTATTGAATGGGCAGGTCGTGTTGAACGTGTCCGTCTGCATAATGTGTAAAATGATAAAGTTATTGGAATTTCGTGTCTGGATTGTGTTGCCGTACAAGCAGTTGCATTTACGGACAGTTTTGTGAAGTTCGGAAGTTCTAGAAATATTTTGTTGGAAAGATAAACGCGTGTGAACTTTTGGCTTTTGTAAAAAATTCCGTGTGGCATGTTTCGTATCCGTATATGGAATATTTGGCGGGCAATTTCTTTAATAGAAATCCACTGACAAGGACTGAATGTGAAACTCAGATATTGTAACGGAGTACTGACTGTGAAATCGCGTAATTCTTCGGGTTGGACTTGAGTACATTTCTGGCTTCCTTGCGTGTGTACTGGGTTGCATGAACTGTGAACGGAGGACAGTTATGTTGTTCGCTAATTACATATGGGCTGATGGCAGGTATTTTATTTTTAAACTGAAATGGAATAAAAGACTCGCTTCAAAATTTTGACATTTCACTGAGAGAACGAAGCAACCACTTTCCGCTCGAAATGTATTATAGGAACTTACAGGATAGCTTGCTACCAGAGTTTTCACGGACTCAGCAACGTAAGTATTGACGGCGTTTTCCTGAAGGCTGCTTTTACGTCGTCAGCGCGGTACGTACTTATGCAGAGAAACGGGCTGGTAATCTGCTGCTGCACTGAGGCAGGTGCAACAATCATCAGTTATTTTGCTCCCCAAATAGCAAAACTCATCTACTACTCTGAGTGCCTCACTTTTGGAGTGTACAGTACGACGAACGAGCAAACATTAATAACCCCTCCCCGCCGCAATTGGTGCTTTTTCGGCCGGGAAAATCAATACTAAAGATCGGATGTGTAGGAACTTCATAAAAGCAGCAGTGTCAAGTCAACTCGTGAAGTATTCACATGTGTGGGTAAAGGAACTATAATAGGACAATAGGCGCGAGTAAAATGAACTATCGTCTAGAAACGGCAGCAAGTGGAATTTGGAGGCAAGCGACGTCAGCGGCTGCTGAACTTCGAGAGACGGCGTTTCTGCAGCAGCAGCCAGTCAGCAGCCGTGTATGGAGTGCTGACCCGCAGAACTGAATCGGTGGAAGCAGAGCCTGGTGTACGGACCCGCTGTTGCATCCCATCCTGTCAAAGACACGAAGAAAAAGATACCTAGAGATTTGTGTGTGTGTGACAAGAATCTTTGCAAAATGGCTGAAAATAATCAGTCGGTAGTAGATGAGAAACTGAAGGTATATTTGGGAAATGTAAACTATGAAGATGCTTCCATGACAACAGGTAATTTCAATTTTGACATATCACTAGCTAATTATAGTGGTTTACCTGAGCCAGTGTCTTCTAATTATGGAATCGAAAACGAACTGAGCACGGTGAAAGCCGATGCTAAATTTAAACCTGTAACTGTAAAAGAAAAGAAACAGGAAACAGTGTCAGTTGTGGGGGAATCAAGGGCTAGTGTGTCGGAAATGTTAATGAATATTATGGCAAAAATGAATGGATTGGGCTCCGAAATTAAAACGTCATTAAGTTCTGATAAATACGATAAGATAAATAAATTGGGTGTTGAGATGGATATCAAAATGAATAAAATGTGGTCTAATATCGACACTGAAATGAATAAATTAGGTTCATATATTAAAACCTCATTAAGTTCTGAAATAAATGAATTGCATTCTGAATTTGATCACCGATTTAATAATTTGTCAGTTGAAATGGAATCCAAAATGGAAGATAAAATTTCGAATGTGAGAGATTCGTGGAAAAATGACCTGCCTTTGTTTAGCAATAATATTAAAAGAGAAGTTAATCAGGTAAATGTAATACTGCTATTGCAACAGTGAAAAGTGAACTAACTTCACAGATTGAGCAAGTTGCTGAGAACAACCAGCAGTTAAAGGAACAATTACATTCAGAAATAGATAAAATTCAGGAACAGATTCAAAATGTAGAAAAATGCTGTGAAGATAGTCATGTTGTCTTATAAATTAAGTTAAAGGAGGAATAGACGTATGTGCAAAGTTTGGTTTGCAAGTTGCTAATAAAATTACCAACATTGAACTAACATCCAGCAATTCAGTACCAGCGTGAATAAGCAATTGTGTAACCATGAAAATAGACTAACCAAAGTACAGCAGCATATTAACAGCAGTAATAGTTGTGTGGTATCTAACGGTGTCATAGAGGCATCTGAAATTGCGTATTTACATCATAGTCAATTTTTGAAATTTTATCCAAGTAAAAGTGTTCACCCTAAAGAATTTTGCCAAATGTATGGAGAGATATGCAGAAGATTGGATTCATTACTTCAAATTTGATGGGAGAGGCAAAATTTGGAGAAACTTGGCCTCAGATAAATACGTCTTTTTTGACGAGTATTGGGGAAAACGGAAACAAATGAAGAATTTAAACAAATTTTGATCACGGGAAAAGTATGCTCCCCAGATAGAGGACATTAAAAGATTTGTACAGAAATGGGTAAATACTATATCATATTTAAATGTCGAAGTTGAAACAGAACAAATTATTATGTGAATTGAAAACAAATTCCCATTTTATTGGAGGAACAAGATCATATCAGCTCCTCGGAATGATACTGATAGGTTCATTCATTATCTTGAGAGAGTAAAAAACATTTTAAAAGACGAAGAAAATAATAGAAGAGAATATAGGCCTCCTATTAGATCAAATGAAAACAGAGCCAAGGTAAAGGTGAACCGTATAGGGATACAAAGGGGTAATGGTTACAGAGGGAGAGGTGCTGTTGTGAACAGGTTCAAAGACCACACTCAATACTTCAACTGCCGAGAGGTTCAGTCACATGTAACATATAGACGCAGCCCGTTCGGTGACCAGAATGTCAGAGGCAATGACGTCATACAGGAGGGAAACGAATAGCAGTCTGTAATAAAGCTAGCGTTTGCAGACTGAAGCAGTACAAATTACCCACTAGTGACGCCATTTGTAAGAGTGGTATCTACGGAACACCATAGGAATATCGTTATAGAAATGGGGAGAGCAGAGAATGACACTGCAAAACAATTTGGCTATTTGGGAAATCACGTAGCATTTTGTGAAAGGGAAAGTACCAATAAAGATTACAGGAACCATGTTAAAGAGGTATATACAGAAAGTGAAGACTCAGGAGGTGGGGGTGAATTAGCACTGCAAAGCAGACGTAGATTTACCCGTAAACTGTGGAAGTAATATAATAACTGGTGAAGCCAGGCCAGAAGTGCAGAGGGGAGAATATAATAGGGCAGAAGCAGCAGTGAACAGATTAAATGAAGTAATCTTAGAAAAGGAGGAAGAAGAGTCGGAAGAGGAAGAAGAATGACATCATTTAAATAATTCTGACAACGCCTTGTACAGGGTTGCAGGAACAAAAATTATTATGGAAGGTGTGAAGTTAGAGAGGTGTTTTGATTTGTTTATAGTGGACAGGATGGCAAAAGCCGACGCTACTAATGGAGTGAAGGAGGATCCAGTTAAGGTATGTGCACTTTCCACGGAAGGGGTATGTTTTGACAGGCGTGAAGTACTGCAGGATTTGTTCAAAGAGCCTGTGTCTGTAAGCAGAAGAGAATATATTGGGTAACCTATCATTGAAGTAACTGTATTTAAAGAAACGGTTCCTTGTTTAATAGATACTGGTTCTGAAGTTTGTGCAGTGTCTCAGAATTTTGTTAATGCTCTGCCTGAAAGTAATAAAAAATAGTCATAATGACAGTAAGAGGGTTGAAAGTTAATGTGGCTACTGGGAAAAGCAAGAAGGTGGTTAAACAGGAAATATTGTTACCAATCATTCTAAGTGGAGTACAAATAGAACTATTTTTTTTTTTGTTATTAATGGACTCAGTGTTCTTTGTTGGTAGGTGTCGAATTCTTACGTAAATATGAAGAATGGTTTAATTTTGGGACAAATGATGTGATTATTAGAGTAAACGAAACAGTGGTAGTTAACCCCTTTATAGGATAAAGACTATGTAGACGACGAACAAAGTGACATTCCGATAAGATACTGCAGGGCCGCAAAGTTGATTGATGGTTACAATGAACATGGAGAAAGGAAGGAAGTGGATCCTTCTGAGAGGAAAAATGTCAGGATTAGGATCGAGGAAAAACTAAAGGAATTAATGGAACTGACAGAAATACAAAAATAAGGTTTGAGACAAATTTTGAACAAGCATTGTGAAGTGTTTTCTGACCAACCCAGGTTAGTGAGGGATTATGAGTGTTAAAGAGGCTGCACATTTTTTCCGAAAACCATTCGCTATTCCAGAAGTACATAAGGAAGCAGTTCGAGACTTGATACAGAAAATGCTCGAATGGGGAATAATAGAAAAAGCGATTAGTGTATATAATGACCCATTGGTTGTTGTACCTAAGAAGTATGACACTATTAGGATTGTCTTAGACGCTAGGGCATTGAATAAAATTATATTACCAGGGAGTGACAGGCCTGAAAATATTGAGGAGCTATTACAAAATTTGAAAGGGGCATTATTTTTTGTACTTCTATGGATGTAAAGTGTGGTTACTTTAATCTACCTTTGGCTAATGAATCTAGAAAGTACACAGCATTCCTGTTTGAATGGCGATGTTATCAACGTTTTGGTTTAAACATCAGTGTTTGTGCAATTTCACAGGTTTTAGGGGATCAATTATTAAAGAGGATTACTGTTTATGTGAACGATGTATTGCTCTCAACTCTCACTTGGGAAGAACACTGCCTATTGAGAGGCAAAGAATTAGACGCAATTAAAATGGGGGAATGAAACTGGAAGTGGACAAAACAGAATTTGTTAAGAAAGAAATTAAATTCCTGGGATATATAGTTAGTGGTGAAGGAATTATGCCCGCTCCAGGAAAGATAAAGGCTATTAGTGATTATGCTGCACCAACAACTTTTAAAGAATTAAAAGAAACGTTTGGGTTTTTGGGTTTTATCGCAAATTTGTGTTTGGGCATTTATTTAATGCACCTTGTCTGAAGGAATTACTTAAGAAAAATATTCCCTATACATGAACCCAGGAGTGTTAAATAGCATTCGAAGAACTTAAAGAAGCACTGGTGAATAGTCAAATGTTGAACCATCCTGATATTTCTAATCCTTTTTGTCTGGGAGCAGATCCATGTGGTTACGGTCTGGGGGTGGAATTATTCCAGATCGAAACATTGGGAGAAGAGCAGGTCCATAAAACGATTGCATTTGCAAGTCGATCGTTGCAACAAGCAGAGAAGAATTATAGTATTTCTGAACTGTAAGCATTAGCCGTTATTTTCGGATTGCAGAAATTTGATCAATAGTTTTTTGGGACATAAAGTTTTTACTGATCATAGTGCTTTGATCTATTTAAATACACTCCTGGAAATTGAAATAAGAACACCGTGAATTCATTGTCCCAGAAAGGGGAAACTTTATTGACACATTCCTGGGGTCAGATACATCACATGATCACACTGACAGAACCACAGGCACATAGACACAGGCAACAGAGCATGCACAATGTCGGCACTAGTACAGTGTATATCCACCTTTCGCAGCAATGCAGGCTGCTATTCTCCCATGGAGACGATCGTAGAGATGCTGGATGTAGTCCTGTGGAACGGCTTGCCATGCCATTTCCACCTGGCGCCTCAGTTGGACCAGCGTTCGTCCTGGACGTGCAGACCGCGTGAGACGACGCTTCATCCAGTCCCAAACATGCTCAATGGGGGACAGATCCGGAGATGTTGCTGGAAAGGGTAGTTGACTTACACCTTCTAGAGCACGTTGGGTGGCACGGGATACATGCGGACGTGCATTGTCCTGTTGGAACAGCAAGTTCCATTGCCGGTCTAGGAATGGTAGAACGATGGGTTCGATGACGGTTTGGATGTACCGTGCACTATTCAGTGTCCCCTCGACGATCACCAGTGGTGTACGGCCAGTGTAGGAGATCGCTCCCCACACCATGATGCCGGGTGTTGGCCCTGTGTGCCTCGGTCGTATGCAGTCCTGATTGTGGCGCTCACCTGCACGGCGCCAAACACGCATACGACCATCATTGGCACCAAGGCAGAAGCGACTCTCATCGCTGAAGACGACACGTCTCCATTCGTACCTCCATTCACGCCTGTCGCGACACCACTGGAGGCGGGCTGCACGATGTTGGGGCGTGAGCGGAAGACGGCCTAACGGTGTGCAGGACTGTAGCCCAGCTTCATGGAGACTGTTGCGAATGGTCCTCGCCGATACCCCAGGAGCAACAGTGTCCCTAATTTGCTGGGAAGTGGCGGTGCGGTCCCCTACGGCATTGCGTAGGACCCTACGGTCTTGGCGTGCATCCGTGCGTCGCTGCGGTCCGGTCCCAGGTCGACGGGCACGTGCACCTTCCGCCGACCACTGGCGACAACATCGATGTACTGTGGAGACCTCACGCCCCACGTGTTGAGCAATTCGGCGGTACATCCACCCGGCCTCCCGCATGCCCACTATACGCCCTCGCTCAAAGTCCGTCAACTGCACATACGGTTCACGTCCAGGCTGTCGCGGCATTCTACCAGTGTTAAAGACTGCGATGGAGCTCTGTATGCCACGGCAAACTGGCTGACACTGACGGCGGCGGTGCACAAATGCTGCGCAGCTAGCGCCATTCGGCGGCCAACACCGCGGTTCCTGGTGTGTCCGCTGTGCCGTGCGTGTGATCATTGCTTGTACATCCCTCTCGCAGTGTCCGGAGCAAGTATGGTGGGTCTGACACACCGGTGTCAATGTGTTCTTTTTTCCATTTCCAGGAGTGTACTTGTCAACTTAAACTCAGCAGACTGAGGAGGTGGTCTATGTATTTACAGCAATTTGATAATGCAATGAAATACATAAAGGGTTCTGAAAACGTTGTGGTGGATGCTTTATCCAGAAGCCTAATAGAAAAGGAGCAGGAGGTAGATCCATTAAGGAACTGGGAATGTGGTGAAATTTTGCTCACGGTCATTCAACTGCAGGAAGAGGGACCAAGAGGGTGCATCTGTAAAAGTCTCAGATGGGAACAAAATAACGATGACAATCTGAAATTGGTAAAAAGCAGGATAGGTCACTCCGATTTTCCAAAATTAGCTGAATATTACCAGATACACAAGGATATTCTGTTTAGGAGAAGAAAGAAAATGAATGAAGATCGACGTATTTGTTTCCCAGAACAACATGTAGATTTATTAATTGATTTTTTACATGGGAAAAAAAGAAGCACTCCGTCGTCAGGCCACGAATGACCTACCGGGACCATCCGACCGCCGTGTCATCCTCCGTGGAGGATGCAGATAGGAGAGGCGTGGGGTCAGCACACCACTCTCCCGGTCGTTAGGGTGGTATTCTTGACCGAAGCCGCTACTATTCGGTCGAGTAGCTCCTCAATTGGCATTACGAGGCTGAGTGCACCCCGAAAAACAGCAACAGCGCATGGCGCCTGGAAGGTCACCCATCCAAGTGCCAGCCACGCCCAACAGCACTTAACTTCGGTGATCTCACGGGAACCGGTGTATCCACTATGGCAAGGCCGTTGCCTATTTATACATGGGAAATATGGACATTACCGGGTCCATAAGTGTATTGCTAAATTATGCAAGGTAGTGGTTTTTGACAACATGTGGTGTAGAGTTCAAAAGAGGCTAGAATCCTGTGACAAGTGTCAAAAAGTACGAGCAAGTAACAGAATTATACAGGAATATATGTACTCTGTGGAACCTCAGAATAAACTAGATTTAGTAGCTGTGAATCTTTTCGGCCCTCTGCCAGTTTCAAGGGAGGTTGTGAATATGTGTTTGTATTGGTGGATGGATTTTCAAATCATGAGAGGTTTTATCCTAGTAAGGAGGCTAATTCCAAAGTAATTGTGAGTAAACTGGAGAAAGATTATTTTGTAAACGTTGGGATGCAGAAAGCCATTTTATCAGATAGTGGGACACAATTTATATATAAACGATTTGAAGAATGTTTGAATAAGAGAAACATATAAAGTGTTAAAATTTCGGTCAATTTTCCACAAGGGAATATGTGTGAAACGATAATTAAAGAGCTAAACCATCTCTGTAGAACATGCCGTCACAAGAGGTACTCCGCTTGTGCCAATTACTCAGCATATTTCGAAGATGACAACGCTATCGGCAAAATACTTCCAGGACCCAGCAAGCTGAAATGACTGTCTACACTAAGTTTGTTGGTCCCCTTTTGGAAAATTATTATGCAGTTTAGGATCTTTACCATATGGCATTGACTGAGGACATCCAATAAATTCAAAGAACGCAGCTCGTTTTATATTAATGCGAAATGGACTCGTTGGAAGAGATGGTCATTAACACGAACGTATTTCGACGAAAACTTAGTCGCCAGCTGACTTCTCAAAAAGTGAAAATACTTTCAAAGCGAGAAACTACGGTGGTAATGAAATAAGAGAGATTAGAGCTCGCACAGAAAGATCAGTGTGTTCGTTTTCCCTGTGCACTGTTTGAGAGTGGAACCACAGACAAATGGTTCCAAAGCAGTTCGATGAGCCCTCTGTCTGGCACTTAAATGTGAACGGCAGAGTAGTCATGTAGATGTAGGTGAAATACTTCTCCAGACTACTGGAAGGTGCGTGGAAGAAGTTACTTGGCCGTTGTACCACTGATAGGCAGAGTGATGATGTTGGATCCCCCCCCCCCCCCCTTACCACAACTTGATATCTTGATTGTGGCGACAGTTTGGTCAGTTGCATAGCTGATGTCTAGGTTAGGATGAGAAGTGGTAATCTAGTTGAGAGTTGATGAATGCCAACTAAAGGTTGTGGTGGCAGATGGACCTATAGTTAGCCTCAACAGTTAAATATGCACAATGCACTTCTCATCATAAAAAGTAGAAGTGCAGGGTAAATTCAGAAAATCTATATTAGATAATGGACAATGTTCCGACAAGTATCTTGATATGTATTATAGGCATATACAGTACTTAAATTAAGACAAATGCAAAGGTGTGGGCGTTCACTACTTATCTTACAGATACCTTTGCCAACACCACAATATATATGCAAACTTTTTGCGTGTGCCTCGAAGTATCGCAGTTTGGCTTTTAAATGGAATATCTGTACTTCCCTCTCTCTTCTTTTGCATGTGATCAATGTATAACCGAATCTTTATCAAGAATTTCTTGGCAGAAAATTTAGGGTTATGGAACGGCTTTAACAACGACAGAGTGCAAGTTCCAATGTGCTGTCAGAAGTTGGTCAGTTACGAATTTGAAAAACGCATAACTAGTTGAAAGAAACAGCGAAGAAGTAATCAGTTTTCACCCTTTACAGGCGACAACATGCGAGTTCCGTTGCACTGAGGCGGATCACCTGGCCAGAAATAGCAGTTAGCACAAGGAATGTCAGTTATTACTGAAGCAATCCCTTATTAGTTATACCAGCATTTTTCATCTCCAGTTTAACGTGACACAATACTGCTCAAAATAACCAATATCAGAAAGAACTTTCGATTTTTGATTGTTACCATTTCGAGCAATAAACGTAGACATCGAACAAATATTCAAAAATTCTAAGACTATTATGCATTATTCGTTCCAAGGTACACACAATCGTTATATCAAATGAAATAGGTAAATCAAAGAATACTTAGTCCATCCACAGTCTGCTGCTTTTCTCGAAAAGCAAGGAGGGGTTGACTACTTACTGATTTAAGTTTTTAAACGATTAGTGTTGGCACAACTTCCTTTCTGTTTCATTATTTCATAGAAATGACAAATAATAATGCTTTGTGTAAAATTTTAGCGTTTTCCTTTGATTATATCGAATGAAAAACCAATTTTTCATCAAATATGTCTCTAATAATTAAATGGAATTTGAATGCAACTGATTTTTGACAAAACCAAAAAAGCTCTTACAAAGAATTCAAATGAACAATTCAGATAGTAGCCAAAATTCAGCATTATTTAGTAACACTTACGTGACAGTAGTTAACAAAACAATAATTAATTAATCTACTGGACAACATTTAATATCTGTTCATTAACACTTGCTCCCTAATGTATTGATCTGCAAGACGAGTTAATCAATATCATTGGAAGATGATGCAAACCTGTTATAAGCCAAACCCGTTTTTTAAAAAAAGTTTATTTAAAAATGCAAATTTTACCACCACTGATATGGCAAACAGACATATTAATTTCACAATTGGTTATCGATAAAAAATAAAAATACCTGTTATAATCGTGATCAAAGAAATACCGGAAAAATTAGTTATACGTAACTAGAATACTGGTATCCATCTTAACCAGACGGTTTTTTGCATCTTTCGTTAGCACACTTACTTGTCAGCGCCTGTCAGATGCTACTTGTAAGTAAATACTGTGATGAAAGGCCGTGTTACTTTGGTACGATGCTGGACGATGTGGATAAGGTATTCATATCCTGCACCACTACCAATCGCGCCGAAGCAACCGGATGTTAACAGAAGTAATGTCACAGACCACGACGCCACGTTTACATCTCAAAAACTTAACATACTGATCCTGATTCACGAGTATACATGATACATTGACCTGATTCACGCATATAAAGACAACGCCCATCAAAGCCTGTGGGTATTGGCCACTGTTTCAATGTTCCGATACAGTGTATCGATACGTGGAACTGTTTCAGTATTTCGGAACGGCTGTGGTTCACCGTTTCATTCCGCCCCTGTCTCGGATAACCGGACCGGATTCGATCTCGAGCCAGACACAGAAACTGTATCGTTGCTTCAAAATAAGGCTGTTTCAGTCCACCTGTGCTTGGAAGGGACTAATTGTATCGGAACAGTGATGTTTCATTCCGCTCTGTGTCGGACGAGATTCGGGCTCGGCACAGGTACTGAAACACAACATACCATTTCGTGAAACACTTTCAAGAGTGTCGAAATCTTTTTTGACAAGCAATAGCATGAAGCTTAAGATATCCAAAAATAAAGCTTCGTTTCTATCTGACTGTCCTATTCCGAAATGGCGTAACATCTGCTTTATAAACACTAACCAAACAATAAAACAACGCATACTATTCACATTCAAAATAATAAATATGTGAAAATCATTCAGTTAAATTACACTTTTTTATAACATGCGTTTCTCTGGTCACGTGCAGGAATCATATTAAGAAACGAAATAAGCCTACAACATTTTGAATAAAAAAAAGGCGTAGAATGATAGTTATTAGATAATACATAAATTTGATGTAGGTATAATTGCAAGCAATCTGTTTGACATATCACTGATAGTGTAATGGTGAACGGGAAGGGTTGGGAAGCATGGTGAATTTATAGTAACGGTTCGAAACACCTTGAAAGACAAAATTTTTTCTGTTATATTTGGTTATTTATTCGAATTATTTGTGAGTCTATAGTCACTGTGCCTATTACCCACAATGATTCCCTTTGTGTGCATGGAAATTAGCAGGATGTGTATATTACCCATACTAACGGAATGTGGGAATCCCAGTAGCATATCCGTTGTTTCTGCAGTTTGCTCGCACCTCCAGTTGCGTTCGTGGTGGCTCTTCTGTCTTCAGCTATGGCTGTCCTCAGCCAAATGAAAAGTATGAAAGTCACACGACACGAAAGCAGCGCATTTGCTTCAGGAAATACGAAACTGGCAAGACGCCTAAGTGATAGTTGCATACTTTCTGCGACATCATTAGCGCTCTCGCACCAGATTTATGTTTATGTGGGCATACTTGTACAGTAGACATTCAAGATGATAAAATGTGTAGGTTTATTAGATTACAAAACACAAACTGATTCACTGCTCCGAAACAGCGTTTCGAAACATTACACTTCACTGTCTTATTTGTTACGAAACGGTTACGGGTCTCAGTTCGCCCAACTGTAGTACACTACACTTACGCCACTCACTTCTTCAATAGATAGGGCTTGATCCATTCACTTGTTTATCAAGCCCGCCAAAAATTCAAGTCGATTGGAGATATTGTATGATCAACCTACACCTCGAACGTGACAAATTTATAGCAGTCATCATGGGACAAGATAACGAGTGTGAGACGTTTTTGTCGTAAATCGCTCAAGTGCAAGATGATTCATATGTATGTTATCCAATAATTAAAAACGCATAGCCGTTCGGATGAGCTGTAGTTGCACTATTCTATCACGAAACTTTAAACTGCGGTAGTAAACTCTACTGCCACAATAGGCTGTTAGCGAACGGCGAGGCGGCCACGAAGCTTTCGTTTGACGTCACCAACAGATGGCAGCGCGGTAGCTGAACGACAGCGGCAATCGTTTTTCGCGGTGGCGCGGTTGCTGCAGGAATTGGCGTTCCCAACTGGAAGCGGCAGACGCTAGCGGCAGCCAATGGCTGCTTTGTTTGCGTTATACTCTTCCATGTCTTTCACGATTCATGTTCACTTTTTTCACCGTGAAGAGACTGGAAGAACTACAGCCCATGATGTTCACGGTCTCATTATGTGGTGGATAACATTTGGGAAACTAATGACAACAGAACAGAAACGTTCTCTGGCTCTAATTTTAACTGTCAATATTGACAGTTGCAGTACCTAAATACAGGTCACTAGAATGATAATACATTACCTTTTATACAGCAGACATGGATTTATTATTGAAGAGGAATTACAGTTGATCCTCAGTGTTTGCGATATTAAGATCATATATTCTTATCGCTTTCAATCAATCAATGAACTACTATGACCATACTCAGCTCCATCTATAAATTGACATTAACGTTGTCACAACGAAGGTAACATTCAGATAGTTAAGGAACAGAAAAATTTAAAATGTAATGAGAGACTGGAATTCTGCAGCACAGACCGGAAGAGAAAACAGTACAACATGGGCTCGGGATAAGGAATAAGAGCGGAAGGCAAGTTGCAGATTTTTGCACTGAGCGTAATTTCATCATCGCTAAAATTTGCTTAAGATTCATGAAAAGGGATGTATACATGGAACAGAGTTTTCGAAACCAGATTTTAAATTGTATTGCACGTGCAGATGTTGACTGACGATAATTTGTTATAAAGTGTAAAATATAACCACAGAGATAGCAAAAGGTAATAAATTAAAGTGCTGCAACGTGAATAAGTTGTCGATACCCTTAAATGGATCATTTGGCAACGATTGACAGAAACACAGGAAGGAATACACTACGAGACGAATGGGCTCCTTGGAGACAAGTAGTGAAGACAGCAGAAGTAGAAAATGGAAAAACGGCGCAACAGACATCCTCAGGCAACACACGGTGTACTGAATTTAACTGACAACACGGGAAGATACTAAAACGAAGTAATACGGAACACAGAAGACTATAAAGATGACTTGGACCGAAAGTGCAAAACTGCAAATCACGAATAACTAGGAGAATTCAACAGTCTTAAAGTTTCCTCTTACCCTTCTTGCTTTGCGATTTTGCACCTGGGGAAGATAAATGCCGTAGATAGGAAAATTAAAATTAGAAAAGCTTTCGGGCGAAGAAATGTAACGGTGCAAATATCAAGAGCTTAGTTGGCATGCCAGAAGTGCGCATGGAAGTGAAAGCTGGAAGCTGTAGGGTGGGAGTATATTGGCGAGGGGCGCTATACAATCGAACTTGAGCACAATTTTCATACCTGAGATAAATCTGAACACGAGAGACAGTACTGATCCTTCCACTTATCTCAGTAGATAGACAGAAGAGAAACAGACCTACGTCTTTAGGACTTCTACATTTAAAGTAAGCTCTAGACAAATCAGTGGTAAAACAGAGGGACACAAGATTTTCTTTAAATAGTACAGAAATTGGACTAGAGTTGTAGGAGTTCAAGGACTCGAATGGGAAGCAGTAGCTGAGACAACAGAAGCACAGAGGGCATAAAATGCAGACTGGCAATAGCGAGAAAAGTGTTTCTGAAAAGGAAACGCTTGCTGACATTGATTATAAATTTAAATGCGCGGAAGTATTTCACGAAGATATTTGCATGGAGTGTAGCGTTATATGTAAATGAAACGTTATGACGAGAAGACAAGGGATGATTTTGAAAGTGACGCTACAGAAGGATATGAAAGACTAGATATGTAGATCACATAAGTAATTAGAACATACTGATGCTAACTGGGGAGAATGAAACTTCGGCACAACTTGTCTAAAAAAAATAGATTCGATTGACAGGACATGTTCTGAGGTATCAAAGGATCGTCAGTCTGATAATGGAGCCGAAATTGTAGAGGGACGCCAGGGCTTAACAAAGGCAAGCAGATTCGAATGGATGTAGGATCAGGAGTTACATAGAGGTTAGGAGGCTAGGCCCGCTCACCCACCGTCGTCGCAACTGCACTGATATCGCTTCCACACTTCCGCCTTCGGCAGCGGAGCTGATCTCAAGTTTGTGTACATATATTGTCCCATCCTAGTTGAGAACCAGTCCCTCCCGTGTGGGTCGGGCATAAAACATCTTTCTAATGTTTGTTCCCCAAAATAATCTGATTTAGTTACCTTTATTGTCAATATGTCTTCGTTATAACCTATTATCCATTTGTAACAGGTTGATCAGCTTTTCTCATAACACTTGAATGTTCACAGATTTAATTGTCTATGTACTAACTGATTTTTGGAATTTGTAAAACATAGAGTAAGTCTCGTATATATTCTGTTTTATTGACACTATTCACTTCTTAAATTAATGAGAAATGGCACTGTAGAATCGGGTCTAGTGAAGCAGGGGATACAACCCGAAGGCTTTGACCAATGACGTCATACATTAGTCATAGATAGTAATGTCTTCACTTCGAGGCATTGATAATAAAACAGTTCTGTGTTCCGGATAAGCGCTATCATTGTACATTAAAATTATTCGCAATGACATTGAGGTAATTTGGAGTATTAGTTTGTTATTGTAGAACAATTTATACTGTCTTATTTTCTTTTATAGGAATGGATTTGTCTGTTTGTAGTTATGTAATTTTCGTTACTGTCTGTTTAGGCGAGCTTCGGTTATTCCTCAATATTTCCATGCACACGGTAAGTTCACTTTTCCATTTGCTTCTTTCACTGTATTTCACTATTTTGACATATTTCACTGTATTATTCCACAAATATGTGTATTTTCGTGTTGTTAAGTTCGTAATAGAAATTTGTCAGCTGTCGACCTTCTTTCGTTTCCCAGCACTAGCATCAGTACGACATTTTCGAATGTGTACTTGCTATATCACAGGCGAAACCCCTGACACAACTGAAATTTGTATCCCGTCCTTCACTTCGCCTTTACACCGACACTATATACGGTCAATTGGCGAGCAAGATACAAATGTTGCGTATAGCTATATAGCTCAAGTAACGAATGGGATACTATTAGCGGCCGACCACGGTGGTCTCGCGGTTCTAGGCGCGCAGTCCGGAACAGCGCGACTGCTACGGTCGCAGGTTCGAATCCTGCCTCGGACATGGATGTGTGTGATATCCTTAGGTTAGTTAGGTTTAAGTAGTTCTAAGTTCTAGGGGACTGATGACCACAGCTGTTAAGTCCCATAGTGCTCAGAGCCATCTACTATTAGCGTCCAAGGCAACAAGAAAACTGTACCCCATAGTGAAGTACGGGATACAAATTCTACAAGTGTCGTCTTCTTGTCTCCGTGTAGTTCAGTCATGGTACAGGTTGCAAATGTAACTTACGTCTATTTCCACCTTTTCGTTACCAGTGTACATATATAGAGGTCAACGGAAGTCTGGTATACATATATTACATACGTAGGTCCTTCTGTCATCAGTAGTACTGATATGTACGTAAGAAAGGACTGTTAGTAATAGCAGAGACGAAATAATCAACACATCTAAAATTTTTATCCCGTGTTCCACTTATCGTTTACTGAAGCGGAGGATATATCGTTCAAGTGAAGAACAGGACAGTAATGCTAGTGAAAACGAAGAAATCGACTTACGACAAACTCATATTCCGTACTGTACTTAAGCAACACACTTCGAGTGAGCTTTTAATTTGTATCCGGTGTTTCCTCTACGGTTTAGTGAAGCAGGGGATACATAGTTCGAGTGAACAACAGGACAGCAATGCTAGTTGAAACTAAGAAATCGACGTACGCTGAACTTGTATCCTGTACTGCACTTAAGCAATACAGTTCTAAAGAGTTTCGAGATACAATTGACATACATGTAACGCGATGTATTCTTTGCTAGTAATATATTTCATTCATTTCATTTCATTGTATTTTGCGGAGAAATACTAATATACAAACACGCGATATCGTTAACGTGAAAATGCGTCTGGCCCTTATATATGTGAAGTACAGTTTTTCTCTCTTACATTCCTTTGTTTCTGAACATTCTTCTCAGCTCTTTCATCTTTGCAATACATGCTCTCTGGCCAATTCTAACGTCATTGGTCAAAGCCGACGGGTTGTATCCCCTGCTAAACTAGACCCGGAGAATCGATGGATGAGTTGATCCTGGTGTGTGTCGTTTCGGTATAATAACTGTCAGTCCGTACCACATTCCTTCGCGTTACTATCACCAAAGATATGATTTCCCATGAAACTGTCCTTTACCTTTAATATCTGATAAATCACAAATATGTCTCTGATTTTGCAATGTCTAAGCTTCTTAATTCTCATGACACGGTATTAATTATACGTTCGAGTTCTTTCAATGTCTGTTCAGCACAAATTTAGTGTTTTCACGGGGACTATATCTCATGTCTCGTTTATTTCCCGAATCGCGTTGACAACGATCGGCAAAGATATTAGTACGATAAGGTCCACCTATTTTCTATATATGTAGGTAGTATCTGTTCCCCAAAGAAGAGATACCATTGATGACCGTGCAACTTCTCGAGAATGATATAATTGGACACGCTAGCTCCAAACATGCGTTGATCTACGTGTCCCAAATTAAGTATGCAAACGCGTGTTTGCAGCTAGGGTTCGATTTATCATTTCAATTATTTTCTGCCCAACATCTCAAAATAATCTACTCTCCACCACTCCAATGTCTAATCCTGTTATGAGAATGATATTTAATTAGGTTTATAATCCCTAACTTCCACCTACCACAGAAGACTGCGAACATGCACCATTGAAAACAAAGACTTAAAAGAGCTAAAAATGCTGTGCATTGGTTTATATATTACATTCTAAACAAAATGCAGCTCTCTTATGTCTTCCTTGGATTCCCTTTGTACTACTTCACGTTACTCTATTTCGAATACCTACTCTTTGTAAAATTTTAGATGACTATTACTTCGAAATACTACTACCGATTTTTGGCTCGTATGTCATTTCGTATTACAGAATTTAATCTAATATTCGTTTCCGTATAGCCACTCTCTAAAGAGCGGTTACAAGGCTCATCATTCGTCAGACAGGTCAGTAGCGTATTTGTTTGCTGAATGTCTGTTAAGTATAGGCTCTAGTAACATATCACTTGTCATAGACGAGGGTCACTCAATACATATCGCAACACATTTCTTTTTCCTGAAAACAGATTCTTATTTTCGATTCCCAAACCCCGTGCTATTCCTCACTCTTCTGGATACAAAACTTTTGAACATGATTTTCTTTCAATGGGGCACCTTACTGCGAGGTCCAGTATGCCAGCACGGTACCACTCTACTGGTCGACATCAGAACGAACTTCCTGCTGCGTCAGTAACCTCCCCATCACCCACGCACTGCTTCCCATGCAGTGCAGCCTTCATTAGGCCATTGGCTATTGATTGGTCTTCTGTTTGGCAGCGAGGAAACCAGCAAACACACACACACACACCTCTGGGAACACTAACTGGTGGACAACACTAGAAGCAGACATGTCCAGTTGTCCAGTGAAGTGTTCGATTTTGATCCGTCGATCACCTCAAATGAGTGTGTCCACACGTTCCAACATTGCAGGAGTCACAGCCTGTCGATAGCCACCCCCTCACCTACCACCAACCTGGTGATGCTACCCACGCCACCACCTTTCTCTAGCAGACCTTGTTTGAGGCCGTGGAGGCCCACGTCCCTACTGTCGCCATCCACCCGCACCGTCCCAGTTTACCCCCACAGGCCACCCTCCTCCTCCTTGTCCGTGAATCCCACCATCAAATACCGTGCTTTCCTTCACACGAGTGATCCGGACACACCAAGACACCACCGGCAACTACGATGACACGTCAGAAACTTGCTCGCAGCTAAGAAACACTGGGACTGGTGACAGACATGCACCCATCTTAATGCTATCCTTCCTATCAACTCGCCCAAGTACTGGTCAGCCTTATGCTGCCTTACCAGATCTAACCCCCCCCCCCCCCGCCCTACTACCCTCTCGATCAGGATGACCAACCCTTCCCTGACAACCTTAGTAAGGACAATCAATTTGCTTCCTCCTTCTCCAATATCTTTACCCTCCCTGACGATCCCCAGTTCGATTACTCCTTCTACCCAGATGTCCACGATCGAACTGACACCACTGTCCCTCCAGTCACTCCTGGCTTCCAGTACTTACACAACATTACACCCAACGAACTCAATGCCCCCATCACTACTCAGGATATCATCAACTCACTCCAAACGAAATGCAACACCACTTCCAGTCAAGGTTGTGTTACCTATTGCCACCTCCTTGAACCTTCTGCCTTCTTCCTCTTCACCCTGGTCAGGCTATATAATGTGGTCTTTTCCACTAGCTACTACTCCGACCTGTGGAAAACCTCCCAGATCCTGATGTTCTCAAACCCAACAAACCGCCATCTGCTGTCTCCTCCTACCATCCATTCAGCCTTACCTCAATCTTCAGCAAGGACCTGGAATCAATCCTTACCTGCCGCATCCACCAGCATCTCCACCAGCACCACCTCCTTACTGCTACCTAGTGTGGCTTTTGACCATCCTTCTCTGCCGATGACCTTCTCCTTCACCTCACTCATTTCCTCTCCAAACAGCTCAACTCCCATTGCTCCGTCATCTTCCTCTCCATCGACCTCGAGCGTGCGTAAGACAGTGTATGGCATTCCAGCCTCCTATTCAAGCTTCAAACCTTTGCTTCCTATCAACTATGTCCATGTGATCGGGTCCATTCTTTCCCAACGTCCTTCCTATGTCACCATCCATAACACGGATTCCTACACATTCTACCCCTCCACCGGTGTGCCCCAGGGTTTCGTCCTCTCCCCTCTTTTTTACCTTCTGTACACAGCGAACGTGCCACCACCTTCACCTCCATCCACCTTCTTCAGTACACAATCAACACCGCCTTCTTTGCCCTCGCGCCCAGCCTGCAATGTTCCCAACACCTTCTCCAGTCCTATCTTAACCGGTTCACGATATGGTGCAACCAGTGGTTGCTGAAGATCACTCCTTCCAAGACCCAGGCGATCATTGTAGGCAAAATCACTCCTTCCTTCCGTTTCCTCGACTTCTATATCACCATTTATGGCCGTCCTCTCACCCTCAAGTATCTTGGCGTCACCCTTGATCGTCACCTCTCCTGGACCCCCCATCTCTGGATAATCCAAGCCAAGGCACGCTTCCGACTTTGTCTCCTCAAGCTCCTTTCTGGCCGCACATGGGGTCTGGACCCAACCCCCCACCATCTTCCACACCTATAAATCCCACATCTGCCATCCTATGCTGCACCCACCTTACCTCGATCTCTGCCCCTCCTACCTTTTATAAATCCCATCAAGTCCTAGAACGCCATACACACTGCTTCGCCTCGCCTATCGCATCCGTCTCCCCTCTCCCACGCAGATCCTGTATGACCTCCTCTTTTTCCTCGAATGGATATGGATCCTCTACACCTCCTGTAAACTTGATCCCCCTCACCTGCTTGTCTCTCCCATCCTCTACCACCCCAGTCTGCACTTGTATTCCCACGTCCCACCTGCTCTCCATCTCTCCACTCTCCATACCCTCACCCAAGGTGGCTTCCACCAACTCTCACTCCCTGATGATGCCCTCATTCCCTCCATCTACCCCTTCTACCAACTTTGATCTCCCCCCCCCCCCCCCGTGCTTTTTCCCAGGCACCCTCTCCCTTCTCCCTCCCTCCTCCCCCTGGGCTTCCCCTACCCCCATACCTTCTTTCCTCCTCCTCCCTTCTCTGCCCCTGGCATCTGCACCCTCCCCTCTCCCTCCTCCCCCACCTTTTCCCCTTTTGGCAGGTTCCCCGACTCGTACACATACAGTCAACATTCGCGCGCCGGAGATCGTCGCCATTGTTTGTGTGTGTCGTTGTGTTAGGGATTCAGTGTTTCGTCATTGTGCTCCTTCATTCACATGCGCCATTTCTGTCGTCTCTGTTAGTGTCAGAGTGCTGAACGCTTTTATTTGGACGCTGCACCTGTTAACGACTTCATGTATTTTAAATTTGTGTATCTACTGTTGTCTATCCACCGTGTTTCGTTTTTCGACGTCTCCAATTGTAACTGAATGTATTCTGTGGCCGAAGAGCGGTGTAGTCTTGCAGCTGCCGGCCTGCCTTATATCAGGTTTCGAAATGACAATAAAGGAAAAAAGAAGAGTCGACAGAGATGTGGAAAGACGTGTTGCCTATAAAATGTACATAAGTGAAATAAGTCTACTGATCTCTACTCTAAATAACCAAAACTAACTTTCATAACCTCCCCCCATGAACCACGGACCTTGCCATTGGTGGGTAGGCTTGCATGCCTCAGTGATACAGATGGCCGTACCGTAGGTGCAACCACAATGGAGGGGTATCTGTTGAGAGGCCAGACAAATGTGTGGTTCCTGAAGAGGGGCAGCAGCCTTTTCAGTAGTTGGAGGGCAACAGTCTGGATGATTGGCTGATCTGGCCGTGTAACACTAACCAAAACGGCCTTGCTGTACTGGTACTGCGAACAGCTGAAAGCAAGGGCAAACTACAGCCATATTTTTTCCCGAGGGCATGCAGCTTTACTATATGGTTAAATGATGACGACGTCCTCTTGGGTAAAATATTCCGGAGGTAAAATAGTCCCCCATTCGGATCTCCGGGCGGGGACTACTCAGGAGGACGTCGTTATCAGGAGAAAGAAAACTGGCGTTGTACGGATTGGAGTGCGGAATGTCAGATCCCTTAATCGGGCAGGTTGGTTAGAAAATTTAAAACAGGAAATGGATAGGTTAAAGTTAGATATAGTGAAGTTCAGTGGTAGGAGGGACAAGACTTTTGGTCAGGTGAATACAGTGATATAAACACAAAATCAAATAGGGTAATGCAGGAGTAGGTTTAATAATGAATAAAAAAATAGGAGTGCGGGTAAGCTACTACCAACAACATAGTTTCGTCATACTGTACATCCTCGATTCACCGCCAGTTGGCCCACTTGAAGGAAGGTAACGTTGACTTAGGTGCTTGTGTTGACATGCGACTCATTGCTCTACAGTACTAGCATCAAGCACATCAGTGCGTAGCATCAACAGGTTAGTGTTCATCACAAACGTAGTTTTGCAGTCAATGCAATGCGCGCGAGTGTGTATACCTGTCCTTCCCCCCCCCCCACCCCCCCCCTAAGGTAAGTCTTTCCGCTCCCGGGATTGGAATAACTCCTTACCCTCTCCCTTAAAACCCACATCCTTTCGTCTTTCCCTCTCCTTCCCTCTTTCCTGATGAAGCAACCGTGGGTTGCGAAAGCTTGAATTTTGTGTGTGTGTGTTTGTGTCTCTATCAACATACCAACGCTTTCGTTTGGTAAGTTACATCATCTTTGTTTTTAGATAAATTTTTCCCTGTGCTTGGGAAGTTGGTGAGCACTTTGTGTGAGGTATCATGTATAAATCATCCATTAAATACAGCAAATGACTTGTGTATTGAAAAGAGCTTCCACAACTTGTGTATAATGCATTAAAGGTTTGTAACTTCGAAATAGAGCTGCTCTCGGTCCTTACAGGTATAAGAGGGCAAGTCAAAAATAATACAAGCTATTTTTTTTTAGAAAGAAAGTTGTTATTTTGGAAAACAACATTGCAAGTAATATAGTTAGTTACTCTAATTAATCTCCTTTGTCTTGTGTGAACCCTGTAACATAAATATCCAATTGTTTTGTCTAGTAATTAACAGACTTTTGCGAAAACATACGACTGCAGTGCCATTTGGCAGGTGATTTTGTTAGTACATGAACCCTAAATACATCACTACACACCAGATATTATTCGGATATCATCAGAACAATAATATTTATCTTCTGTGCTGAATAAAAATAATAACTTGACAGTATTGCTATATCCCTACCAATTTATTCTTTCCTGGTTAACCGACAAATTTAGAATTTTTCACAATCATCAATTCCACTTTGCTGATAAATCTAAATCCAATCTTTGACATCACAATGCAATACAAAATATGACAATTGAGACCAGGAGTAAGATAGAACTAAACTAAGACTGGTGATGTGACAAGAAGTCGTACAAGAAGTGTGTGAATGTATTATATAATTGGAACAGTAACGCACAAAAGCTGAATAGGTCACTTAGTGAGACACCGTCAGACGACGAATGAAGTATTTTAATATTACGCATTTTGATATAACTCATCAGCAGGTATAAGATGCATTGAGTTGTACAGATGAACTGAACTTGTATTTTACATAACTGCCTGTGACAGTTGCGTGTGTAACATACAAGTTCAGAGCATCTGTACACATTGATTATCTGATACTGATGACGGGTTATCCAGAAATACACAATATTAAAGTTATTCCTTCACCATCTGATGACTTCTTCTAACTGACTTGTCAGCATCTGTGCAGTACTGTTCCAATTAAACTGACACTGTCCGTGTGGTCACAGCCACCATCACTTACGCATCACCTCGACAGCGCATTCCATTTTAGCTCTTGTTACAATTTATGTCATATGGCAATTCCAGTAACAACAGATGAATATGAATAATTTCACATATGACATCCATTTCAGCAGAGAACATGGACATCTTTTAAATAAACTGTTTCCTTAAAGGCAGAACCTTTTTTGGCCAGATTTTGTACGATGAATATTTTTAACAGTTAATAATACAATATGTGAGTTTTCATTAAAAACAAATTAATATTACTCACCTACAGTAGTGGCGACTCTAATGCTAAGGATTTTTTGTTGTATACAACAGGCACCATTCCAGCTCATACTGAAGACTAATAAACTAAAAGTTGTGTACTTTATGAACAAATAGATTCCTTTCCCAGCAAAATGACACATTTGAAATTTTTTCTCTGCTCTTCACTTTGATTTTGGGTTTCTGATCTCGTAGTAGTGTCATCATCCTCTGTTTGGACTAAAGGAGAGTAATGAATCAGCAGTGGACCTTCCATATCACGAAAGTCATCAGCTTTCCTACAGAAGCTTGCCTCTTGGTTTCTTGCATATGCATACACTCGCAACCCACGTACAGTGCACGGTGTAGCTACTCTGTACTATCGTTTGCGACCTCCTTTCCTGTTCCCTCTCGCTTACAGAGTGAGGGAGAAGCAACAGTCTATATGCCTCTCTATGAGCTCTGATTTCTCTTATCTTCATGGTCTTTACACCAAACGTATGTCAGTGGCAGAAGAATTGTTCTGTAGTCCACTTCAAATGCTGGTTCTCTGAATTTTTTCAATAGTGTTTCACAAAAAGAATGTCATCTTCCCTTCAGGGATTCCCTTTAGGATTCGTGAAGTATCTTTGTAATACTCGTGGCTTGTTCAAACCTACTGGTAACAAATCTAGCAGCTCGCCTCTGAATTGCTTTGACGTCTTTCTTTAATTCGAATTGATAGGGATTCCAAACACTCGAGCAGTATTCAAGGATGGGTTGCACTAGTATTCTATATGTGGTTTGCTTTACAGATTAGGTACACTTCTCTAAAAGTTCACCCAATAAACAGAAGTCTGCCAACTGCCTTCCCTACAACTGTCCTTAGCTGCTCATTCCATTTCATACTGCTTTGCAATGTCGTGCCTAGACATTTAAGTGACATGACTACACCGTGCGGAATACTTACTAATGCTGTTTTCGAACATCAGGCCTATGGGATTGTTTTCTTAATAGTCTGCATTAATTTACATTTTTCTACATTTGGAGCACGCTGCCGCTCATCAGAAATGACTTCATGTTACCGATCACCACCTCTCTCAGTGAAAGCATCTAGTGTTCACGTGATACATAGGAATGTCAGAAATCCTTCTTGCATGCCGTGCAGCTGCCTGCTGCCACATTTCAGAGTTAATGGCCTGACTAACTTGGAAAAAAAAAAAAAAAAAAAAAAAAAAAAAAAAACCAAGGAATAGCATTTGGAAGTGCAGGAGTTGCGGTATGCTAATTATTTAGTAACACTGCTTTGCAGAATACTCGAGAAATCCACAGAAGGTGTAAAACAGGTGAGGTATTATGAAATGGCAATTTTGGCAAATTTTTGTACCAGTTTATCACTGACTGCAAATGGACTGCCACTTCTCCCATCTTCACAAACATTTGTCCTTCCTCTCTCAAACGAAAGATGCTATTGACAACAGACTAGGCCGATAAGAATAATAACAAAAAATAATAACTGATCTCATTTAAAAACATCTGTTTAAACCATTACGGATTTTTACTTCACCATGTCAGTGCATTCACCAATTACTGTAGCCATCCACATCAACAATAACCTTGATAATTACTGCATAAAAAGCTCTATTCGCTGCCGTGGAACAACAAGTCTAGACTTAAATCTACCAAGAAATAACTAAGTGCAATTCATATACCAACATCTTATCTTTTTTCTGAGCTCGAGATGTCACTCATTATGGAGACACATTGACCTTTTTTTTTTTCTGGGTGAGCAATCGCGGCACCCACCTCGCACAAAGCTTCTTTGTAGCCAACTCTCCATGCTGTATATTAAGCACTCACTCAGTTGAGATGCCTACAGTATCAGAAATCTCACGAATTTTTATTCAGCAATTCCGCATTACCGTATCGTGGATTTTATCAGTGGTTTCCTTTGTGGTAACTTCAACAGGAGAGCCAGAGCATGCTTTGTTTCGGTGCTTGTCTGACCACGTTTACATTCATAAATACAAAAGTAAACAGTCTTCAGTGATGGTGCAGAGACCGTGAGAAGTTCACCCAGCTCTGTTTTGACTTGTGCGGCAGTCCAACCCTTCAAATGAAAATGTTTGATAACACCACAAAACTCGATTTTCTCCATTTTCAGTCGCAGTCAACACACTGAACAATCCAGACAGCTATCAACAATGAGCTGTACACTGTACATTGTTGAAATTCTTTATACAACCCTTGAAATAATCCAGCTTACCAACCATGAAAGCACAACAAAAATGTTCATTTCTTTCAATGAAATTTACCAGACATGTCAAACTGTCCTCGTATAAGGCCACACAGCTGACTACTTGACCCATTCTGGTCAAATTAGACCAGTAAGTCTGTAAATGCCCCAGCATATAATTTTTTAACTAATTTCAAGATGTATTTTAAAAAAAAGTCATCAAAGGATGAATGAAACTACTACCGCTACATATCAGCTCATCAAATTCAGCCTCTACATAGCACAAATTTCATAATTAATGTCAAGAGATTTAGAAATTTTTTGCCACTGGAAATCATATGAGAAGGCAAACAAAAAGCAGTGGCTTCCTCACTATCGCATCTTATGCTGACTGCCCTACCTGCACAGCTGTTCTGCCCCTGCCCCTGGCCCTCACCCTCCCTCCCATTTTTCCCATGCTACATCAACCTGAGGTCACTTTCTGGACAGCCCTGATAAATGTTCTTAGTAGTCATTTGCTGGCAATCCTAAGTTATCGCACCAATGTGTATCCAGTTTGTCAAGTTCCTTTTAAGAAGATCATGCGTGTCGTTAGACCTAGAGTTGTTGCTGCTGGCATTATTTGTTTTCTGGAATCCTGCTGCAAATGTGGAGCAAAATATAACACTTTTTATAACAAAGTGGTCAGACTTGAAAAGTATTTATATTTTTCTCACCACTTTAAATTGTTACACTGAAATCAGTAACACAAATGAAGTAATCATAAAATATTTTCTGATGTTTATTTCTGTACAAAACAACTTTTCTGTCCGTTAGTCAGCTATTGCTGACTAACACCTCAAATAAGACTTAGTGCATAAAAACACCTGCTCAGCGGCCTTGGTCGTGTGTTCCACATCTCGCTACCTCTACTGCAATCATGAAATCCTCCGACGGCGTGTTTTCTTCCTTCGCGCCCACCTCTTCGACTGAGATGTTGCCACAGCTCGCTGAGGACCTGAAAATTTTCAAAGTTCCATCTATGATTTGCGGACAGACGCTTCAGAAATGTGGTAAAAATTGATCTCAAACGAGCATATTTCCGTAGTCATCTTGAAGGGTCATAAAGACTTCATTAGTTCTTTTCGAACTCGCGAGGGGACCTTAAAGACTGCTTGCCCTCTTCCGTTTTCTTCATACTTGCAGAATTTGAAGGTCAGTGCCCAGACCTAATTTTCCTAAAGCAGTCTGGTGGTGATGGTGGGGGAGGCAGGGATGACCTACCTTTGAAGATTCGGAGCGTTTCGAGCATTGTTAGTCATAAGAAATTGGAGCATATTAAAATATTTGCTAGTAGCTGAATGCATTGTGTGGAAGTCTTGTGAGCATGGTATCGCTGGTTTGATTATCACTACTAGCAATTATATACATCAGTAATACTGTTCAGTGTGTGGAAATTAAAAAGTATTCCATTTGCTATTTGATGTTAGGCATTTTTGTACCAAATTATAATTTATTTTGAACACTCATTTTGATGTGATAGATAATTAAAAATAAAACGATGTCATTTTTTATTAAAAAATTGGAGCTCGATGTCCATTAACATTTCCATTTCACAATAAATATAAAACTTACTACTAGGGGAACCATGCAAAACTTTTGCACTTTTATGATAATGACAGTATCTGGAATAAGTGTAGTCACCGGGATGAGGGTAGTTGTGGAAATGAAGTGAAACCATTTTTAAAAATGAACTGAGCAATGTGAAATAATAATCAAGAATTTATGATACATCCTTGCATATACATTTCCACGCGTCCAGAAATGCGTTTTGCATTCGGAATGCTCGTCACAGCTTGTATGATGGGGAGAGATCAGGGACTGTCAGCAGGGCAACATAACCTATAACTTTAACTTCACAAACATTTTCACTTACAGTAAGCATGTTACAGCACAGTAGCAATAGGTAAATCACAATTCAAAGTGACAGTGATGAATGTGTTTGTCATTTTGAGATTTATATTCATTTAGTAAAGTCAACTTATACGACAGGCAGATGGTTTAGTTTGGTTTGGTTGGTGGGTCATCGGTCCCATCGTATTAAGGAAGGATGGGAAAGGGAGTTGGCCTTGCCCTTTCAAATGAACCATCCCAGCATTTGTCTGAAGCGATTTTGGGAAATCATGGAAAACCTAAATCAGGATGGCCGGACATGGGTTTGAACCATCGCCCTCATGAATGGGAGTCCAGTGTGCTAACCACTGCGCTACCTCGCTCGGTCAGGCAGATGAAATGGACTACCGCAGTAGTCACAGTTAGTATCTATGACAATGCTGTATACAGATTATCCAGTAATGGGTACTTTAAGACAAATGAAACTGTATTTATAATAAGATAATACGAAAAGGAAGTCTCTTATTCATGATTAATTATCATAAATTATAGGTATGAATCTGGGCATCTGTGATGCACATTTGCCTATTGTAGTTAACTCTTATGTTAAAAATTTTCCACAACTATTAAGTTTAAGTGCAAAATCAGTATGCAGTATCAATACCCAGTTAAAAAACCTTTCTAACAATACATCATTAATCCCTGTACATTTAGTATATGTAGAGAAAAAGGGATATTAAATTGAGAAATTAACTAGTGATAATCGAACAAATGACTTCACAATCACAAGACTTCTATTCACCTACTGCTGGAAGTGTTTTGTAGTTATAATGACTTGAAAATCTTCTAATTTTCAAAGAAGATTGTGTTGTACTGCTTTAGGAATTTGATGTTTGGGTGCTGACTTACAAATCCTGCAAGTATGGAAAAAAAAAAAAAAAAAAAAAAATCAAAGAGTACCAGTCCACTTGTCCAATGATCTCAGCAAGCCTATTTATCTATAACAACACAATAGTAGTGTCGCGGCATAATTAAACCACTGCCAAAGATCACAGAGTTCACTTTATTTAGTACTGATGCCCAAATGTGTTTAATTATGGATCTCCTCCTTTTCTGTCCTAGCTGTTTCTGTATTTTGAATTTCTGGGGCATCTGTACATTCTAGCATAGTAACGTTCAGAACTCAATAAAACCAAAGTACCCGAGTATGAAATTTTGTGCGTCCGTGGTCCCAATGAACGATCTGCTACAGCTCTCATCTTCCGTAAGCCAGATTTTGATGTTACAACCTGACCACTGTGCAGTTAAAAATAAATGGTTTGAGTTGCTGACCTCATCTTAGATCAAAAGTGAACTAGCAAAAATAACCTCTCCACATTACAAGATTAAATGTTAAGCACAGAAACACACCTCAGGTCACAACCTAAGCCCATATAAACAACCATCTGTGGAAACCCGCACTGTATACTCGAGAAATGTTCTGCACCGACACATATCACGTAGTGCATGTGGGCTTAGATTCGAGGGGAGCACACATGATAGATGTATTATGAAACCAAAATAGTAACTTTACTGTAAAATAAAAACAGAGTACAGGAGGGCAATGATAATCCAGCATGCTCAGGGGTCTGTCAATGCTGGATTATCAAATGTGCTGGATTATGAAGGACATTTTAAAAACCTCAATTTACAAAAAGTGATATAAGGAAAACCTATTGTTTTAACTCAGAAAAACAAGCAATTACTATTTATTAAAAAGAACTTGATAGACTATACAAAAAATTAAAAGCATGTACTACTTTTCTATAAAAACAAAATTCAATTAAAGAACAATGTACTGCTCTATTAAATCAGTTTAAGGCTCAAAGTTTCAGAAAAGTTCAATGTACGTAAACAATTTTTTATACACCAGTTATGAAATGAAATATCTACAATGGATATATACAAATAAGCACCACTGATTTGAAAAGATCCAGAACAAGGCAATTAATAAAAATTGTTACCAATAAACTGGCGCAGTTTAATTAGCATCACTGGTTTTAGGAAGAGCACAGATATCTCACGTTATCTAGGATGTGGAATATGTTGGACTGGTATCCAACAATGATGGCTTCCGAGTCCTCAGGAACAATGCAGGAATGTTAAATTGTTTCTTGGATTTAACACTTACAGAAAAAAAAAGGCTAATGATGTGCCGATTCATAAAGTCAGAAGTGTTGTACTTTTGGCTGCTCTCACCAATTTTTATGAAAATGTTTAAGGATTCAGGAGCCCCAGGCCAAGAAATGTGAATTGTAGGCATTTTTTCTTCATCACACACTGTTTCTAGTGCCTCCCGTGGGTTGAAAACACTTTGTAATATCACAAAATCAGTCAACTCTTCTTTGATAGCTAAATTTCTGTCAATGTTTATCTATTTGTCAACTACTTCCGTTGAAAATGCACGCAGTTGATCAGTGAATGCAAGATTTATCACTCGTGCAATTTAAGAATGAATACTTGTCGACTAATAATTATTTACACTGCGTTCCACCTCGGCTCCTTTAACCAGCTTAGGCTATAGTTTTCTCCAGATGTTGTGCAATGTAGTATTTTTAACATACGTCCAAGCAATTTCAGCTGGGAAAATAGCATCTTTGATGTTACAATTGCTTTGGAACTCTTAGACACTGCAATCTGAGCTTACCAGTTGTTGCACAAAAATACCACTGTACCAGCACTTGAGATTCTGTATGATCCCTCCGTCCATTCCGGACTATCGGGACCGGCGATTATCACAGTATTACTGTACTACCTAAAGTAAAGACTGTCTGCTTTTGGATATCCTTTCTCTCCCGCCCCACAAACTTGACATCAACCAGCCCATAATTTCACCTGCCACCCGTTATCAGCGTACTCCCAAAACCTTGACACCTACACAAGCTCAACGTCAAATCACAACAAAACTTCAGCCACCTCCCCACTACCTGTTCACTCTTGTCTTTAATAGAAAACTTCTCTTTCTTTATTCATCACATCTTTCTTCTCCACACACTCCTCTTTTTCTTTCCAAAAGCTTGGTTCAGGACCGTCATTCACGTTTTGTCCATGCCACTCCCCCTCCCACAATCATCCTCATCTACTGCTCACCTCCTACAACTTAGTGCAGCGAAAACAGTGCTCTGGAATTTTTAAGTGTACCATGATTTTAAAAGGAAGACTTCCAACTTTTACTTTAAATCTTCCAACCATACCAATAATCTGAAAATCATATATACAGGGTGGTCCATTGATCATGACTGGGCCAAATATCTCACGAAATAAGCATCAAACAAAAAAACTACAAAGAACGAAACTCATCCAGCTTGAAAGGGGAAACCAGATGGCACTATGACTGGCCCGCTAGATGGCGCTGTCATAGGTCAAACGGATATCAACTGCGTTTTTTAAATAGGAACCCCCATTTTTTATTACATATTCTTGTAGTATGTAAAGAAAAATGAATGTTTTAGTTAGACCACTTTTTTCGCTTTGAGGTAGATAGTCACAAACATACGGCTCACAATTTTAGACGAACAGTTGGTAACAGGTAGGTTTTTTAAATTAAAATACATAACGTAGGTACATTTGAACATTTTATTTGGTTGTTCCAATGTGATACATGTACCTCTGTGAACTTATCATTTCTGAGAATGCATGCTGTTACAGCGTCATTACCTGTAAATACCACATTAATGCAATAAATGCTCAAAATGATGTCCATCAACCTCAATGCATTTGGCAGTACGTGTAACGACATTCCTCTCAACAGCAAGTAATTCGCCTCCCGTAATGTTGGCACATGCATTGACGCATGTTGTCAGGCATTGTCCGTGGATCACGATAGCAAATATTGTTCAACTTTACCCACAGAAAGAAATCCGGGGATGTCAGAGCCGGTGAACGTGCAGGCCATGGTATGGTGCTTCGACGACCAATCCACCTGTCATGAAATATGCTATTCAATACTGCTTCAACCGCATGTGAGCTATGTGCCGGACATGCATGATGTTGGAAGTACATCGCCATTCTGTTATGCAGTGAAACATCTTGTAGTAACATCGGTAGAACGTTATGTAGGAAATCAGCATACACTGCGCCATTTAGGTCACCATCGATAAAATGGGGGCCAATTATCCTTCCTCCCATAATGCCGCACCATACATTAACCCGCCAGAGTCGAAGACGTTCCTCTTGTCGCAGCCATCGTGGGTTTTCTGTTGCCCAATAGTGCGTATTATGCCAGTTTACGTTACCGCTGTTGGTGAATGACACTTTGTCGCTAAATAGAACACGCGCAAAAAATATGTCATCGTCCCGTAATTTCTCTTGTGTCCAGTGGCAGAACTATACACGACATTCAAAGTCGTCACCATGCGGTTACTGGTGCATAGAAATACGGTATGGGTGCAATCGATGTCGATGTAGCATTCTCAACACCGACGTTTTTGAGATTCCTGATTCTCGCACAATTTGTCTGCTACTGATGTGTGGATTAGCCGCGACAGCAGCTAAAACACCTACTTGGGCATCATCATTTGTTGCAGGTCGTGGTTGACGTTTCACATGTGGCTGAACACTTCCTGTTTCCTTAAATAACTTAACTATCCGGCGAACGGTCCGGACACTCGGATGATGTCGTCCAGGATAGCGAGCAGCATACACAGCACACGCCCATTGGGGATTTTGATCACAATAGCCATACAGCAACACGATATCAACCTTTTCCACAATTTGTATATGGTCCATTTAACACGGGTAATGTATCACGAAGCAAATACTGTCTGTAATGGCGGAATGTTACGTGATACCACGTACTTATATGTTTGTGACTACTACAGCGCCATCTACTACAAAGTGAAAAAAGTGGTCCAACTAAAACATTCATATTTCTTTACGTACTACACGAATATGTAATAAAAAATGGGGGTTCCTATTTAACATGAGGGGGGACCCCAAAGTAACCAGACTCATAATGCTGCACATGGTGTACTTGTAGCAGCAGGTTGCGCCGCCAGAGGGTTGTAGTAGGAGCTCTGCCGAGTCATTCTGCCACACGGCGTCACCCAACAGTGAGAAGCGTGGTTTCTTTGGCAGTTCTTTGAGTGTGCGTACAGTGCAGACGTGACATGAGGAAATGGCTAGTTCTTACAAACAAGGTGCGGCAGTGAAGTTTTGTTTCTTGCTCGGCAAGAACGCAGCAGTAACTGTTGATGATTGAGACAACCTACAAAGACCTTGCTCTTAGTAAAACGCAAGTGTACGAATGGTTTTCTCGGTTTAAAAAGGGAGAAATGATGCTTGGAGATCGGCCCCATTCTGGTCGACCTTCAACTGCTCGAAGCGAAGACAACATCAACAAAATCCATGATCTCATCAGTTAAGATCGACCAACTCAAGAATTTGTCTGGGAGCTCAATTCAGTGCATCTTGACCGTCGATTTGGGGATGCAAAGATTTGCAGCAAAATTCGTGCTGAAGCTTCTTACCAGAGATCAAGGGGATCGCCGCATTCAAGCCTGTCTCGAAATGAAGGACGCGTTCAAAGATGATCCACATTTCTTCAACAAAATCATTACAAGTGATGAGTCGTGGTGCTATGGGTGCGATCCAGAAAGTAAACGATAGTCATCACAATGGAAGTTTTTTTTTTTTTTTTTGGCATCAAAGGGATCATACACTCTGAATTTGTCCCTGAAAACCAGACAGTAAACCAGCAATTCTATTTGGAGGTTATGAAACGGCTTCGCAGAAGTTTGTCGCAAAAACACCCAGCTTTGTGGGATTCCGGCGTGTGGTTCCTGCATCACAACAATGCTGCCGCGCACACGGCTCTCAGCATTCGCCAGTTTTTGGCCTCAACGAAGACGACTACCTTGACCCATGCGCCCTATTCGCTGGATTTAGCACCCTCGGACTTCTTCCTATTACCGAGGATGAAAAGAGACTTGAGAGGGAAGCGTTTTGCGGATGTGGAAGACGTAAAACGCAATATCACGAAAGTGCTAGCAGGTATCAAAGAGGACGAATTTAAAAGCTGCTTAGAACACTGGAATGAACGTTTGGAAAAGCGTATTAATGCTAATGAAGAGTACTTCAAAGGAGATTAAGGTTGTATTTGAAAACAATATAGTATATGCTTTCTAGAAAGAAATTCCGGTTATTTTTGGGCCCTCCTATATATATATTTTTTTTACAAAACTATGCTCAAGACGAGCCTTCCATGGGTTTCAGGATTTTAGACAGATGACGTCGACACCATGCCACAATATTGTGGCTGACAACCGGGCAGCCACCTTCGAATGAGTTATATATCAAATGTTGCCAAGTTTATGACCGAGATTGGCATGCATAGATCTCAGCTCCACTACCCCCTCTGTTGAATGTTGTTATCATCTCGGCCACGAAGGCAAACAGCAGAGTTAAAATTGAGAGGAAAAGGTGAAAAAGTTAACTGTTCATAGATATGGCACCAGGAGTAATATTTTGTCTTTGTCAAGAAATTAAAGAAATCAACTGGTCCCACGTATTATCCAGTCCACAACCACCATTACAATTAATAAGAACTTCTGTTGAATGTGTTTCCAAAGAGTCTTTAATAGCTGAATCCCAGAATGTACTCATCATGTCCAAGCTTTTTGTGGTAGAATAACCTACTAAATTTCCTGTGGAAATAGAGGGCTCAGCTATGGCAGATTTACTGGGCTTTTCAAAAAATTCTGGAACATTCATAATTTCACACCAATGGTCTGTTTGAGCAAAATGTGGTTGGCATCCCTGCCAACGCCTGTGTTTACTGTATAACTGCCAGAAGTTTCATTGTTGTAGGTCTGTTAGTTACTGTTCACTGCTTTATTGAGTAGAGCGTTGTGTCGCACAGTTTGCAAATTTCAAGAAGGCAGAGTTAAGAGGACAACATGTCTGCATGAAATTTTGCATGGAACTCAAGAAAAGCTTTACAGAGACACAATAATCGATGCAGGAAGCCTACAATGATGAGTACTTAAGCCGTCCTCAATCTTACCAATGGTTCACACAGTTTACAAATGGCCAGACGGAAGTCTAAGACGGCCTTCGACATCTACCGACAGTGCTCACGTCTGGAACATCGACGAACTTGTGCGTGCCACTTGAAGACTGACTATCTGTGAGGTTGCAGAAGAATGTAACATTTGAGTTGGATCGTGTCATAAAATCCTGACAATGCATCACAGAATGTATCGTGTTGCCGCCTAGTTCGTCCCACGGCTCACGAGTCGAGACCAGAAATACCTTTGCCTTGCGATCTGTGAAGAGCTTTTACATCGTGCAAATGAACATGTAATGTTCTTTAAGGGAATCATAATTGGTGACGAGACATGGGTCTACAATTAGGGTGTTGAGACCAAGGTTCAAATTTCACAAGAGCTCGGGAAAGGTTCTCCAAAACTAAAACAGCTTGTCAGGTCAGGTCAAATGTCAAAGCCGTGCTGACAGTTTTCTTTGACTTTGTAGGATTAGTTCATCACGCCACCAGTTAATTGGTGGTACTATCGGACGAGCTGGAATGCCTGCAAGAAAATGTGAGAAGGAAACGGCCTGAAATGTGGCGAGACAATTCGTGGCTTTTGTGTCGTGATAAAGCAGATGCACAATCGTCCCTGTTCATGTGCGGCTGTTGCACAAAACACGAAATCACTGAGCTGCCTCATCCTCCTCACTCTCTAGACCTGGTCCCTGGGGACTTTTTTTTATTTCCAAAGTGTCCTCTGATGAAAGGACAAGATTTGCAACAATAGACGAGATAAATGTAAATCCACAAACGGTACTTCAGGCGGCCCAGGAAGAGGAAGTGCAAACAGTGTTGAAAGTGGAGATCAATTGTGGAGGGAGTATTTCCGAAGAGACAATGCACAATAAGTAAAAGTATGCGTATAAAAAGGATTTTTCTGAACAGACCTCGTACGTCAATTGTGTTCCGCACACATTTTACGCATTCTGCCTGTGGTCTGGATAGTGTGGGGTTTGTCACACTGGCATGCAATTCACCTGAAGAAGGTTGCTCGGCTGGCAGCCAAAATATCGTGCCAAGATGTTGCTGTCGTCTGGCCGCAATCCCGACACCTCACGGAATACGCTAGAATGCTTTGACAATACTCTCAGCTGAAGAGCAGCATTGTTCTGCTGCTGAGCCACCGTCACTCATCAGGAAGATGTAATAAAATGAAAATTATGGACCTTTTTATTACCAAAAGTAATGGCAAAGTAATGATTAATCTTATTTGAACATATCTACAGAATGAATGAGATCAGGCTAACCCAGATCATGTATTTCTTGTCAGAAAAGTCAACAACAGTACAGATTACAGAAGTAGGCAAAGAACTGCAGTGTGACGAACAAATTGGGAATATGAAAATAAATGTGTATGCCAATAAAAGTTACATAAAAAACAAAAATGGATGGAAGCTGGTAGATGTGATGTACAACAATTTCAGAAAAATAGAGGATTTATTGATGAGAAAGAGCGTCACAAACTGAGCAAGTCAGTAACGTGTCGGTCCACCTCTGGCACTTATGGAAGCATATATTCAGCTGGGCAATGACCGACAGAGATTTTTGATGTCCTCCTGAGGGATCTCGTGCCAAATTCTGTCCAACTGGCATGTTAGATGGTCAACATCCTGAGATGGGTTGAGGGTCCTGCCTGCAATTCTCCAAACATTCTCATTTGGGAAAAGATCTGGCAACATTGCCAGCCACGGTAGGGTTCAGAAATCACGGAGACCGGCAGTAGAAACTCTCATTGTGGGCAGGTGAGCATTATCTTGCTGAAATGTAAGCCCCGAGTGGCTTGTCGTGAAGGGTAACAACGGGGCACAGAATATCTCAGACATGCTGCTGTGCTCTCACAGATGACAACCAAAGGGGTCCTGCTGTGAAAAGAAATAGCACCCCAGGCCGCAACTCCTGGTTGTCAGACCATATCACAGGCAACAGTCATGTCGGTATCCATTAGCATCCAGGACATCTGCAGACACACCTTCAGCCTGTAATCTCACCGAATGGAATAGAATTGCCTTTAGTGACGAGTCCTTCTTCAGAACTGAGCCTCGACGATCGGTGAAGGTGTGCCAGGGACGCTGTGGCCGGCAGTGGGTTACCGACCTGAATGTGACCGCCAGTTTTTTTATTAGTGCGCTGGGGCAAGCAAACTGACTTTCACTTTTTTTTTTTTGAGGGGAAAGGGGGGGGGGGTGACAAACAAACCTACATTACTGGCCATTAAAATTGCTACACCACGAAGATGACGTCCTACAGACCCGAAATATAACTGACAGGAAGAAGATGCTGAGATATGCAAATGATTAGCTTTAGAGCATTCACATAAGGTTGGCGCCGGTGGCGACACCTACAACGTGCTGACATGAGGAAAGTCTCCAACCGATTTCTCATACACAAACAGCAGTTGACCAGCGTTGCCTGGTGAAACGTTGTTGTGATGCCTCGTGTAAGGAGGAGAAATGCGTACCATCACATTTCCGACTTTGACAAAGGTCGGATTGTAGCCTATCGTGATTGTGGTTTATTGTATCGCGACATTGCTACTCGCGTTGGTCGACATCCAATGACTGTTAGCAGAATATCGAATCGGTGGGTTCAGGAGGGTAATAAGGAACGCCATGCTGGATCCCAACGGCCTCGTATCACTAGCAGTCGAGATGACAGGCATCTTATCCGCACGGCTGTAACAGATCATGCAGCCACGTCTCGATCCCCGAATCAATAGATGGGGACCTTTGCAAGACAACAACCATCTACACGAACAGTTCGACGACATTTGCAGCAGCACGGACTATTAGCTAGGAGACCGCGGCTGCGGTTACCCTCGACGCTGCATCACAGACAGGAGCACCTGCAATGGTGTACTCGATGACGAACCTGGGTGCACGAATGGCAAAATGTCTTTTTTTTTGGATGTATCCAGGTTCTGTTTACAGCATCATGATGGTCGCATCCATGTTTGGTGACATCGGGGTGAACGCACATTGGAAGCATGTATTCGTCATCACCATACTGGCGTATCACCCGGCGTGATGGTATGGGGTGCCATTGGTTACACGTCTCGGTCACCTCTTGTTCGTATTGACGGCAATTTGAACAGTGGACGTTACATTTTAGATGTGTTACGACCCATGGCTATACTCTCCATTCGATCCCTGCGAAACCCTACATTTCAGCAGAATAATGCACGACTGCACGTTGCAGGTCCTTTCTGGATACATAAAATGTTCGACTGCTGCCCTGGCCAGCACATTCTCCAGATCTCTCACCAATTGGAAACGTCTAGCCAATGGTGGCCGAGCAACTGGCTCGTCACAATATGCCACTCACTACTCTCGATGAACTGCGGTATCGTGTTGAAGCTGCATGGGTAGCTATACCTGTACACGCCATCCGTGCCCTGTTTTACTCAATGCCCAGGCGTATCAAGGCCGTTACGGCCAGAGGTGGTTGTTCTGGGTACTGATTTCTCAGGATCTATGCACCCAAATTGTGTGAAAATGTAATCACATGTCAGTTCTAGTATAATATATTTGTCCAATGAATACCCGTTTATCATCTGCATTTCTTCATGGTGTAGCAATTTTCATGTCCAGTAGTGTATTCACTGATTTCCTCTAATGTGAATGTAAATTAGGCATAGATCTTTCAGTGAAGGTGTTAAGCACACACTAGGGTGGGAAGGGGTGTTAGGCAGTCAGTGCTATGTGTCGTCCCCCCCCCCCCCTCCCCCCTCCCTCTTCTCCCATCAGTCTTCTGACTGGTTTGATGTGGCCCGCCATGAATTCCTCTCCTGTTGTTCTACAAAGAGAAGCAATTCAATAACATTAAAAATTAAAAATGAGCCTAAGTTTATAGGTCCAGCTTCATGGAAAGAATTTTGTTCTTTTAATTTTGAAAAAGAAACATAGTGGAACTTTGCTCCGAGACCAGTCACAAACTGGAGCTTGGATTTCCTCTAAGCTGCAATATCGAGTGGCCACAGATAAACCTATTGTTGTTGTTATTTATTATAACTATTATCAGTATTTCTTTTTATTCCATTTTAAAAGAGCGTCTGGACTTGAGCAGTCACAATGTTTTCTTCTTCCTTCGTTCATCCCAAATTATCTTCATAAGCTCACTGTGTTCTCTCTTGTGCTCTTCCAATTTATCTTCTGTCCTTTTTTGTGTTCTTTATGATGTTTCTGAATTGTTCTTGATTGTTATGTTGTTTTCTGTGACTCAGTTCTTTAATGCCTTCTTCTGTTTCAGTGATTGATTATCCCTTGTATGACACATAGTTCCTCTTTGTGATCACTGAGACTTTAGTATTGCCAAAGCTGGATCCCATGTGGTCCTAATTTCGAACCCTGTCTCTCCATTCATAAAATTGCCAAGCTGCAAATTTCCACCACTTCTTTCAATATGCTGTCCCAGTACAAAGTCGACAATGAAAGAACTTTGGTGTCACTAATATTCGACACATCCGTGTTCCGAGATGTGACAAGTTTGTCCGATGTATGACTTCCTGCAACTACAAGGAATCTTATAAACACGAGGCCTTCTCAAACCGAGACTGTCCTCCACTGAACCTAGAAGAGCTCTAACATACATCAGGTTTAAGGCACAACAAATCTCCCATTTGGAATATCCATTTTGCAGGAGTACAGTACGGATGCGGCATAGCTTGTGGGACAAGCTGTCTGAATCTGATACGGCTCTTGCTCTGTGGAGCGACGTCCTCGATATGCCACTTCTTTCCACAGGATGGTGACAGCTCGTGGCTGATAAGTATAAGTTTTTGTGTATTGATTTATGGTACACATCATGATCCACGGTACGGTCCCCTTTCCTACACACCAACACAACCACAAACAGTAGTTCAACATTTTTCTTCATCTCCGTTGAAAACTGAGAATATAGAGAATTTAGATGTTGTGCAAATATATCCAGCCATGCAGTGCCAGTGCCAGAGTATAAAAGCGCCATTCACATATCGCCACAAGACATTTGTCAGCTGAAACACTGTGGGTACTTCACGACGACATCTGACATCTTACCCGAGAATCACTTCTACAACTAATATGTCGGGAAAGACTCAGTCACACAGCACAGAAATTGTAATCAGAATGATAAGGTAAATAATTTCCCAAAACAAGTTCTTTAAGATGTATTCCACAGAGGATACATTAACATTATACAGTCCTACATCAGTTGTAATGTTTCACAGGTTTTCAAGTTGTGCACAAAGCCTGTACAGGTTAGAGTCTGCTGTGTACTCTTCCAAATGTCATGAAGATGAGGGTTTGTATGGGAGGACACAACAAATCTCTCTTCAAGATGCAACAGTCAGTTTGGGTCCCCTTCGTTGGACCTTACAATAAATCTCATTTAGAAAGAGGTCTGGCATTTTAAACAGATTTTTTAAACATCGAATCAGGAGACAATTCTCTGGGAATAAACAATGTTTCTGTGTTTTAATCACACTTGTATTTTTCTTGGCCACGAAATATTTGGGTCTTTCAGACTTCGATTCTCAAAATGATCTTCGACTTTCTCTAACAGCGTATCAAATACTTCTGCATTATTAAGATTAGCAAGAGCTGCTTTTAGAATGTCTACAGAATGTTCTCATCCAATTTCTCATGGCCAGCCAATATTTGATTTCTTAGTTGCTCAGTGCACTTTCCATTCAACTCGTGAAACTGATTGTGACCGATTCTAGCTTTTTCCTGATCAGCCAGCAGATACTGCATGACCAGGGCGATCATATGTACCCTATCTTCACTTTGCTGAATATGTGCAACAGAATCTTGATGAAAAAGATTCGTCTTATCCTTTTTGAACTTCTCCCTAACTTTTTTTCCTTACTTCTATCTTTCTGTGGTCTTCTGTCGCTTACTATGTGGATAGAGCTAATGCTGCCACAGCATAGAACACTGTCGCTCTTTTGTTTGTAATGTAGCCACAGATAAGACACTAACCACTCCGATTTACCCCATTTTGGATTTGTTTTTGAATATTACGATAATACAGGACACATTATATTTCAAGTAATAAGCCAATTTAATGTTATCTGTTAGATAGTACCATTCAAGGATGGGACAGTTTGTCATATACAAAAACTGCTGTCAACCAACACACTAATTGCTTATTTGCATAATTTTTATCACTGTCTCTGCCCATAGATCTTTTACACCTCTAAGTGAACTTAAGGGAGAGGGACAGAAACCATATCTTGCCCCCACCCACAAACTTTCAAGGGGGGGTGGGTTGCATCACTGCTCCATCTCCACCCTCTTCTCAATTAGCACTGAAAACAGACCACACCCATTGATGGAGGTAAAGATCACAACAGTGATTGAGAACATCAGTGTCAATGTGCTTCACATGTGCACATGGTAAAACAAGTTTGTGATGTTACTAAACAGGGAAATCATTTTGAGCATATTTTACAAGCTGTGTGTGTGGAGTTATGAAATGAAGTACATACGATACACGTACGTACACACACACACACACACACACACACACTTGATTACTTTTTGCTGTAGTTGACTTTTAGATCACCCTGTTCAGAGGGACAGTACCAACGCTTTCAAGCCAGAAAAAAAATACGAACTCAGGAACACCATGGCGAGAAGGTGGGAGTACTGAGAAAATAAGAAATACAAAAAGAGAACACGGGATGAAGTTCTCGTGTGATACCAGAACACAATCATGAACAGTAAATAAGTGACAGCTTCAAACGGGAAAGATAGTTCTTTAAAAATATTTTGTGACTACGGGCCCAGCACAAAAAAGGTCGTTTACTTCTCTTTGGCGACGTCCTCGTCGAAACGGCTGCAACTGTGTGGCGGGAATCAGGAGTCGCCGATACTTGCGGCTGCGGTTGTGGCACACCAGACGGTTTCGGCACACCGAACAGTTTCGGCACGCTGAATGGTTTCCTGAGCGCAGCCCGTATGTGGCCGAGGCGATGCCGCATGAGGTGCTCCAACCGGTCGAACGCCTCGCCACAGTCTCCGCAGGTGTGCTGTGCCCTCAGTGTCCAGACGGGCTTCGGTTTGAGTTTCACCTGTTTCGCCTCCCGCACCTCACGCCAGATTGTGGTACGGCCTGTGTGTGTCAGGGTGTGCATCTGCATCTGGCCCTCAGTAGGGAACCACTGGCTGCAATACCCGCACTGGAAGCTCTTTGTCGGCACACGTGACACATCCGTTATCTCCACACATTCGTCGTCGGTGTCCCCGTCAGGGGCAGCTTTGTCATTCTCGGAAATTTGCACCACTTCGTCACTCCCCGTCACATTGTAGAGCTCTCCGCTATCGACACCGCTCGTGGGCTCTCGTGCGATTCTGTAAAAGGAAATTGAAAAGGTGTATCTTAAATTTTGTTCAGTGTCTCAATTTTGTAAATTTATGAGTGTACGTCACTAAATAAGTTGCAAAACAGGATAGAGGCAGTAATATTCAATGTAAATTCGTGGAATTTATTTCACTTTTCCACATATTCACCCTGGACATTGTAACGGAACATATTAAAGGCTTTACTTTAATGAAGTATGTGATACCCTCCAAATTCAACCAGTTTAACGAGTATTTATGATTATAGAAGAGTTATTGTGTATGTTAACAATGATTGCACAACATGTCTCCATAAACAGTCAACCCATTAAATTATACTGAATAACTGACCCACACAAAAGTTAATATCACTTGATCACTGATACAGCACATGTCATCATGTAAAAACACTAAGTTTATCTTAAATAATTAATATGAAGTACGAAAAATAGTAGCCAACTTAGGTATTTTGGATCTCCTTAAATAAAAATCACCCAGTGAAACCTATTTGTTCACTAGGAGCGTTTTCACTCAGTATTCACGTAATCAATCCTATTTTAGACGAAAACCAATGTAATTCTTAATAATTCATGTTAATTACTTATTTATGCAAATTAGAGAAGTCAATTGACAAACTTCTAAAAAACGGCCTTTTTGTAACAAAGAATTATTCTGTCAAGTCTACAAATCTGTCTGTCATTTTAATAACATGTTAAATTATGTCACTCGATGCAAATTAATAACTTTTCTGCACAAATTATGATAACAGATGTACATGTGACTTGTAAACTATATCTCTTTTTAGTAGTTCTTTGACAATGTTATAAATACAAGCAGCAAGAACGGTCGGGAGGCAGTCGGAATGTCACTTTGGTAGAGTGTGTATGTGTGTTATGGTTTGAGGTGGATAAACAATGCAAAGAACATGTAACGGAAATACTACTTTGTCTTGTGTCATGGTCTTTGGTGGACAGTGGAATTAAGATGGCCACCAGAGTAATAAATATTTGAGGTTTACATATTTGTTGGTTTCGCTCGTTCTTTATGATCAAAAGCATATAAAAAACACGGGACCTCATGTTTTTAACCCTAGACAACCAGATTTAGAGCCAGCATCAGCATCGAGAGACAGCAGTGATCCAGCAAGTAGCAGCGATTACCACAACACAATGCATTTTAATGGCGCCAACCTAACATCAAGTGCTAACAAGCTCCGTAAATGGGAGTGAAATAGTGCGATTATAGCAATTAGCTATATCTACGACCAGGCGACCATTACAACATTCGTTCAGACACATATCCCATCCCTTTATAGTCGGTAAAGTGCTTGCCCACAAAATACAAAGATCCTGGGCTTGAGTCCCAGTACGTTAATCTGCAACAGTGTTTCATATCGTCGTACACTCCACTGCAGAGTCAAAATTCATCCTGGAAACTGCTCTTCACAAGACCTCGATAGCTGGCAGCAGTGAAGAATTTTAGTTGTTGTCACAGCCAATGTGTCTGGGCATGATATCTATTATGATAAGTTAGTTGGCTGCCAAGCCCCTGCCAAGTCTTCCTTTGTAAGGCAACACTATTAGTCATCAAATACTCAATACAGCTGACAACATTAATGATTAGTTGGTTGAAAACTCAAAAGATGGTAAAGATTTCACTATTCAGTTGAATGACGCTACAGACAGCTAAGACGATGCACAGTTAGCTTGTTATGTGCCGTGTATATGTGACAATAAATTTCATGAAGAACTTCTTTCCTGCAGGAAAATAACTCTTGGAACAAAACCAACAGAGCTCTTTGGAATACTTTGTTCTTTTATGGGAGAAAACATCAACTGGGAAAACTGTGTAGGTGTGTTTACAGATGGAGGTTGTAGTAGGGCTGGCTGTTCTGTCAGATTGCAAGCTCTGATTCTCATGTTATTGGGGCACACAGTTTATTCATCGAGAGAAACTGGCATCAAAAAGCACGAGTCCTGTCCTTCGTGTGGTTTTGCAATCAGTTACCAAAGTGATGAACTTCACATAAGTTGAGATGTTTTCAACAAACGTGAGTTGATGTGGGGACTGAGCACATTTTCCCAATTTGTTACAGTAACTCTTACTGGCTTTCACACGGTAATGTCTTGCAAAGGGTGTACAAACTCGGGAATGAACTTTTCACTATTGAGTTCCACGAAGTTTGCATACTGTGTTTTGAGCTGGTGAATCTTCCTGATACTTTTGAAAAACTCCGTTCAACGAGTGTATCCAGGGTGTATATGTGGACAAGGAAAAAAACCTTTCCCGATTTTTCCCGGTTAAAATATACACCTTTTCCCTGAGTGAAAATACTTTCTTTTTCCTGTGTGTTAGTGACAGCATACTGCCCAAGCTATAAAACTTGTTAATCCTCTGAATGGTTAACGTTTTACACATAATTGGCATAGAACTTCCCGCCGCCCCTTAAAAAAAGGTCTCGGAAAGATCTTTGATGATGTGCAGCAACATGTACACTGCATATTTTTGTATTACGATACGCTGCATGTTTTTGTAATTACGAAAGTGTAAATTCGAATTCCACCAAACACAGCACATTAGTTTCCAAACCATTGAAATCGAGATTGCGATGTCCTTTTGTAACTCAGACTGCTCTGCACATGCGTCTATCTGGCAGCTCGGGCATCCCAGAAAATTTTTTTTGCGGTTAGCATCTGGCTCGAAGTAACTGGAGAAGGTACTGGTCCTATGCGACTGAAATGTGCACGCGCAAGATCCCGCTGGCAATTGCTCAAACGAACCTAATGTAAGCAGTTGTGACGTCACGCTCATTAGAGGCAGCTCGTTGTTATGACATATTGCAGTCTTCATCATAAGGCCTTCAACACGTTATGCTGTTGGCAGACGCTTGTGTGGGCAGTGTTTTGTTGTTGCAAATGGCACTTTTCCTACGCAACTAAAGTTTTATTTTGGTATTTTTCTATCGTTTATGTTTTATTGCTGCAGTATTATTCTGCAGTAGCGGGATACAGTAATATTCTATGTTAGAGTATCAGTTCTTGCCAGTCAACATTACAAATTTAACTGAAAGTTAAAACCACGAAAAATTCCCGGATTTTCGAATAATTCCCGGGTTTTCCCCGGATGAAAAAATTCCCAGGCTTTTCCCGGATTCCCTGGGGAGTACACACCCTGGTACCCCTTCAATGATACCACCATTCTGCAACTGTCACAAAAAATGTCAGCCCTAGGAAAGAAACTGCTGTTGTGGAAGAAAAAGTTGGATGATAAAGATATAAGTTACATTCCCCCTGCTCTTAAAAAGGTTTTAGAAGACAATAACTTCCAGCTGAAAGTCTGTGTTTGTGGATTACTTAATTGAGCCCAGTGATTAATTTCTGAAATATTTTCCAGAAGAAGTTGATCAAACCAACTGGATCTGAGATCCTTCATAACAGAACTTCACTCTCACCACTGAAGAACAACAGCAATTTATTGATGTGTCTTCAGAATCCAACTAAAATCCGAGTTTGCTTCCACATCACTGCTGGAGTTTTGGCACACAGTGAAGTAGGAGTATCCACAGGTACAAGGCCCTACAAGTTTTGATACCTTTTGCAATGTCCTATTTATGTAGGGTAGATTTTTCAGCACTGGCAGCCATCAATACAAAATACAAACTTTCACTGAATGTGGAAAAAGAGACGGGAGTCGCAGTTTCCATTCTTGTGCCGAGATTGGACGGACTGATGATAATGAAGAAATCTGAACCTTCTCATTGATTTCTTTGCAAGATGAAATAACATATTAATTTGATTAAGATGTGTTATGTCAACAGTTAACAAAGAAAGAACAACTCTCTCTCAACTTATGTTTAGCCCACACTTAAGAGTTGGATGTCTTATGCAAAAGAAATGACGTGTTCATATTCAGGTCAAGGGAGGTGTGGGTCCCAAAAGTTTGAGTCAGAGTACAATCAGTACCGTCAAATGGGGTGAAGCTGACCGCTGGGGTTGAAGTTGACCAAAAAGTTCAAAATACATTGTATATTAAATAACTACATGTTGGTGATGAAAATTCCTTTATTTTAATCTTCGTTGATCCATTATGGAACATGGGATGACGGCAAGCATGAACTTCTTGATACAATAATTTACCAACAGCTGTATGATTTGTAGAAGTATATTTTATTTTATAAACTTCTATGTGCTACCAGTTTCGGCACTACATTGATGCCATCTTCAGGCCCCACTCGTCATAGTCGTAAAATCGCTATACACGGAAGGAGCCATATAACTGGATCTGTGAATCAATCGTCCTTTATTTTAGTCTACTTAATGTCCAAAAGTTCTTAATTCACGCAATGGCAAAATGTACAGTATTCTGAACTTCCAAATGAATACTAATTGTTTTCAGGAGGAAAAATTCAGAGCATCAAAAGGCCGGTTAAATCATTATAAAAAAAAAAAAAACCACGTCAAAATCTGTTTTTTCGAAGTGTAGGGGGAAAAAGTGAGACTCTGGTGACCTATTCCCAGTACATCCCAAGGAAACACAATTTCCGAGAAATGTAAACATTGTGTATCTTCCCCTGAATTGCACCAGTCATCTGCAGTCTCTGGACCTGCGCATAATACGCTCTGTTAATGGGAGTACGTACAGCCTATACCTACAGTGTTAAATATGCAATACTGATGACCCATTATCTCAGAACCTTTGACAGATAGAGATCTGAAATTTTTGGGAGTATAGTTTCACTCCTTTTCACATTATTGATCCAGAATCATAATATACAGACAAATAATTAGCTGGTTATCATTTTTTTTTTAAAATTTATGTTCAATTGTCTAAAAATGCACTTTTGCTTCTGTAAGTAAAAAACCATTATAGGTAGAAATGTTTTTGTGGTCCAGGAGCAGCAGTATACTAGGAGGTAACAGTGTAAAATTAGATAAATGTATCTGTCATAGTTCCTGAGATAATGGGTCAAATATTTAAAGAAGTAATTTTTGGGAAATAAAGTTTAAATGTTTCATTTTATATTAACTCACACATTGAGGCATGCCAGTTCCTAGAAACAGCCAGGTTCATGATCAGCATTGTCTGAATCCTGTTCTTGATCATCCTGCAAACCTAAAAGCTTCTTGCTTTTCCTGCATCTTGCTTTTTTAGTCACTTCCTTTGTTGCACACTGGGCTTTCATACTTCTGAGTCAATCCATTCGCTGGAAGGCTTGCAGTGTGTTGGCTCCTGGAGTGATACTTAGCTGCTCAAGTACCCTAATTCTTCCCTTTTACCATTGTGGGAACAAGAGAGCGGTCAATGACATGCATTGCTCGTTGCCGGCCGCGGTGGTCTAGCGGTTCTAGGCGCGCAGTCCGGAACCGCGCGACTGCTACGGTCGCAGGTTCGAATCCTGCCTCGGGCATGGATGTGTGTGATGTCCTTAGGTTAGTTAGGTTTAAGTAGTTCTAAGTTCTAGGGGACTGATGACCTCAGATGTTAAGTCCCATAGTGCTCAGAGCCATTTGAACCATTTGAACCATTGCCTGTTTTCTGGACGAATGGCTTATTTCTATGGTTTTTTTAGCTGTACTTCCGACACTGTTGTTGTTGTGGTCTTCAGTCCAGAAACTGGTTTGACGCAGCTCTCCATGCTACTCTATCCTGTGCAAGCTTCTTCATCTCCCAGTACCTACTGCAACTTACATCCTTCTGAATCTGCATAGTGTATTCATCTCTTGGTCTCCCTCTACGATTTTTACCCTCCATACTTCGCTCCAATACTAAATTGGTGATCCCTTGATGGCTCAGAAAATGCCCTAATAACCGATCCCTTCTTCTAGTCAAGTCGTGCCACAAATTTCTCTTCTCTCCAATTCTATTCAATACCTCCTCATTAGTTATACATTATCCAAGTAAAATAAATATTTCTAAGTATATGTGGGTTTGATTTCTGACCTACATAATTGGTGACCCTGACATGATATGAACATGCAACCTTCTGATCTGGAGTCAGATGCACTACCGTTGCGCCACGGAGTCTCGGCCAATGGGATCCAAACTTAGCCAGAAAAGGTTGCCACATTGCATAATCTACCAAAGCCAACAGACCATAAGCACCATAGATGATTTTTAGGCATAGTAAATTTTTACTGTCGTCATAGCTGCCACCCAGGTACAGCTAATGGACACGCTTGCGGGTAAGTATGCCAAGCACAAGAGACTATTAAAATGGACACCAGAAATGAGTAATGCTTTCAGCCAACTCAAACCACCCTTAAAGACAGCAGTTATTGCACCTTTTGACCTGTTTGAGTTTTTGTTTATGCCATTTGGTCATAAAAATGCAGCCCAAACCTGGCAGAGATTCACTGACACAATGTTACAAGGCCTGTCATTTTGCTTTGCATATTTATATGACATATATTAATATATTCAGCTGATGCACAAGTTCACAACAAGTCAAATTCAAGTACCCCTACATCCCAGGTACTCCACACTTTAAGGGGGGGGGGGGGCTGTGTGGAAACAAGAGGCCGACCAGTGAAGTGCACTGTTTGTTCTCTGGACAAATTGCTGATTTCTATGGTTTGATGTTTATTCTTTGTTTTTAATTTTGTTTGTTTGTTCAGAGCTGTACTTCTGACATTAATCCAGGTAAAATAAATGTCTCTAAGTATATGTGGGTTCGATTTCTGACCTACACCATCATTAAACATTATCACAGTGTCACCAACACCCAAGCATAGAGTTTTCATTCCTACAAACACAATTTTTGTTATGTGGGTCCAAATTACATTATTTAAAGACTCATTCCAGTTTTGCATTTGACTATGCAGACATTTGAAAAGGTCAGGATAAGCTAATTCTCTATACATCAGTTTAATAGCTTCCATCACTGCAGAAGGTTTGCTGTTATTGTGCCTAAATCATTCTCTGGACCCACTGCCTGAGCTTAGCAGTACTTGCACCATGAATCAGCACCAGGTGGGCAAAGACGATATATAGGTGTATCATCAGTGGATAATATGTGGAAGAATGTAGCCCGAGCTGCTCTTTTTATCCCTTGTAGGTCATGTGTATTGTTTCTTACTGCCATTTCATAACAATGTTGGGGTTCATCAATGTTTTTGTCTACAAGTCTTCCTTTACCATTTATAGTCTCCACAAAATGCATATGCAGTACCACCATTCCTGTTTACACACTGCATCCAATCTCGTAACATGAACATTGACTTGAATTCAAGGAGTAATCATCATCATCAGTTATCTGCTATATTAGCAGGTCCTTTGCCTCTCCATTTTCTGCGATCCATTGCTTCCTTCTTAAGGCTGCTGTATGTTGTACCGTCCATCATGTCATCCAGTATCTGGAATCTCTTCCTTCCTTGCTTCCTTTTCCCTTCTACATAACCTTCTAAAACTGTTTTTATCAGTCTGTCATTCTTTATTAATGTATGCCCAATCCAGTTTCTTTTTCTTCTCTTTATTACATCTAGTAACTGTCTTTTCTCTCCCACTCTTCTCAATACCTCTTCATTGTTTACCCTGTCCATCCAACTTATTCTTTCCATCCTCCGCCATGTCCAGATCTCAAAAGCCTCCAGCCTTTCTCTGTCTTTCTTCCTCATAGTCCATGTTTCAGCGCCATATAGGAGAACACTTCACACAAGACATTTTGAGTCTCTTCCTGAGTTCTCTGTCCAGACCGCTGCAGAAAATTCTCCTTTTCTTATAAAACACCTATTTTGCCATTGCTATCCTTGTTTTAATCTCTGTGGTGCACTTCCAGTCAGTGTCTATCCTGCTTCCAAGATACTTAAAATTTTGCACCTGTTCTAGTATTTCTCCATTCAGCATAATTTTTACTTCCTTATTTCCCCCTAGTGCCAATACTTTTGTTTTATTTGTGTTAATTTTCATTCCATTTTTTTCCCCCATTAGTTTCAATGGCGTCCATCAAATCCTGTAATTCCTTTTCCCCTGTGGCTAGAAGCTCCATGTCATCAGCAAACCTCAAACACCCTACTCTTCTTCCTCCAATTTCTATGCCTTTGTCATCTAATGAGCATTGGTCAATCATACTTTCCAAGTAGAGGTTGAAAAGAGTAGGTGATAGACAGCATCCTTGTCTTACTCCTTTTCCTAGTCCGATCCAGTTTGTACTTTCTCCTCTCACTTTAATTGAACCTTTTTGATTAAGATATAATGAGTTTACAAGTCTTCTGGTTTTCCAGTCCACTCCCTTCTCCCTCATTATAGTCGCCAGCTTGTCCAAAACCACATTGTCAAATGCCTTTTCTAGATCGATGAAGCACGTATATAGGTCTCTCCCTTTTTCAATAAACCTTTCTCCCAAGATCCGTAGGAACCCCACTGCATCTATGGTGCCCGTATTCCATCTAAAGCCGAACTGCTCCTTGCCAAGATTCTCCTCCATTACTTTTTAAAGTCTTTTATTAATTATTCTTAACATCACTTTGGCTGCATGTGAAATGGGGCTGATTGTCCTGTGATCGCTGCATTTCTTGGTTCCTTGTTTTTTTCGGTAATGGAATCATTACTGTTGTCAGAAAGTCCTCAGGCCATTCAGCACTGCCATATATTTTATTACATAACCACAATATTTCTCTTTCTTGGTTCAAGCATTTTAGTATTTCTCCTGGTATTGTATCTGTACCTACCGCTTTGCCATTTTTCATTGCAGCTATGGCAGACTTTACTTCTTCCATTATGATGGTTGGTCCTTTCTTGTTTGAATTCAAGGAGTAAATGGCTGAAAATCACAGCTTTCTAGACTGGATAGTTCCGGAGATAGAGATACTTCAGGAAGTCGGTGCAGAATGACTGAATTTTTTTACGCTGACACTATTAACTTTGAAATAATAAAAAATACAATTCCAATTGGAATTAATTGGCAAATGATGCATCAAATTATTCAGGAGAGATCAAATATTAAGAAATGATAAACAGAAAATTTCACTTTTTGACCAATTTCACCATGCGTACTTCCCTTAAAGCCAAATAGAGTAGCAGTTGTGTAACATCCTATTTCATTCTTTGGGAGAAAGGAAGGAACTGTTGGGGCCCAGTGTTGTACATATGTTTGTAGCTGCCTGGAATTCCGTAACACAACAGACTGTGTTAAGCTATTCCACAATGGCTGGCTGCAGTATATCAGGTGCAGTTGAAGACAACGTTGTTCCAGAAGAATGGAGTAACAAAACTAATATTTCTGAAAATGCAACATTCTAGGATGTCGTTTGTTGTGATGATGAGATCCTGACTTTCATAACTGAGACTGATAAAAGTAAAATGCTTATTAAGGATTACAGGTAGGAGCTGGCGGTGACAAATACGAATAAGACAAAGAACAGGAGGGCTTTGCATCAAGTTTCACAGCTGTCGTGCAAGGAATTTATACTGTTAGGAACTTGTTTCTCCTCTTTTGATTTAGATAAATCAATTCTAGCTTAGGTCAACCAGCTACAGTGACAACTTCTTTCACTACAGTATACTGGAAAGACAAAGGAAATAAGACTAACTGATTTAGAAAAGAAAGATGTATTCTGTGAAAAGTGTAGTAACTACACAGCTCTAATGGGGAAAAATATAAAAAAATCTTGTTGCCAGTGATATTTGAATGTATACTGGGTATAATTGGCATGCTGAATCAGAAAACATATTTCCCCAATTGGCTTTAGTTTCTTAGCTACAGGGTATTCCCATTTACAATCAGCAAGGCGACCTGTGTCACATAGCGATGACATTCCCATACTGGTGTTCACCATTCTGCCACAACTACTTCCTTAAGATGATGGTGATTTGCAGGATTTCAACACTAGTAGTAGTGAATCTAAATACGAAGGAAGTTCTACATGACATTAGCTCTTCAGTCAGGAAGAGCTTAATGATTTGATAAGAGACCTTGGACTTTATAAACAATCTTCTGAACTCTTGGCGTCTAGACTAAATGAGACAAATTGTCTACAACCAGGAACTACAACCACAACTTACCGGACAAGAGAATAAGATCTACTTCCTTGCTTCAGTCAAGATGCACTTGTTTACTGCAGTGACATCCCTGGTTTACTACTAAAAGTGGGACTACCAAAATATCAACCTCAAGACTGGAGGCTTTTTATCGACTGCTCAACCCGTAGCCTAAAACGTGTTTTGCTCCATAATGGTAACTGCTATGCATCCATTCCAATTGGCCACTCAATGAATCTTCATGAGGAATATGAAAATATCCAGAACATTCTCCACAAACTCCGTTATACGGGGTGTTACCAAAAAGGTACGGCCAAACTTTCAGGAAACATTCCTCACACACAAAGAAAGAAGATATGTTATGTGGACATGTGTCCTGAAACGCTTACTTTCCATGTTAGAGCTCATTTTATTACTTCTCTTCAAATCATATTAATCATGGAATGGAAACATACAGCAACAGAATGTACCAGCGTGACTTCAAACACTTTGTTACAGGAAATGTTCAAAATGTCCTCCGTTAGCAAGGATACGTGCATCCACCTTCCGTCGCACGGAATCCCTGATGCGCTGATGCAGCCCTGGAGAATGGCGTATTCTATCACAGCCGTCCACAATACGAGCACGAAGAGTCTCTACATTTGGTACCGGGGTTGTGTAGACAAGAGCTTTCAAATGCCCCCATAAATGAAAGTCAAGAGGGTTGAGGTCAGGAGAGCGTGGAGGCCACGGAATTGGTCTGCCTCTACCAATCCATCGATCACCAAATCTGTTGTTGAGAAGCGTATGAACACTTCGACTGAAATGTGCAGGAGCTCCATCGTGCATGAACCACATGTTGTGTCGTTCTTGTAAAGGCACATGTTGTAGCAGCACAGGTAGAGTATCCCGTATGAAATCATGATAATGTGCTCCAGTGAGTGTAGGTGGAAGAACTAAAATGAGCTCTAACATGGAAATTAAGCGTTTCCGGACACATGTCCACATAACATCTTTTCTTTATTTGTGTCTGACGAATGTTTCCTGAAAGTTTCAAAAAAAAAAAAAAAAAAAAAAAGAGAATGGCTCTGAGAACTATGGGACTTAACAGCTGTGGTCATCAGTCCCCTAGAACTTAGAACTACTTAAACCTAACTAACCTAAGGACATCACACACATCCATGCCCGAGGCAGGATTCGAACCTGCGACCGTAGCAGTCGCGCGGTCCCTCCTGAAAGGTTGGCCGTACCTTTTTGTAACACCTCGTAGTCAACACCGGTGGCCTATCTGTGTTGATTTAAAAATTATTAACTTTTTGCTTGGACAGGAAAATGGATACACAAAATTCCCTTGCTTTGTTTGCATGTGAGACAGCAGAGCAAATCATGATCACTGGGTAAAAGTTTCATGGTCATCAAGAGATAGCTTTACTGTAGGAGCAGCTAATATCTTAAAAGTACCATTCTTTGACAGGGACAAAATCATTCTTCCACCACTTCATGTCAAGCTTGGTCTAATGAAACAATCTGTGAAAGCACTGGACAAAAATAGTGGCTGTTTCCCTGGACTCGGTAATGAAAAATTAAAAGCTGGTATATTTGATGGTCTCCAAATTCGGAAGCTATATATGATTTGGAATTCATTGAAGTTATGAATGGCATTGAAGCGTCTGCCTGGAGCAGTTTTGTCTCTGTTGTCAAGAATTTATTGGGTAACTACAAAGCACATAATTACGAGGAACTGGTGCAAAACATGCTCAGAAACTTTAAAAGCTTGGGGGCTAATATGAGGATTAAGATTCACTACCTCCACGGCCATCTCGATAGATTTCCGGACGATCTTGGTGGCTACAGCAAGGAACAAGGTGAAAGATTCCATCAACATTTTCAGGTGATGGAAGAACGATGTCGAAGTAGATGGGACAAGCACACGATGGCAGACTACTGCAGTAATCTCCTGAATGACTGTCCTGACGATCAACACAAGAGAAAATCATGCAGTTGGAGTTTTTGCATATGCTAATTGTAATGTTTTTAAAAGACTGTCTGTTTTTTCTGTTCTTCTTCTAATACGAGGGTTGACTGAAAAGTAATGCTTCCACCTTCGTAACTCTTCAACAGTTGGCAGCATAGGTTTGCGGCAGGTATTGGCTTGTTCCATAGCCTCTTCACTACAGCTCCAGTTGATACGAGTACTGTGCGTCATTGGGCGAGTAAGTCTAAAGATATTGAGGCGGGAACATCTGACCAGCCTGACAAACAAAGAGTAACAGCAAGCACTGAGTTTCACAAGCAAAATGTTGACAGACTGATTCAGGACAATCACTGTATCACTCAGAGAGAAACTGTAAGCACTATTGGCATTTCACATGAACATGTGGGTCACATTATTCTTTGGAAGATCTGTGCACGATGGGTACCCCGGATGCTGACTCCTGAAATGAAAGCGCACAGACTTGAAAATTTCCAGGAACTCCTCTCTCATTACGAGAATGAAGGTGATGGCTTTCTCAATTTAACTGTGACAGGAGACGAAACTTGGGTACACCATTATGATCCGGAGACGAAACATCAGTCTGTGGAATATTGACACAAAGATTCACCCAGAAAAAGAAATTCAAGACACAGCCCTCAGCTGGAAAAATCCTGGTTGCACGTTCTTGTGAAATGCCGATTGTGCTTGCCATTTCTCTCTGAGTGATACAACGATCATCTCGAATCAATCTGTCAACATTATGCTCGTGAAACTCAGTGGTTGATGTCACAGGATGTCCAACTCTGTTTGTCATGCAGGTCAGATGTTCCCGCCTCAATATCTTTACTCTTACTCGCCCAACAATGCACATTACTCACATCAACAAAATCGCCATAAACTGCTCTCCTTTGGGGTGACACCTTCTGCTGTCAAGAATTCAATGACTGCACGTTGCTTAAATCGCATTGACCTACTGTCTGTGCAGGGTTCCATACTTTACACTGTAACAACACAACCTTTTAATGCTAAGGCTTCCCGCCAACTGAAGCTGTAGAGAAGAGGCTTTAGAGCTGCACATTTTTAGACTGAAGTCAGCTGATAGGTATACCTGCTTAAAGGAAGTCCCTCTAAGGGCTCACCTTCTGAGGATGTAATGTTTCCAAGTAGAGAAGGAATTAGCAAATTTCATAAAAATATAAGATGTATTAGAGATAAAGTTAGTGAACTGCTTATAGATGTTGACTCTGAAATTATTGGTATATCAGCACTCCGTCTTCAGGCCACAAGTGGCCCATCGAGACCATCCGACCGCCGAGTCATCCTCAGCTGAGGATGCGGATAGGAGGGGCGTGTGGTCAGCACATCGCTCTCCCGGTCGTTAAGGTGGTTTTCTGTGACCAGAGCCGCTACTATTCGGTCGAGTAATTGGCATCACGGGGCTGAGTGCACCCCGAAAAATGCCAACAGCGCACGACGGCCCAGACGATCGCCCATCCAAGTGCCGGCCACACCCGATAGTACTTAACTTCGGTAAACTGATGGGGACCGGTGTGTCCACTGCGGCAAGGCCGTTACCCATTGGTTTATCAGAGCACCACTTCAATAATTCGACAATTCAGAGGCTTCCTTTACCAGGATACAGATTAGCTGGCTGTTTCTCAAGGAGTTCCTTCCAGGGTGGGGGAGTGGCTATGCACGTAAAAAAAGAGTATTCCATTTGAGTCCATAGACATATTACGACACTGCACTGAACAGATATTTGAATGTCGTGCAGGGGCAGTTGAATTTAGTGAAACTAAACTTCTAAATTGATGTTGTTTATAGGTCCCCTAACTCCCGACTTCAGAGCATTTCTGCTGAAGCTAGAGAGGATTCTCGATCCACTTTTTAGGAAGGACCAGAAATTAGTTATATGTGGTGACTTCAATATTAATTTTGTATGTGATGGTGCAACAAAAAGGACGTTGGTAGATCTCCTTAATTCATATGACCTGATGCAGACTGTGTTTTTACCAACTAAGGTGCAGGGGAACAGTAGCACAGCCATAGACAATATTTTCATTCATTCTCCATTACTAGATGGGCATTCTGTTAGTAAATGTGTGAATGGCCTTTCCGACCATGATGCACAAATTTTAAGGCTTCTGTACTCAAACCAATATCGTATTTAATTACAAACTATGTAGGAAAGTTAATCCAAGAGCAATAGAGAGTTTTTTGAACCTTGTCAAGAAACAAGAGTGGTAGAATGTTTATAGTGCCGATAACATAGATGATGAATACAATGCTTTACTTAACACATTTTTCATGCTCTTTCATAGTTGCTTTCCATTACAACATACTAAAACCGAGCGAGGTGGCGCAGTGGCTAGCACACTGGACTCGCATTCGGGAGGACGACGGTTCAATCCCGCGTCCGGCTATCCTGATTTAGGTTTTCCGTGATTTCCCTAAATCGCTCCAGGCGAATGCTAGAATGGTTCCTTTGAAAGGGCACAGCCGACTTCCTTCCCCGTTCTTCCTTAACCTGATGAGACCGATGACCTTGCTGTCTGGTCTCCTCCCCCAAAAATAACCCAACCCAACCAATTCTAAATGGAGTACTAGCCCAGGTGGCTGACTAGTGGGATAAGAATATCTTTTAGAACAAAGCGGGAATTATCTCAAAATGTTAGAAGTAGTCCCAATCAAGCTACAGTAGCCTGTTACAAACAGTATTGTAAGGTGCTTAAAATGTTATTAGGAAGGTAAAGAGTATGTGGTATGCAAATAGAATAGCTAATTCACAGGATAAAATTTAAACCATAATGGTCAGTTGTGAAGGAAATGTCAGGTCAGCAGCACAAGGTCGACAAAATAAAGTCAGTTCACAGTAAAAATATTTCTGTTACTGTTAAATCAGATATATATGTACAGTATTTGAAATCATTTTCTGAGCATTGCTGGTGAATTAAATAAAAAATTTAGTTTCTACAGGAAATCACATAACTTTCTTGCAAATTCCTTTCCGAGATTGATGTCTGAAATATCATCTGTGAGACAGACAAGATGGAGATTGAGTCAATAATTAAACCACTGAAGACTAAGGACTCTCATGGTTATGATGGAGTGTCTAGCAGAATATTATAGTACTGTGCTGCACATGTTAGCCCCGTATTTAGCCATATTTGTAATTTTTCCTTTAGGAATGGTCAATTTCCATGAGCGATTAAAGAACTCAGCAGTAAAGCTGCTTTATAAAAAGGGAGAAAGGGATAATGCAGATAATTTTACACCTATTTCTATGCCATCAGTGTTTGCAAAAGTTATTGAAAAAGCTGTGTATGTAAGGATAACTGATAATTTTATTTCACATGATTTGCTATCAAATGTACAGTTCAGTTTTAGAAGTTGTTTAACAACTGAAAATGCAATATTCTCTTTTCTCTGTGAGGTACTGGATGGGCTAAACAAAAGGTTTCAAATGCTTGGCATATTTTTTGATTTAACTAAGACATTTGATTGTGTTGATCACAAAATATTGCTCCAGAAGTTGGACCATTACTGAATACAGGGAATAGCTCACAATTCGTTTACCTCTTACTTTAGCAACAGGCAGCAAAAGGTCATTATTCACAATGTTGATGACGGTTGTGATGTGGGGTCTGAGTGGGGTACTGTCAAGTGGGGGGTGCCCCAGGGATCAGTGTTGGGGCCACTCCTGTTCCTTATTTATATAAATGATATGCCCTCTAGTATTATGGGTAACTCTAAAATATTGCTGCTTGCTGATGATACTAACTTGGTAGTAAAGGATGTTGTGTGCAACATTGGCTCGGTTTCAAATAATGCAGTACACGGCCTTAGTTCATGGTTTGTAGAAAATAAACTAACGCTAAATCACAGTTAAGACCCAGTTTTTACAGTTTCTAACACACAATTCAACAAAACCTGACATTTTAATTTCACAGAATGGGTATATGATAAGTGAAAGTGTACAGTTCAGATTTCTAGGTGTTGAGATAGTAAGCTGTCGTGGAAAGCACATGTTCAGAATCTTGTTCAAAGACTTAATACCCACCATTTTTACTATTCAAACGGTATGAGTGATATTTGACACAAAAATTAGTGTACTTTGCTTATTTTCATTCGCTTATGTCGTATGGTATTATATTTTGCGGTAATTGTTCCCATTCTAAAAGGATATTTTTGGCTCAGAAACGGGCGGTTTGGGCAATAAGTGGTGTAAGTTCACAAACCTCTTGTCGACCCCTGTTCATGAGTCTGGGTATTTTGACATTGGTCTATCAATATATATATTCCTTACTGTCATTTCTTGTTAACAATATTAGATTATTCCCAAGAAGCAGCAGCTATCACTCAGCTAATACTCGGCAGAAATCAAACCTGCATTTGGATCAGACTTCATTAACTCTTGTGCAGAAAGGTGTGCGCTATACTATTGCATCCATTTTCAATAAGCTACCACTAGAATTCAAAAATTTTAGCAGTAATCCACGCACTTTCAAATCAAAACTGAAGAGTTTCCTCATGGGTCACTCCTTCTGTTCTGTCAAAGAGTTCCTTGAAAAATTAAGCTGACTCTCATTGTATTGTTGACTGCATTTACTTAAACTTATGGACTGACTTTTTTCAGGTTCACAAACATTTATTTTTATCTGTTATTACTTTTATGATGTAATTTCATGTACTGACACATTCCATGACCTTGGAGATTTGCTCCTCAATTTGGTCCTCCAGAACTTGATGTGTGTGTGTGTGTGTGTGTGTAGGGGGGGGGGGGGGGGGGGGAGGGGGGGGGGGGGGAGGCCAGTAACTGCCACATACCAATGCTGCAAACTGCTGAAGAGCTACGAAAGTGGAGGCATTAGTTTTCAGTCAACCCTCATACATGCTGAATCAACAATGAAACGGCATTTTTTTGATCTTTTATATGTTTCATGTATCTCAATTGATATTTTGAATTTTTGTTTGTTTGTTTGTTTATCTACATACTGTACATTACCACAACAAATTGAGCCAATGTAGCAAAATGAGTGATATATTCAAATCCAGGGCCATAAAGTTACCCTAAATTCACTGTCAATTAATTGGCAACAAAATCACTGTTGCCCAGTGTTATCTATTGTATTTAAATTTGTAGCACAATATATCAGTAACTTTTTAATTAAATGGCACTTTTATCATCTAAACATGCTTCAATTATGATTCTGGGTCACTCCTTACATGTATTTTGGCAAGACCCTATTTAAGGAAAAAATATTTGCATCCCCAGAGATTAAGTAACAAGGGGTTTTACGATAAGTGTGTGAATAATTTTTGGGTTGTGTAAGTCATACTTTGGATTGCAATATTCATCACATATTGGAAATAAGATCAATATGATTTTATTATTCTGTATACCAAAAATGTCACATGACAGAGAAAACCTTGTTGCACCTCTGAATTCAGCATCCTAAAATTGGACAAATCTACCCACACAGAAACCAAATGCAGAAAAAAAGTTTCAATTTGTTGACCTAATGTGATTAGGGATCATTTTCTGAACTCCACTTTTTGTACTGGTGTTACTATGGCATAATTCAGTCTTTCATTAAATACACCATGACTCATTGACAGGTTACAGAGGTAATCAAGTCGTGGCCCTAGTGAGTCGGCACAAGATATTTAGTACTTCCACCAAGACATCTCTACAGCCAGAAGAGTTATTGCTTTTTAGTGGCCAAATGAATTTTATGATCACTGTAAAAGATAATATGTCAAAACTGTTGTCAATTTCATTGTACCTTAAATGAAACGCAAGAGCTATTCTGTAATATTCAGATTTTTAGGAGCATAGAATAAGGAAACCAGTATAGAGTTTTTTATTTTAAAAAAGGTTGATCAGATTTTAATTTTCCAAATGACTTTATACCATTACTTTGTGTATATGACAGAGTCAGCTAGTGAAGGACACCTGTTGAAGAGCCCTTCTCTAATTTGGATGCTTGAAGTTGCCATTCACTGACCTACATGTTAGTTAAAATGCTGTGAAAGGTTGGAAAATTTTATCCCAAATGAAAGAAACTGTTGTTAAGTTGTTCTGGCCCACAGTTCAATGACGAAATATTAAAAATTGTGGAGGTGTGCACTTCACAGTTCCTGTGGCATGCTGACAAAGTGATTTTGAGAAGAAAGACAGGTGTAATATGGCAAGTTGCTACAAAGAACACGTGACTGTTCTGACAATATGATCTGGAGGCATGTCTCTTTGATAGAAGTAAAGATTATGACAACAACAACAAATGTGATAGAGTATTCAACAAAATATGCTCTATGATAGAAGAGAATAGGTTGCAGACAACAGCGGAGGAAACTGAAAATAAAAACTTTCTATTCACAGCACTGCCACGGGAGAGAAGTGCTGCTCATAGCGAGCACATTTATTTACCACACGTATACTTATTTGGCAGACTTCGATTCACCAGTGTAATGGAATCTTAAGACGAGCCGATAAAATCTCAGAAGAAGCAATTGCTTTTCTCATCACTGTGTTCCGCTTCATTACTTTCTGTTGCACAAGGGCCGGTATGAACCGATAATTATATTCGCTCAACTTCAATTATTCGTCCTCTGAAATAAGTTATTTCTGAAGAAATGTCAAGCTTCCCTTTCCTGCCCCCACTATTTGTCAATAATGATCACGGCACATAATGTAACAGCGACAGAGAAAGCGAGAATTGCCAATTTGCTATCGGCACTCAGAGTCACGATAGCTAATTCTGCAAATGCAGTATTGTGTGCTTCGTGGCCTGTCCGACCACTCACAACTTTTACCGTTCACTTTACCACACAATAAGTTGCGCAACTGAGCTTGACGTCAAAAGAAAATCAGAGGCGGTCAGTCTGTGGATTCCCTTGTGAGATATGAAATACCCGGAAATTGAACTTGCAATACTGGGGAAAAAGCCACTCAAAGTTCATTCTGATTTAGTGAGGAATGAAGTACTCCAGCTTCTCAAGAATGGTGAGTTTAGTAGACTGTCCCCTGGCATGAAGAACTGTTTGTCAGAACCAGTCCACAATGAACATAACCTCTCCCATATTTGTAATGTGTTCAAATATAGGAGCTGCACTTTTTATGCAGCCATTCTTTATTTGGTAAGAGTCACTCACTTCACTACGTTGACGGATATGGCTCTTTCGTCCTCCCAACACAAATTCACCTTTCTCCTCTTAGGCTATTCCTCACTGTCCTTAAATCAATACATTTTAAAACTATTTCAGTGAAAAGACAGTAAAATTCTCATACAATCAATGTGTCACTAGCTAAATAGCAATCCCACATATGTTAATGACTCTTGATAAGTACCAAATTCTGCCTCACTTGCTACAACAGGCTCACCATCATCTCACACACTTCCTTGCCATTGGCAAGGTCTATGTGGTGTGCGTACTGTAAGACCTTCGGTACACACACCATCATATTATTTGACCTGTCGCTCTAACGAAGTAGGCGAGTGTCAGCAATATGTCTCGTGGTCTTATCGTGGCGTGTTTATCTTCTGCCGTTAGGTCAGAGGATAGAAATGCCACTTGCACACTTAGAGTAGCAGATTGACGGTGACCAACTTTAAACAGAACTTGATTAATTTTCACACACATTTATTAAAATAGTAAAAAGCATAAACCTTATGTAACTTGATTCTGGATGCTATTTACAATTGACAATCTGAAGTTCCTTTGGTCTTGGTATGTTAATCTTATTCTCACATATCTCTGATACTTGACAAAGTGTCTATACATTTCTCTTCACGGCTATGTACAGGAATATGACAATCTTATTAGGCGCAGACTGAAACTTGACTATAGATTGGTACAGACTGGTGCAGACAAATGCAGACTGGCTGATCGGAGGTCTGTACACTCGTTATAATACCTCGCGCGTTCAGGTATCACTGCGCGAGTGTGATCCGCGAGGAGAAAAGGTTCTACATTAGCAGCAATCTCATTGGCTGCATAACATATTAATACGCGGATCGGGGGAAGCAGAGTTTGGTCCGTCTCTAAGGCAGCGCCATCTCGTAGTGTGGAGATGGACAAGCGCTGCGCCTGCACTGTTGTGCTTAGCGCGGGGCGTGCTCTAGTGGGAAAGTTGTGTACGTTCTGACTACGCGCAACTATGTACACAACAGTCTGTTAGAATCACAAGCTTCTACTCTCCTCTCTGCTGCCGCACTGACCCAGTACCCTTCTCCGTTCTTCTACTTTCAGTCAATCGCCCCTCAACTCTCTGCTCACGTCTCTCATCATCCATCTTCACCTCTAACATCTTCCTAGTCATCCTCATCTCATCCATTCCATACTGTTTTCAATTCTTTTCCCTCAATTTTTTTGTAGTATCATCCAAAAATTGCAGTGCCATAAAAAAGTACGCCCCTTGCACCGATGACACAGACGTTCACATCGTCTCGCCAAATTCCGCAATGGCGATTGGTAGGCGCTGGCAAAGCCACGGCCTCTCTTTTAGTGCAGCAGTGCCACTGTGTGGGTGTCGAAACACAGACGGGGAGAGGAGGGGCCCAGTCCAGTTCGTGACCTTCAGTCGAGCAGACGACATCATCTAGTCAGAACACGTGGCAACTGGGCTTTTTATCATTAGGAATACGATAATGAACAACTAGTATGTCTCTTGAAATGGGGTCTCTATGGGCCGCACTAGTGGAACTGGCATTTTATGGGAGTCACGAATACAGCGTATATTGCAAACAGAGCTGCAAATCCTTGTTTGTTTTATAGTAAATACAACAAAAACAGATTTCATGTGCCGATTTATGTCGATGATTGTCTAATTGTTGGCAATGATAAAGAAGAAATTACAGCTTTTCTGAACACTTTACAATGTGCATTTGATGCAACGGTGGAGCCCTTTGACAATTTTCCTGGGATAAAAATTAATCTAAATGAAGATGGAGCAATTACGGTAAGTCAAGTGAAATAAGTGAAACAAATATTGGAAAGATTTTGAACGGCAGAATACAATATGATTTCAACTCCAGTTGGAGATGAAGAAAATTATTAGGATGAAGCAGTTTCGTCATCCATCCCCTGTCACAAGGCAGTCAGATGTCTTACGTATCTCACAATATCAACTCTTCGAGACATAACTTTTGCAGTGAATAAAGTTGCTAGAGCTGTGGAAAACCCAACCAGTGAGGACTGGGATTGGGCGAAACACACTTATGGCTTTATTTATTATACGAAGAAAATTTGAGAATTTACAGTGGTGCTAATTTCACTGGGGACAAGTGGACAAAACATTCGACAACCGACAACCGACATTGTGGCAAAGTACTCTGGTGGGGTAATATCATGGACAAGTCAGTTGGAAAAGGTGGTGGCCACATCTGCAACTGAAGCACAAATTATTTCAGCAAATGAAGCAGCCAAAGAATTAATTTGGTTACGTGATTTATTAAGTGACTTAGCTGACATGCAGGGACAATCTCCAATGCTTTACACTGACAATGTCAGCGCATTAAAATTGGAGGAGGAAAAAAAAAAAAAAAAAAAAAAAAAAAAAAAAAAAAAAAAAAAAAAAAAAAAAAAAACACACCCTGAATATCATCGTCAATTAATACATGTAGAGGCCCTACACTTCTATACTCGTGGAAGATTTCTGAATGGTGAAAATATGTTGGAATGTGTAGATGAAAAGAACCAGTTAGTGGATCTTCTGACAAAGCCTTTTGTAGCAAGTAAGGCAGAATTTGGTACTTATGCGTGCAGAGATTGGCATGTAATCCCTTACTTGTTTATTTGACTGCTTTATTAAAAAAAATTTTAAGGTGGTGTTGCAATAAATGGAAATGATAAATGGAAAAATGTTTTAGTGTTCACTGTAAAGTCTTATCCCTCGATATTTAGTTAAATATCATTGTTTTTATACAATCTCTGAAGTTCATTTTTAGTAATGAAGTAAAGCTGTATGTGGCTGTGTCCTGAGAAAATATACTGTTCATAAATCAAACTGTGTCATTCAGATTTAAAAATTCTTGTAATAAGGTGAATTAATATTTCATGTGTTGTAGTTCCACTGCACCAGCTCCCGGAGCAACCAACCTGCACTTCCGAGGTACAATTCTTTCATCCCAAGTACAGAATGCTTCACTACCACTTTACTTGTAGGAGCCTCACAAGCTTTGCTTCTGGATATAGAGCCATATACTTTTTCTAAATCCAGGAAGACCGTCAGTAGATGCCTCTGGTACTCAGAGTGGCATTCCTGCAGCTGTTAGCTGCACCACTGTAGACATGAAATCTACTGCAGATGTTCCTGGCCCGAAGCCACACTGTTGTTCTCTCGACACATTTTTCGCTGTTCTCTGGATTCGCCTCCCCTGAATTTTCTCACAAGTGGAACATCTACATCCACATAATTGTTGTTGTTGTTGTTGTTGTGGTCTTCAGTCCAGAGACTTGTTTGATGCAGCTCTCCATGCTACTCTATCCTGTGCAAGCTTCTTCATCTCCCAGTACCTACTGCAGCCTACATCCTTCTGAATCTGCTTAGTGTATTCATCGCTTGGTCTCCCTCTTTGATTTTTACCCTCCACGCTGCCCTCCAATACTAAATTGGTGATCCCATGATGCCTCAGAACATGTCCTACCAACCAATCCCTTCTTCTAGTCAAGTTGTGCCACAAACTCCTCCCCAATTCAATTCAATACCTCCTCATTAGTTATGTGATCTACACATCTAATCTTCAGCATTCTTCTGTAGCACCACATTTTGAAAGCTTCTATTCTCTTCTTGTCTAAACTATTTATCGTCCACGTTTCACTTCCATACATGGCTACACTCCGTACAAATACTTTCAGAAACGACTTCCTGATATTTAAATCTATACTCACTGTTAACAAATTTTTCTTCTTCAGAAACGCTTTCCTTGCCATTGCCAGTCTACATTTTATATCCTCTCTACTTCGAACATCATCATTTTGGTCCCCAAATAGCAAAACTCTTTCACTACTTTAAGTGTCTCATTTCCTAATCTAATTCCCTCAGCATCACCCGACTTAATTCGACTACATTCCAGTATCCTCGTTTTGCTTTTGTTGATGTTTATCTTATATCCTCCTTTCAAGACACTGTCCATTCCGTTCAACTGCTCTTCCAAGTCCTTTGCTGTCTCTTGACAGAATTACAATGTCATCGGCGAACCTCAAAGTTTTTATTTCTTCTCCATGGATTTTAATACCTACTCCGAACTTTTATTTTGTTTCCTTCACTGCTTGCTCAATATACAGATTGAATAACATCGGGGAGAGGCTACAACCCCGTCTCACTCCCTTCCCAACCACTGCTTCCCTTTCATACCCCTCGACTCTTATAAATAAGGGGTCCTGCTTGTAAACAGGTCGCATTTTCATCCCATACTTTCAGAGTTCGTTACTCTCCATCTGTATCACTTGGAATGCTGGTGTTTTATGCCAACACTGTACGACACTATGTTAAGTAATAGAATAAATTATATGAGGGGACTCCAATAAGTAAGTAACAACACTTGTTTCCTGAAAACAGGTCAGTTTTATTCAGGATTCCAATACACCATATTATCCTGCATTATTCTAGATACAAAGCCGTGTTTTTCAACGTAATCTCTGGTCAATGCCAGAGCCAACATCTTGCTTCATCAATAACCTCCCCATCATCCACTTATTGCTTTCTCAGAGTGCCTCCTTCATTGGGCCAGACAGACGGAAGTCAGAAGGTACGAGATCAGAGCTATAGGGTGGGTGAGGAAGAACAGTCCAATGAGACTCTGTCAGCTCCTCTCAGGTGTCAGACTTGTGTTGCCACGGAGAAGGAACCGTCGGTTTCCAGTTTTTTGGTGGCGAACACAGTGAAGCCATTTCTTGGGAGTAGCACTATACACTTCCGAGTTGACCATTGCGTCACAAGGGAAGATATCAAACAGAATGACCCCTTCAGAGTCTCAGAAGACTGTTGTCGTGACTGACTGAGTAAGGGCACAGCTTCGAACCTTTTCGTCACAGGAGATGGTGCTGTGGTGTCACTTCACAGATTGACATTTTATTTCCAGTTGGAAGTGACAAACCTACGTTTCATCGCCTGTGATGACGGTAGACAAAACATTGTCACGATCGGCCTTGTAACACACGAGCAACTCCGCACAGACGGTCCCGAGTTACTCTTTACAGTCTTCTGCTAGGCGTCAAGGAACCCAGTGTAAGACATCTCTCAGTACCCCGAAAGGTGAACGAGCACTACCGACACAGACATTCAGTTGAGCAGTGAGGTGTTCAACTGTGTTCCGCCGATCACCTCGAATGAGAGTGTCCGCACGTTCCGGCACTGCCGTAGTCACAGCTGTGTGTGGCCGGCCTGCATACTAGGATCTGACAGGTTTGCACGACCTTGCCGGGATGACGACACGCCTCGCCCGATGACTCAGCCTTATCTCTATAGAGATTCTACGAGCACCTACGAGTATCTGCAATGCTCCGATTTTCCGCCAAAAGAAACTCGATGACAGCTCTCTGCTCGGAATGCACCTCCCTTTAAAGACGTCGTTTTGAAGGCTACGTATAGCACTACTACTTGTTTGAATGTCACATAAATGTGCTGAAGTGCAAATATTCCACAGTACCCCGCAACAAATGTTGATTTTCTCAACCAAAATTGGATGAGAAAATAGGTGTGTTACCCTACTTATTGAAGCACTCTCTTATTTATTTATCTATAAATAGTTTAAGTACCAGAACAACTTGTTTGTACAATCAATTTTGAATACACGTTTAGTTTCCAGCACCATTATCTGGGACATCACGTATTTAATATCACTCTAACTGTGCCGTGCCTCTCTCGACACTCGAAGAATTAGTTTATGCCTTACATTTTATAATTAGAAGTGTGTCTGAGGAATTTTAGAAGAACTGTTTCACCTAATCATTATTTTCTTTAAGAATGATCATCAATAATGATGTGCAGTATACTCCAAATTATATAATGTGACACATAAAAATAATTTGATGAACACCGAGACAAGTCTGGCACAGTTTTGGTGATATTAGACACACGGTGTCCCAGACAGTGGTTCCTGAAATGAAATTTATCTTCAAAATTCAACAGACTGTTGTAAAAATTAAACTATAAATACAATTTAACCTAATGCCATTCAGCATCCTAAGGCTATAGCTCAAGAGTAATACACTTCCGAAGTATGGGATGAAAACGCTACGTTTTCGTGAGTGTTAAACCCGTGTATTCGGCTGAGGTCCCACAGAAACACTTTCACTTTCAGGCTATTCCTCTACCACTTCACTCTTGAAAAGCTCACGGTCCATCTTTCAGAGGCCCAAGGATATGGAAGAGTTAAGGCCCTAAATTGGGACTTTACAGAGGCTGTGGTATGACAGTCCAGCCAAATTTTGCAATAAGTTGTGTAGTCACAAAACTGGTGTATTATCATGTTGCACCTGAAAGTTGGTGTTCCATGCAGGCTCTGATTTCTCTTATTTTAGCACAATGGACATTTCTCCCTATGTGGGTGGGAGTGAACAAAATATTTTGCTGTGCGGAGGACAAAGTTGGTGATTGTAATTTCATGAAAAGATCTTACCACCACGAAGAATGTCTTCGTTTTAATGTGGTCGAAACAGCAACTATCTATCGTGTCTGTGACACCCTCTCCCCTATTTCGCAATAACATAAAATGAGTGGCCTTCTTTGAACTGTGACAATGTTCTCCATAAATCCTATCGAGTAAGGACTCCGTACCATCCAAAACAAGAGGGACAAGTGTACTGTAAACAATCTCTTTAGTACATTCGTTGCACCTTTGAAGTGGTGTGCTAATACAACAGTCTTCTAATCGCCTTCCCCACAACATTTCCTATGTGACAGTTCCAATTTAAATGGTTCGTAATTGTATTCTCTCGGTATCAGTTTAATCGACATCCTTTAAATTTATTGCGCATCTGAAATTTAACAAAATCTTTTTGTATGTGGAGGACCTCTCACTTTTTATTGTTCAGGATCAAATGCCCATTTTTTTTTAATGTGCAGATATTTTTGTCTAAATCATTCTGTAATTCGTTTTAATCTTCTGACGGTTTTACCAGACGGTAGTAGTACTCAAGTCAGATAATCTCCTAAATTGTTTACAAAGAGTAACGACAGCAAAGAGCACGTAACACTTGCCTCATTCTCTCTTCACCAGCACCTTTAAAAATTTTCCCAGATATTTTGGCATGCGAACATAATCACACTCATTTTAAGACGCAACGCACCTTTCACTCCCACAGGCTCCCCTAACTGTAACTCGCTCACACCCACTAGTCGATCACTGCAAGTCACTTGTACACATCCACTCCCACTTGCCCATCCTCTCTTACTCATTCGGCCCAACTCATTGTCATTATCTCTTTGTGTCTCTCTGTCACTGTCTCCTGTCTCACAGCCACATTCTCCTTCATCCTGTCCTACTACTACTGTCTGCTCTCACTGTCACTGTCTCCCTCACATTCTCTCTTACTGCTACTGTCTCATTCATTCCTCCCCACAGCTATCTCTCTCTTCCTCATTCTCATTGACTCTGTATCTCATTATATCTGGCTCTCACATACTTAACTTTTTCTTTCTCTTTATTCCTCTCCCACTGGCACTGTCTCCTTCACCCTTTTCCTAGGACTGCTATGTTCCACTGTCACTGTGTCCCTCTCTTTCTCTTACACTACCACTGTCTCCTTCACTTTTTCTATACAACCACCACTGTCTACAATCTTTCAGTATTTATTACTTCTCTGTCTCTTTCCCACTGCTACTGCCTTCTCTCTCAACATACAGAAATATAAAATTTTGGAGAAATTATTGAAGGTGCTGAAGGAGGTAGAATGAGGTACCTGGTACCCCCTTTTCAGTCAGTGTTTTAATAACAAGGTGCACATTTGCCTTTTTTGTACTCCAATAGAAGCATTTTTCCACTGGTTCTCTTATTTTCACTGCTACAGCAGGGCATGTCATTCATATGAAAAGAACTTCACGGGTACGTAAAATTTTGATAGTTTACTTATGTGAAGCTGAAACCGTGCAAAACTAATTATACACCTGTGACCAGATTTTATTTGCACAAAAATTTTGTATACTTCAGTACTACAACATGGGGTTCCCAGAACCCTACTGATGATAACTGACATACTTTAAAACATATTTCTTCATGCTCGGTTAATTTATAAACTAAATTTTTACCTCACACTAGATTTTAGGTGCATATTTTACATGTACAAGTTAGGCAACTTTGAACTTCTGTATTTGGAAATGGATAAAGATATCAAGAAAATTTTCAAGTCTGTTAGAGATCGTGTCTTAGGAATATATCGTAAAAAATTTAGCCATCTGCTGTGCACAGCTGTCTTGGAACCTGTGACTCGGTTTTGGTCTTGATAACAGATAAGGATTTATCAAAACAGGAAGATATCACTTCTAGATAAATGCCTAAAGCAGCAGTTCCCAGCGGGCGCACGCACGCACACGCACACGCACACGCACACGCACACACACACACGCCAAAAAAGGTTTGTAATATCATAGAGTTTACTACAATGGCTTCCTGTAGTACACCCATTGAGGTACGTACAATATCTTACTAACAAAATAAACACAATTCCTTCTGAAAACAAGAACGATTTTGGTTAATTACAAAAAATCATTACAAAACAAAGCAAGCAACATGATGTGATTATCAGTCTTTCGTATGTCCTCCCCACACACGGACGAGTGCGAGGCATAATCTGGATGAGACCGTCGAGTTTATCTTGGGGTATGAGGTCCCTTTCCTCAATGGCAGCTGCAGTGAGGTCCTGAAGATTGTCAAGTGGATATGGATGCCGTGCAATGGCCACCTTCAACAGGTCCCGTGCGTGCTCAATTGCATTCGTGTTGGGGACTGTGCTGGCCAATGCACTTTGTTGATGAAGCATCTTTGAGGATACCGAGACACCGCTAGAGTGCGGTGTGACCTCACACTGTCACTGACTAGGATGAAGTTGTCACTGACTTCACATCTGTAGGGCCTTGCAATCGTTTTGAAGACCTCTTGGAGGTATCAGAAACCAGTCAAACTGATGCAGGTGTCACTTACGGGGTACACCATCCCATCATTATTGTCGCTCAGAACATTATACTTCCACCTTTCCTGAACGTATCAGCATCCTGGTGCCATCTAACACTCCTCCACGCCCTAACATGTTTAGTGTCTGGTCACAAACCAATCCTGGTCTCATCAGCAAACATGACATTACTCCTTTCTCCAACGGTCCAATGTTGACGTGCAAGAGCCCACGTCCCTCAATTGCATCAGTTTTGTTGGCTCAGTGCAAAACTTCTCACTGCTCTTCTCGAATGAAGACCACCCTGATGCAACCTTCTATGCACTATTTGGTCTGAGATAAGAATGCCTGTTGCCTGAGAGAAGTCATTTCCATTATTTCTGGCAGCTGATGTCGGGTGCCTGCAGCTCGACAGCTCGAGGTAATCACCTTGCGTCGGTGTTGTCATACGAGGACAAACACTGCGAGGTCTGTCCTTTATGTTTCCCATCTCTCAGTGCTTTCTCCACACCTTAGACCACTTTGAGTGACATGTAACTTATTGGCAACATCTTGCTATGTATGGCCTGCTCAAAGTAAAGCCACTATCCTGACTCTATCAAAGTGCTGTATGCCACAACGTGGCATGTTACTGCAGTGCTGAACACAAACTGAATGTAGCTGTTGTTGGCACTGGATTGCTTGCAGTGTGATGCTGCAGCAACAGATTGTTTACGAGATCTGTTCAAAAAACATTCATAATTTCACACCAATGGTGTGTTGGAGTGAAATGCTGTTGGCATCTCTGCACACGCTTGTGTTTAATATGTAAGTGCCAGAAGTTTCATTGTTGTATGTCTGTTAATTATAGTTCAGTGCCGTGTTGAGTAGAACATTATGTCATATAGTTTATGAAGTTTGAGATGTCAGAGTCAGAGGAGCAATGAATGCATCTGCACGAAATTGTGTGTGAAACTCAAAAAACCCTTAACAGAGACACACTAAATGATGCAGGAAGCATACGGTAATGACAGCGTAAGCAGTATTCAAGTGTTACAAATGGTTCACACAGTTAAAAAATGGCGGGACAGATGTTAAAGATGACCCTAGTTCAGAACACCCTTCGATTTCTACCGACAACGGTCACGTCAGGAATTTCAACGAAATTGTGCATGACAATCGCAGATTGATTGTTCAGGCGGTTGCAGGAGAATGTAGCATTTCAGTTGGATCATGTCATGAAATCCTGACACAGCATCTTGGAACACATTGTGTTGTCGCCTACGTCGTCCTACGACTCACGAGTCAAGACTAGAAAGACCCTCGTCTCGCTATCTGTGATGAGCTTTTGGATCGTGCAAATGAAAATGAGATGTTCCTTGAGAATCATGACTGGGTGGTGAGACGTGGGTCTACAGTTAGGATGTTGAGGCAAAGATTCAATCTTCACAATGGGTCGGGAAAGGTTCTGGGAGGGGTGGGGGGTGGGGGGGGTGGGGGGGGGGGAGGGGGGGTTGGGGGTAGGGGGGTAGGTTGTCAGGTCAGGTAAAATGTCAAAGTCATGTTGATAGTTTTCTTTGATTTTGAAGGATTACTTCATCATGAATTCGTGCCATAGTGGGACGCTGTTAACTGATGTTACTAACGGGACATACTGCGATGCTGGCGAGAAAATGTGAGAGCGGCCAGAAATGTGGCGAAACAATTCAAGGCTCTTACATCACAATAACACACCCACGTGACTATCGCACAAAAAATGATATCACTGTGCTGCCTCATCCTCCGTACTCTCCAGTCCTGGCCCCTGTGGACTTTGTTTTATTTCCAAAGTTGAAAACTCCACTGAAAGGACAACAATTTGTAACAATAGACGAGATTAAAGAAAATTTGCAGACAGTGCTTCGCGCAATCCAGCTAGAGATGTACCAAGGCAGCTTCCAGAAGAGCAGATGGCATTGGGAGTGGTGTATTGCGGAGGAGAGTATTTCGAGGGAGATCGCGCACAATAAGTAAATGGTAAGATTAGAAAAATTTTGTGGACAAAGTTCCAGAATTTTCTGGATGCACCTCCTACATGACTGGGAAACGGCCAAAGAGCATGCCAGTAGTAAACACCATCCAGTATATATGGGCTCTAACTGGATAGTGCATGAAGTGCCTAGGTCAATGATACCTTTAGCAAAACAGACTACATTTTATGATAGTATTCCAAAAATGGCAAGGAAATCGTTTCTGAAGAAGAGAAATTTGTTAACATCGAGTATAGATATAAGTGTCAGGAAGTCGTTTCTGAAAGTATTTGTATTGAGTGTAGCCATGTATGGAAGTGAAACATAGACGATAACCAGTTTGGACAAGAAGAGAATAGAAGCTTTAGAAATGTGGTGCTACAGAAGAATGCTGAAGATAAGGTGGGTAGATCACGTAACTAATGAGGAGGTATTGAATAGGATTGGGGAGAAGAGAAGTTTGTGGCACAACTTGACTAGAAGAAGGGATCGGTTGGTAGGACATGTTTTGAGGCATCAAGGGATCACAAATTTAGCATTGGAGGGCAGCGTGGAGGGTAAAAATCGTAGAGGGAGACCAAGAGATCAATACACTAAGCAGATTCAGAAGGATGTAGGTTGCAGTAGGTACTGGGAGATGAAGAAGCTTGCACAGGATAGAGTAGCATGGAGAGCTGCATCAAACCAGTCTCAGGACTGAAGACCACAACAACAACAACAACAACAACATTCCAAACTTCTGTTGGGCAGTACTGGCTAATGCTCTCAGCTCACAGTTGAGAGACTAAGGTTGAATTCTCTTACAATCAGATGAAAACTCAAAATTGAGTGATCAATGTTAAAGAGAACTTGGTGGGATTTTTGACATTGTAATGTGCAAGACCACCAATATCTGGATTACAACTGGTTAGTTCTAGCCTCAAATCATTATCTAGATTCAATCTATTCCTGTACTTAATTTTAAAAAGACATAAAACTTAAAAGGCTCGTTCACATAGATAGTTTGTTGAAAAACCCAATCACGTGTCTCAGTGAATAGTAATTCAGCAACTTCTCCATGAGGACTAAGTTAAGCAATGTAGTGGCTAAGGTACTCAACTCACATTTGAGACGTTAGGGTTCAATTCTCAGGTCGGCCATCCAGATAATAGGTTTCCTGCGGTCATCCACATCACTCCACGTAAAAGCCGGGAGTAGACGAGATGTAAACACCGACCATCTTTCCTTCTTCTTGTGTCACAATATTAATTGAGCAAAATTCAAGTGAGTCGTTCTTGCGAACACCTGTGTCCAAGAAACTATCAACTCAACAAATTGCATTGATTGTGGCACACACTTTGTTTACACCACAAGCAGGCAGCTACGGCCTCTTACCAGCCCTGTAGTGCTGTCAGTAGGAGTGTACACTTCTAGGCACCTGGTGGCACACAATACTACTAATTTTCAACATAAAAAAATACTGGCAGTCCACCTAAGCAACCTGTTTTCATCTATTATTTCAGTGTTTTTCCTTTTCTTTATTTAATTTACATTTTACTTTTTTTAAACTGGGTAGTTTCCGACATGACAATATGGACCACCCGATTGTGATTTTTATAGGAGAGTGATGTGGCATTTCAACTCTTATTCGATTCTGCACTTGCCGATCTTGATGACCGACGAGTGAAACCCCGAAACTCCTGACAATTTTCATCTTGTCTTCGATTATCGGTCCAGCACTAATGGCCCAGTGCCACAACTCAGCCACAGCCCAGGGGCTGGGAACCTCTGGCGTAAAGAATATACTGTTCAAATATGAGCAATTTGGTGCATTAGTTATTTAGGTGTCTCCTGCCAACAGCGAAGAAATTGTACAAAGTACTTTTTTGGGTTTTCTCAGGAACTACCCATGAACTAAATGGTGTTTCCACGAGCTCCTTGAGGTACAACAGAGACCATTTTTAGTGCAGAAAGTACCAGCTGACTTGCTCCATTTGCCTATGCTGGAGGACATGTGTAATCTCCAAACTTTGACCCTGTAAAGTACAATAGTCACAGTAAGATGATCCTTCCGTTGGGTATACAAACGGTTCCTTGCACAAATGCTATCCACAATACGTGACTACCTTTCTATCGTTAATAGAACCCGATGTATGAGTCCCGGACAAATCTTGGTTTTATGTGTGATGTTGTGGAACATATCGGAAGCACATGCTGTCACACGCATACTGATTTTGTTCAAGATATTTCATAATGTTGAAATACAGTGGAGAACTGCATTACAAATCTATGTGAACAATCTAGTTATACAGTTCAGTGGATTACTTCTATTTCCTTACTTGCATATTAATGTAACCTGTGTCACTTTACAGTCTTTAGGTCTGCTGAGCGAGCTGATGTGTATGACTGCTGAAAACATAGCTAATTATTTTAGCAGAAAATTCCATCAGGTTTTGGTAGAACAACATTATAATAAGTGAAAAACACCAGTTAGCTTTTGTTGCACAGTATTTATTAATTTTTATTGTGTTAACCTGTTTTTGGCGTAAAAGGCCATCTTCAGACACTTACCGAGTATTGTCACCAAAGAAGTTACAATGTTTGCAAAGGACATTGGAAGAGAACTAACATATCTAGACTCAAGCAGAAACATACAGTAAGTAACATATTTGACGGTGTGGTGGTAATGTAATGAAAAAGTAAAAAATTGAACAGTAAATAAATAAAAATGGAGTAGACAGGAAAAACTTTTAACACAAAATAGGAACGGCATGTCTACGTAAGTTTCTATTAATAAACAAAACTAATAAAATAAAATTAGTACTTGACAAGGCTAAGTCAAGAGGTACAAAACATGCAAAGTGATACACAAACCAATTAAAAGAAGAAACAATTATCAATGTAACTACAGAATACATAAGGAATTTGAGCGACAACAATAAGATAAACAGAAATAAATAAATGCAAGAAAATGGAGGAGTTTGGGGGAACAAACGGCAAATCCAATCTTTGAGAATAGGTTGGTACTGCATCTTAACATTAACATTACATTCAAAACCGTGGCTATGTAACAGTTTGCATTAAATAAATGAACCAAGTAAAATATTAACAATATTTGATGAGACTACTACAGGAGGTGTTAAACATGGACATGAATACAAGTACCAGTGAACAGAAGGACTTAACAATTGAAACTACAGTCTATATGGAATACACAGACAACTTCAATAGAACTAAGAACTTAGTCAATACAGAAAAATGGGAATATGTATGAAGAGACATTGTGGGAAGTAATGAGCAACAGAGATGACTATATGAAGTTTAGGAGAGGGAAAGTGTTGAGCTGTGTGTGGTCATTTAGGATTAGATCTGGACTGTGAGCAAGATGTTTGTTAACTTCCAGGGCTTCCAGCAGGTTGAGTTTATGGCCTTTGTTTGCCAAGTGAAGTACACGGACACTGGCTCGTAGTTGTGACCCTCGCTCAGTACACGCTCAGCAAATGCGGAGCCAGAATTCTGCAACCTCCAGCTGCGTTCGTGTTGGGCCAGCCTAGTTGCTATGTCTCTGCCTCACTGACCGATGTAAAATTTGTCGCAATCAGAACAGGTGATTTTGTATACCTCACTTTGGCTAATAACTGGATCTTATCTTTGCTATTAAAACTACACTGGGCTGTCGTGTTCGTAACATAGTAAGAAAGCCTATATTTGCAGGCTTTCAATGCTTTGTCTACAATCTGTGATACCTCACCTAGATATGGCAGTGTACACCATTTCTTGCAGACAGTAGATGGGGAAGCAAGTAGGCCATAGAGGAGGGTAATAATTTTCTGCTTTTGTTTCTTGTGCAGGATGTGGTCAATAAGAACTCGACTGTAGCCACTGGCTGTGGCAATAAATTTTATTGTATGTAACTCTGTTTTAAAATCATTTCTGGATCGATATGAGACAGTGTACCATTGAGTGGAAGCTACATGTTTGTGAGCTATGGGGTGTTGTGAGCAAGAAGGAATTAACAGTGTCTGTAGTTGTAGGTTTTCTGTAAAATTAAAAATAATGTGTGTGTGTGTGTGTGTGTGTGTGTGTGTGTGTGTGTGTGTACTGATGTCAATTGCAGGTTCTAAGAAGTTTTTGGATTTTTTGCCAATCTCCATTGTGAACTGAATATTTAGATTTTTTCAAAAATGTGTTGAGTTGTCTTGTGGTACCAGTCCACATACATAGGACATCTTTTACATATCCGAACCAGTATTTGATATTTCCAGTTCAAAGGGACTCTTTACAAACAATTACATGGCTTAGCTATGGGTTCCCCTCTTAGTCCACTGATGGCTGAAATATTTATGGACCGTTTTGACAGAATATTCTAAAACAGAACCTCTGAGTGCAAATATCAAATACAGGTTCAGATATGTAGATGATGTCCTGTGTATGAGGACTGGTACTACAAGACAACTCAACACATTTTTGAAAACCTACACAGTCAACATAAAAATATTCAGTTCATAATGGAGATTGGCAACAAAACCATAAACTTCTTAGATCTCACCACTGACATCAGTACACACACACACACACACACACACACACACACACACACACACACACACAATTTAAAAATTTACAGATAAACTACAACTACAGACACAGTAATTCCTTTTTGCCCACAATACCCCATAGCTCACGAATATGCAGCTTTCCACTCAATGGTACACTGTCTCATATCGATCCCTACGTCCAGAAATGATTTTAAAACAGAGTTAGATACAATAAAATTTATTGCCACAGCCAGTGGCTACAGTCGAGTTCTTATTGACCACATCCTGCACAAGAAACAAAAGCAGAAAATTATTACACTCCTCTATGGCCTACTTGCTTCCCCATCTACTGTCTGCAAGAAATGGTGTACACAGCCATATCTAGGTGAGGTATCACAGATTGTAGACAAAGCATTGAAAGCCTGCAAATATAGGCTTTCTTACTATGTTACGAACACGACAGCCCAGTGTATTTTTAATAGCAAAGATAAGATCCAGTTATTAGCCAAAGTGAGGTATACAAAATCACCTGTTCTGATTGCGACAAATTTTACATCGGTCAGTGAGGCAGAGACATAGCAACTAGGCTGGCCCAACATGAACGCAGCTGGAGGTTGCAGAATTCTGGCTCCGCATTTGCTGAGCGTGTACTGAGCGAGGGTCACAACTACCAGCCAGTGTCCGTGTACTTCACTTGGCAAACAAAGGCCATAAACTCAACCTGCTGGAAGCCCTGGAAGTTAACAAACATCTTGCTCACAGTCCAGATCTAATCCTAAATGACCACACACAGCTCAACACTTTCCCTCTCCTAAACTTCATATAGTCATCTCTGTTGCTCATTACTTCCCACAATGTCTCTTCATACATATTCCCATTTTTCTGTATTGACTAAGTTCTTAGTTCTATTGAAGTTGTCTGTGTATTCCATATAGACTGTAGTTTCAATTGTTAAGTCCTTCTGTTCACTGGTACTTGTATTCATGTCCATGTTTAACACCTCCTGTAGTAGTCTCATCAAATATTGTTAATATTTTACTTGGTTCATTTATTTAATGCAAACTGTTACATAGCCACGGTTTTGAATGTAATGTTAATGTTAAGATGCAGTACCAACCTATTCTCAAAGACTGGATTTGCCGTTTGTTCCCTCAAACTCCTCCATTTTCTTGCATTTATTTATTTCTGTTTATCTTATTGTTGTCGCTCAAATTCCTTATGTATTCTGTAGTTACATTGATAATTGTTTCTTCTTTTAATTGGTTTGTGTATCACTTTGCATGTTTTGTACCTCTTGACTTAGCCTTGTCAAGTACTAATTTAATTTTATTTGTTTTGTTTATTAATAGAAACTTACGTAGGCATGCCGTTCCTATTTTGTGTTAAAAGTTTTTCCTGTCTACTCCATTTTTATTTATTTACTGTTCAATTTTTTTACTTTTTCATTACATTACCACCACACTGTCAAATATGTTACTTACTCTATGTTTCTGCTTGAGTCTAGATATGTTAGTTCTCTTCCAATGCCGTTTGCAAACATTGTAACTTCTTTGGTGACAATACTCGGTAAGTGTCTGAAGATGGCCTTTTATGCCGAAAAGCGATTAACAAAATAGAAATTAATACTGTAGAACAAAAGCAAACTGGTGCTGTTCATCTATTAACACAGCTAATTCATTAGCGCACTCTAACAGGTACACAATCTGGACTGGAAGACTTGCCTTTTTTAAGTGACATGACTTTGCTACACTGAGGTTATCTACTTGAAAATTACTCAAGCTAGGAACTATTCTTGACTTGAATTCTGGAATTGCTTCTTAGACGGGTAAAATTATGCCCTCCTCCAGAATTTCAAAAGCTGTTCTTCAGCCACTGTATCTGCATCTCTTCTCCTGCTCTAGTCACTTCCACACTTAATTTGTCCAATGCTGGTGTCTCTCTCTCTCTCTCTCTCTCTCTCTCTCTCTCTTTCTCTCTGTTTTTCTGTCAGTTCCTACTCCACTTCTATCGACCTTACATCTTTTTCCATTTGCAATTCTTCCTCAATCTACCTCCAACTCTTTGTCAACAGCCACAATATCCACAAAATTCTTCTGATTTGTAGGCAATGTTAGGAAAAAAAAAAAAAAAAAAAAAAAAAAAAAAACAATCTTTTGAAGTGGCCTTCACTACCAAGACACGTAATATTGTTCTAACATCACTTTAACACATACAAGTTGAATGCTAGGTAAGTGTGGTACCTCAGGGGATGAAATGAAGGTTGACAATTTCCCTATGCTCTTGTTAAGAGATTACAGGGGCACATCTGTGGACACAAACACACTATTCATTGCAACTGTTTATATTTCACAGCAGCAACAGAACTGTTAGTTCAATCCAATGTCATATATTTGGTTACAAATTGTTGGATGCCGATGATACATACAATAAAGACAGTCACGTACACACGTTAACTGGTGGGAGACCACCGATATCACTACACATATAGCTTCAGGGCGCCAGCACATATCTCGAGCAGCACCGACCCAATAGTCCTACATACCTTGCCCGTTAATTACTTTATTTATTATCTAAAATTACATTAGTATAAACTGAATGACATAATCATGTTGAATTTTTCTTTATTATCAGCATAAATCCACTACAACTTAGTTTATATCACCATTGTAGAAGCAATGTTGCGTAACTGACGCTCTGTCAATTTGCTGGGTACATACAAAAGGACACACAGACACAGCACGATTTTGCTGCTCGCTACGCATCTATCTGTGTCGGACACCAGTTCTCTAGAAAAAGCTTCGGTTGATGGGAATAAACAGTGATTCACAAGACAATCTATTTATTCTGAGATAAATCAGGCTCATTTGAAAGTAGTGTGCAAAGGTTGAGATTTGTTTTGAGAGTGATGTACACCAGATACAAACTGTTCAGATATCGAAACTCTGCGGCCTTCCTTCATTTCACTGTCTTCCCACTTTGCAGCCACCCTATAGACAACAGTATCAACAGCAAACAATCTCACTCCAGTTATTATTATTATTATTTTCAATTATTCCCATTTAAAGAGAGCGTTTGAACTTGAATTCCTTTATGATGATTGTTTGTTTATGTTTTTTCTGAGCCCAAATTTTCTTCATGTGTTCACTGTGTTGTTTCTTTCGCTCCGCTGTCCATTTGCATCCTGGTTTCTTCTGTGTTGTGGTGTCAAATTTAGGTTTTTTGATGATGTTCCTGAATTCAGTTCTATTTTCTGCATCATTTACTGTTATGTGCGCTTGTCTGAGGTCCTCTTCAACTTCCTTTATTCATTTTGTTTTTCCCCTGCCTGAGTTGATGACTTTAAGAATTCGCTTTGAAATTCTGTTTTCATTCATCCTGTGTCCGTAGAACTGCAGCCTTCTTTTCCTTATTGTATCCGTTATCATGTCTGTGTATTTATATAATTCTGATGTTGGTCTCTTCTTCCAGATTCCTTGCTCTTGTATTGGGCCAAAAATTTTCCTGAGAATTTTCCTTTCTTGTTTCTCTATTTCTTTGATTTTAGTTTGCCCACCTATTTGTGTTGTTTCAGATGCATACAGTGCCTCTGGAAGTACGACAGTGTTTAGTGCCTCAATTTTGCGTTAATGGATATGGACTTTTTGTTATAATAGTTCCACGTGAGTTTATATGCTTTCTGTAGTTTTTTTATTCTTTCCTCATTGGCCTTTAGGTTGATCCCTGATGGCTGGATGATTTCTCCCAGGTACTTAAAATGTGATACTTGTACGATTTTCTCATGGGTTGTCACAATAGGCAATTTGTCTTGTGGCACTCTTTCTACGTACTGGGTTTTCTCATATGAAATTTGCAGGCCAGTTCTTTGTGCAATTTCGTGTAACTTCTCTATGGCGTTAGAGGCTTCTTTTCTATTATTTGTGAGGATTGCAAGGTCATCTGCAAAAGCTAAACACTTCACATTGAATCTATTATCTTTTCTAAGGCCAATTTGGATTCCTTTGACTTCTTTTTCCCATGTCCTGATAATTTTTTCAAGAATGATATTAAAGAGTAATGGTGAAAGTCAGTCACCCTGTCGCACTCCAGTTTGGATTTCAAATGGCTCAGAGATATCCCCCATAAATTTGACCTCGGAGACTGTGTCAGTTAATGTCTGTCGAATGATTGCTCTTGTCTTTCTGTCAATGCTGAATTCTTCCAGCGTGTTGCAGAGCGCTACTCCGTCTATTGAGTCGTAGGCCTTTTTAAAATCTACAAAAGTGGCCACTGTGTTTCGGGTGTTTCTCATCTGCAGAATCATTTTCAGATTCCAGATCTGTTCTATGCATGATCGTCCCTTGCGAAAACCAGCCTGGTATTCTCCTCTTTGTGGGTCAGCTTGTTGTTCTAATCTATTCATGCTATTTCATTATTATTATTATTATTATTATTATTATTGCAGTTGTGCAGAATTTACACCTTTTTTTAATCTTCTCTGACCTTCCCCCCCCCCCCCCCCCCCCTCCAACTCCATTTCCACTGTAATGAATTGAAATTTGTTATACTCACTGTAACACTGGGTGCATTGAGTCAAGTAGGTCAACTGGCCTAAATCTGAAGTCAGTTACGCAGTATTAGTTATTCAACAGCAATATATTAAACCTTGAAACGAGGTGTGCACAGAGTTAGAGTAGTAGTTGTTGAAGCACGAGATGGAGACTGCTGCTGAGGTGTTCATGCACTTCTGTGAGAACACCACCACACACGGATTACACCTTAGGCACGTTCTGACTGGCTGACTGCTGCCTACGAGAGGCAATGCTAGGGAAAAGCATATGCCGCGTCGCCAATCCCTCCAGCTGTTACTGCCAACATACGAATGCCGGTAGTCTCGTTGCTTCTTTATTCTATCAACTCCTCATCTGGCCTCACGAGGCTGAGCGAAAGCTGTTCCAGACCTCCCTACCTCGGGGAAAATCTGAGGAGGTACCGCAAAGAGAATCCAGGTTCTCCCGCACCAAAGACAGATGCGCTAACTGTTTGGCTAGGGATGTATTGTTTAGTATTTGACTAGTGTGTGGTATTTTAGACTGTCAGTAGTACTTGCCACTTAAGGTCGGACAAAAGCCCCTGTGATGTTTACGAGCAGAATTCTGCACACCATTTTAGATTTTGCATTCTGTCACAAAGGCACCTCAGTTTATGAACACACTCTCCCTCTCACATCAGTCAATAGATCGAGTCCCACTCAGAGAATGCTACTGTTCAATTCTTTGATGCAAAATCGAATCCGGAGTGGGACCACTCTCATTAAATGAAAGTTTAATCAACTTTATTTGCTGCTCTCCTAACAAAGAGATATTATACAGCTATGCTATAAGAAACGAGATATGCAGAGACATATTTTGAACTTATGGTGCAGGATCTTACCGTAAAGGGTGCGAAGAGCCTTCTGAGGAAGTTGCTCCCTGAAACAGAGAAAAAAAACTTTCTAGAATCTGGCGACATACCTACAACCACATAGATAGTCTGGAAGACACTGTACAGTGCATGGCAGAGGGAGAGAGATTTGACCAAGTTCCCAAACTGGTGTGGCTGCCCTTCCCCTTCCTGACACATTTTTCCCCAAATGGAAGGTATTGTGAATCACAATGTATCAAGACAACAGATGGTCATGGAAATATAAACAGTAGCCTTCTGTGCACACGGCGTCAACCTCGTTAAAATGCTTCTCGCTGCACCACCACACCATCCTACAGAGTTTACAGGCTGAGAGAGAGGTAGTAGCAGCCAACTTCCGACTGACAATATCGTGATGATATGTAGATTTCAGCTTAATGTTTAATGTCTCTTAGACTTTAAGGGTGTCTTCCTGTATGTTCTGCCTTGAAATGGGAGGACTATCATTGAATCCCCCTGAATCTACATCTACATAGATACTCTGCAAATAACATTTAAGTGCCTGGCACATGGTTCATCGAACCACCTTCACAATTCTCTATTATTCCAATCTCGTATAGCGCGCGGAGAGAACGAACACCCATATCTTTCCGTATGAGCTCTGATTTCCCTTATTTTATCACGGTGATCCTTTCTCTCTATGTAGGTCAATGTCAACAAAATATTTTCGCATTCGGAGTAGTAAGTTGGTATTCGGAATTTCAGGAGATTATGTCCAACCCAAATCCTGTATCATTTTAGTGACACACCCTCCCATATTTCGTGATAATATAAAACGTGCTGCCCTTCTTTGAACGTTTCTGATGTACTCCGTCAGTCCTATCTGGTAAGAATACCACATCATGCAGAAGTATTCTAAAAGAGGATGGACAAGCATAGCGTAGGCAGTCCCCTTAGTAGATCTGTTACCTTTTCTAAGTGTCCCGCCAATAAAACACAGTCTTTGGTCAGCTTTCCCCACAACATTTTCTGTGTTCCTTCCAATTTAGGTTCTTCATAATTGTAATTCCTAGGTATTCAGTTGAATTCACGGCCTTTAGATTTGACTGATTTATTGTGTAACCGAAGTTAAACAAATTCCTTTTAGCATTCGTGTGGATGACCTCACACTTTTCGTTATGTAGAAGCAACTGCCAATTTTCGCACCATTCAGATATCTTTTCTAAATCATTTTGCAATTTATTTTGATATTCTGATGACTTTATATTAGTCGATAAATGACAGCGTCATCTGTACACAATCTAAGACGGCTGTTCTGACTGTCTCACAAATCGTTTATATAGATAAGGAACAGCACAGGGCCTATAACACTACATCGGGGAATGCCAGAAATCACTTCTGTTTTACTCAATGACTTTCCATCAATTACTACGAACTGTGACCTTCCGGATAGGAGTCACACACAGAGTCGCATAACTGAGATGATATTCCATAAGCACGCAATTTCACTACAAGTCGCTTGTGTGGTACAGTGTCAAAAGCCTTCCAGAAATCCAGAAACACGGAATTAATCTGAAGTCCCTTGTCAATAGCACTCAACACTTTATGCAAATAAAGAGCTAGTTGTGTTTGACAAGAACGATGTTTTCTAAACCTGTGTTGACTGTATGTCAATAGACAATTTTCTTCAAGATGTTCGAACAAGTAATGCTGCCTATTTTTAAGCACAACCAGATCTGAGTATCATTCCAGGTAAGGAAATTATTACTACAAGGGGTGCCTATAAGTTATCGGATAGCTTTTTAAAAAAAGGGAGAAGAAGAAGTTATATTACACACACACATTAAAAAAAAAAGTAGCTCACATATTACGAGGTGCTAGTATTGACCAAAACAAGGCAAAAATATCCAGTAAACATGTGCTGTAAAACGCATAGCTTAAGAAGCAAGAGCACTTGTAGTTTCACTCCTGTGAGTAATATCTCTTCTACTGCAAACTCTTTGCTATTATGAATGACCTACAGAATGCAGTAAACAATAAGGACACATTGCTCTCTTACTGTCCATGGAAACATCTGTTAGTGTTATTATTATAACACATTTTCACAATTCTGGGCAAGAGCAATGCATACATTAGTGCTAGTGAAACCAGTTTTTGTTTTAATAGGCTTGTGAAATGCTAGTTTCCGGAAAAGACTGATGAATAACTGCACAGACGGTACCCAGCAGTCCGGATATTTGCCAATATACAAGACATGGGCTTCACAGATGCTTCCATTTGCTAGACCACAACAAATCATGACATCTGCTATTACCCACGTGGAATGACAGACTTCCGTTATTCTGATAAGTTCAAAGACAAAACTAATATGTAAAACAATTTCTCAAACTTTTCAAAACATTAACTGGTTACTTTAGAACTTATGTATGTGCCACAATTACTCAGAACTGTGTACGACCAAGCGTGGTGGCGCAATGGTTAGCACACTGGATTTGCATTTGTGGGGACAACTGTTCAAATATTTCGTCTGGCCATCTCGATTTAGGTTTTTGATGGTTTCCCTAAATTGCTTCGACAAATGCTGGGATGGTTCCTTTGAAAGGGCACGGCCAATTTCCTTCCCCATCCTTCTCTAATCCAAGCCTTACTCCATATCTAAAGACCTTCTAGTTGACGGGTTGTTAAATGCTAATCTCCTCCTCCTCCTCCTCCTCAGAATTGTGTATGTGGTGTACAGTAATAAACAATTGTCTAGGTACCACATTGCGATATAAGATCATAGAGCTACCTTTCTATACTATACTCCAATTTCAGGGCACTCGAACCTTTGCTGCATTGCATTTCTCGAATATGCAGCAATCGGTACAAAGAAAGGGTTTTGCACCAGGTGGAGGGGTGGGGGTGGGGGAGAAGGAAGTCTGCTGGCAAAAAAATATTTTATATGTTTAATTAGTGGATCTATGAAAATTCACTTTCTGAAAAATGTGCAAATGGTCCAGATGGAAGCTGGCCACAGTTGTCAACAATAACAAAAAACAACGAATAACGAGCTGAAAGCACACACTGAGTACCCCCTTCTGTGCACAGGCACATTACTGATGCCTAGTGCTCCTGGGTGGATCAAGCAGTTCAGAAGTGCTGTCCATTCTGTACATCAGTAACGTCTCTGTCCAGTTCCCTAAGTCACTCGTTCTACCGCCAGACGGCAACAGAACTAGAGCTGTTAAGTTCGTGGCGAATCATCGTGTAATTCTGTATCTCACAATTATTCACGTGCCAGTCCTCTTCAATCGTGCTGCACGTAGCATCAACACTTTCTGAAACGATGACCAATTTTGGATGAGCTTTACAAAATTCATCACTGATTGAAACATGACCCCGTGGACTTCTTCGTACCGATTCCAAATAATCTTTTCTGAAGGTGGTTGCTTACCAAAAGTTGAATGAAATGAACCAAGGTTACTGAGTTAAGACTTTAAAAGTATCTCAAGAAAACAAAAAATTATCTGACAACAATCTTCATGTAAATTTTCCATTTTTTTATGACAGTTTTTTTAAATGCTTATTGCAAAAAACTAAGTCAGCCAGTTTCTGAATTACCATTATTTAACAACAGAAAATTACAAATCTTCAACATCAGCAATCATCATCATCATCATCATGTTGTACAGTTTCCAGTCACTGGCGGGGTCTGGTTTGGAACAAAGGCCTCTCCACTGTTCTCTGTCTTCCCAGAATCTCTCTGGTCATCACATATTACTTTCTGATTATTCTCGTATCATCCATTCTCTGAACATGTCCGTACCATCCAAGTCTCAAATCCTCTATCACAGAGATCAGAACTGGATGTTGCATGTTACATACTTTATAAATCGAGGTGGCTAGTGGGCTTCCATCCACGAGTATGGCGAGACTCAGAAGGGTGACATTGCAGTCGATTCGTGCTCACCGACTCGTTCCCTCTTACTGAGCTGTGCAGAAGTATAAGGCTAGCCATTACTCATTGTCAATAGCGAAGATGAGTACACGATCTTGCTTCTCTAAAGCACCACTGACAAGGGGAAATGACCAAATGTCAAGATCAGATGGCCTTCACAGAAGCTGTGTTTCATGAGACTGTGGAGCATGTAAGACAAAATTTAACTGATGCACAGTACACATTTGTATATGTGTTCCATTACAGATGGGGTGAAGTACAATATAAGTTTCATGCTATAGTCGAGAAGAAAAATATACAAATTTTGTTGAACAAAAACAAAATGGTTGTAGTCCTGCCTACCGTATTTACTCGAATCTAACAAGGGGAGGCCGCCAATTATGAAATTCGGATTCGATTCATACTGCGCATAGTAAAAGCTTATGGCCAGAGGTGTAATGTGGCAAAGCACCAAGATGCACTTCTCAGCCGTTGTCGAGAAAATCGACAGTTAAAAGAAACCGTTGCGGTGAAATACTCTCGACGATTAATAATTTTCTACAGCGTCGTGGTGCAGCGGTAAGCGCTCGGGTTCGTAATCCGAAGGTCGCCGGATCGAATCTCGCGCCATGCAATTTTTTTGAATTATTTGTTTTTTGTAATTCAAATGCTTATGCATGTTGGTGAAGGCGGATCGCTCTCCAATTGTACCGCCTCCATTTTTCCGTTTTTTTTTTAACAGGGTGTACCAAAGCTCTCCCGTCCGCACTGATTTTCGACAATGTTATAAGTTGCGCTAGGGACCGCATCTACCTTCTTTCGAAGTTAACAGGCAACTACGCTGTTATGCGGCGGCTCATTTCGGCCCATTCAACATCTGTCATTCAAGTGTAACGAGCGAGTAACGGAGTTTATATTTCATACCTGCCACAGCAAATTTGTGTTCTTGGGGTCTCTATTCTAATTCGAACGTTTGACTTGCGCTATACGTATTCGTTTCGGAATATCGTTTCTACGTCTTCTGTTAACTATATGTGGTTAACATTATGAAGACAATTAATAACATTTGTGAAATACAACTTTGTTTGCGGAAAATATAATGATGTCGCCAGTTTTTCCACGACAAACGACTTTCAACAACTTATTATATGCATAATTGTTGCAACTGATTGCCAGGAATTATATATATATATAAAACAAATACTAAAAAAAAAAAAAAAGTTGCATAGCGGGAGATTCGATCCGGCGACCTTTGGATTACGAACCCGAGCGCTTACCGCTGCGCCACAACGCTGTAGAGAATTATTAATCGTAGAGAGTATTTCACCGCAACGGTTTCTTTTAACTGTCGATATTCTCGACAACGGCTGAGAAGTGCATCTCGGTGCTTTGCCACGTTATACCTCTGGCCATGAGCTTTTATTATGCGCAGTATGAATCAAATCTGAATTTCACAATTGGCGGCCTCCCCTTGTAAGCCGCACTTTTTTTCCGGTTCTTGCCGCATCAACAATTTCCCCATCAACCAGGTGCTGCTTCCTGCAGCACGCATCCTTCATTGGGCCAAAAAGTTGAAAGGTGCGACATGTGGACTATTGGGTGGATGAGAAAAAAAGTCCACTGAAGTTTCGAGAGCTCCTCTCGGGAAGCCAGACTTGTGTGAGGCCTCGCATTCACACGGAGGAACAGGAGTTCACTCGCATTTTTGTGGCAACAAACGTGCTGAAGTCATTCCTTCAATTTTCTGAGGGTAGCACATAGTTGATTGTTGCACTACGAGGAAGGATATCAAAAACGATAAACCCTTCAGAATCCCGGAAGACCGTCGCCATGACTTTACCAGTTGAGGCAGCAGCTTTTTCTTCGGAGAAGAGGTAGTGTGACGCCACTCCACGGATTGACATTTTGTTTCCGGTTCAAAGTAATAAAGCAACGTTTCATCACCTGTGACAATGCCCGACAAAAAATTGTCACGATCAGCCTCGTAATGCGCAAGCAATTCCACACAAGTTGTTCTTTTGTGCTCTTTACAGTCTTCTGCTGGGCACCGAGAAACCAAGTGGGCACACACCTCCGAGTACCCCAACTGGTGGACGAGTGGATCTGCACGACCGACAGAGACATCCAGTCGAGCAGTGAGGTGTTTGTCTGTGACCTGTCAATCTCCTCAGTTGAGAGTGTCCGCGCATTCGAGCATTGCAGCTGTGCACTGCCGGCCGCCACGTGCGAGATCGGACAGGTTTGCGCAACCTTGTAGTGACGATGACAGACACTTTGCCCGACGACACACCACGCTCTCGTTGACTGACAGCTCTCCGTAGACATCTGCGAGCTCCTACGAGTATGCGATGCTCTCGTTTTCCACAAAATGAAACTGAATGTCAGCTCTCTGCTCTGTTACAGATATCATTTTGAAGACTACATACACGCCGTCACCTATCGGAACTGCACAAAACTGTAGGAGCTGAAGCAGGAATATTCCACAATGTCTCACAACAAATACTGCATTTTTTCAACCAAATTTGTTAAAAAAATGTGTTTCATTACTTACTGAAAGTCCCTCATTTAGCAGCTTCAACTGAAAGTGTCACTGAAACTATTTCACGGCATACATGGACGCACAGACACACTATTATCGTAACAATTTTCATTTATACGAATAAAGAATCAGATGTAAAACAATTGCAAGACCAAACACTGTGAACTGAATAATTTTTATAGCTACATAAATATAAAATAACATAAAAATTGGAAAAAAATATTGTAAGTGTAGACTCACCAAGTCCACGAGGACGGGTTCGCTGGATTCCACATATTCGACATACGATGCATTTGCCTGTAGAAAAAGAGGAAAACTTAACTAACCGACACCTGTCTGTTAAGGTAAAAATACAAACTGTAAAAGTAACCAGTATGTGCTTCCATTACACTACTCGCGTAAGATGGACACCAGGTGATCTATTATTAATGCAGATTAATATACAGTTTCTGATGTTTTTGAGGCACAATTGAAAAGGCTCTGCGAGAGTTATGCAGAGGATATCTACAAAGACAATGGCATACTGAATGATAGTGCAATCAATTCTACAATACTGCTTCATTAGGAAGAAGGAAAAATAACAGACATCAAAGTAATGCAGAGATACACAACAAGGATGACAACAGGTCTGTGAGGAAAGTGTGACAGGTATCTTTAAGCGACTTCAGTCGGAAATGTTCAAAGGAAAGGCAACACTGATCTTACTGTACGACTGAACCGATACTCAACACAGGCTGTGTAAAATTCAACTGTCACCATTGTATATCCCGTTTAGAGAGCACGGGTATAACATCTGTGCTTAGTGTGTGCATAAGGACAGCTGCTTGCCCCTCATTCTGTATGCAGTTGGCATAGGAGAGAAAGTTATTGACACTGGTACACACTACACTCCACCACATGCTGCACAGTCGAATGCAAAGTATCTGCACAGGTGCAGATGGATGGCACATTCTTTCAGATTTCCAGTCTTCACAAGGATGGGAAATCTGAAAACATCCCAGCAGTATCCAGAATGAAATTTTCACTCTGCAGCGGAGCGTGCACTGATATGAAACTTCCTGGCAGATTAAAGCTGTGTGCCAGGCTGAGACACAAACTCAGGACCTTTGCCTTTTGTGGACAAGTGCTCAGGACCTTTGCCTTTTGTGGACAAGTGCTCTACCGACAGCTACCAGAGCACGACTCATTACCTGCCCTCACTGGTTCACGCTTTCACGAAAGGCAAAGGTCTCGAGTTCAAATCTGGGCCCAGCAAACAGTTTTAATCTGCCACGCAATTTCCTATCAGCACACACTCCGTCGCAGAGCAAAAATTTCATTCTGGAAAAATCCCCCATGTTGTGGCAAAGCTATGTCTCTGCAATATTGTTTCTTCCACGAATGCTAGTCTTGCAAGATCCGCAGGAGTGCTTTTGAGAAGTTTGGGAGGTAGAAGATGAGGTGCCTGGCGGAAGTAAAGCTGTGAGGACAGGTTGTGAGACAGGGTCAGGTAGCTCAGTCGGCAGAGCACTTGTCTGCGAAAGGCAAAAGCCCGAGTCCGAGTCTCAGCCTAGCACACAGTTTTAACCTTCCAGGAAGTTTCATTTCATTCCAGTAGTATATTCACAGCAGTAACACCCCCCAACGCCCCCCCCCCCCCTCCCGCACCTCACCACGATTCTTTAAACAATCCAAGTCCACATTTTAAGAAAAGATAGTTTTTTGCACATCTTACTGATTATAACATCATGTCTCGAGAACTGCATGTTGTACAATGATGTAATTTTGCAGGATACATTCAATAAAAATGGTAGTTGCTACTCACCATATGGTGGGGATGCCGAGTTGCAGATAGGGCAATAAAAAGACTGTCAGAAAGTGAGCTTTCAGCTAACAAGGCCTTTCTTGCAAACAGACAAAACACACACACACACACACACACACACACACACACACACACACACACACACACGAGACCATAGCCTCTGGCAGCTGAAGGCAGACTGGCTTCAGCTACCAGAGACTGTGGTCTTGTGTGAGTGTGTTTCATTTGCACGAGAGTGTGCGTTCGCATGTGTTATCTATTTTTGACAAAGGTCTTGTTGGCCAAAAGCTCACTTTCCGATATTCTTTTCGTAGTGCCTACCTGCAGCTCAGCATCTCTACTATATGGTGAGAGTAGCACCTATCCTTTCCATAACTGTTACATTCCATCCTGGATTTTCCACTGTCTGATTTTGCAGATACATTCAACTGCATATGGGGATACTGTCTGCAAAATTTGTTACAGGTAAAATTTGGTGTGTGTGTGTGTGTGTGTGTGTGTGTGTGTGTGTGTGTGTGTGTGTGTGTGTGGCTGAGTGGGTGGGTGGTAAGGTGAGGGGAAGATGGGGGTTGGGGGGGGGGGGGGGGGGGGGGAGGGGATTGTCAGAAAGAAAATGTTTGGAAAAGGTTTGAAATTATGTGCAAAGTTCACTGGAAGTTGCCAAGTCCTCTCATTTTCAAATACTGGATGAATAAAATGAGGGTACTTTGGGTGCTGTGAATTTCACTGAATCAGGACATACACAAAGCATCCACCTTCTGTACTTGACCTGTTGTGTTAAACCTTTAACATAAGATTAACTTCTTAAAGAGTAGATTAAGACAGCATTTAAAATTTTAAATTCAGTCAACAACATGTATAGTATTTTTGTTGCCCCTGGAAGCCATTAGATACACTGAGACTGTGCACTGTTTTGTAATATTGATAATCAGATTTACAAACGAAGATGGACAAGTTTCAGTTAGTTCTCGCAAAATAATGTGACAAAATCTCTAAAAGCCAAGTAGTCAGCAGTTACCTCCAGACTGTTCTGTTCGTGTGGAATCAGGTGCATCAGAAAGAATATTTTGTGCACATTTCTCATAACCTGGATGAAAGCACAAATTTCAAAGAGCAAGCATAAAGGAAGGGAAAATAAAGAAGTCGACGGTATTAATACTAATTAATAGACGAACAACACATAAGCAAGAACTGTCCAGTAATTTAAAGTACTAATTTGCATGCTCTGTTTGCCTTTGCATGTGCAAAGGAAATGTCTTCCTTCTTAAATCTGTACACTGACACTACAGGCCGAAAGCTGTGGAGCAAAGAGTATCAGAGAAGCAACTGTTCTGTTCCAGAAACAAGACATTCTCCTTCTCATTCACTATTGGAAAATTTTAAGTGGCACAGTAAAACTCTCATTCTTCTGTACACATGATATGGAGGAGAAATAACAAAATGTTCATTTCTTTTGCAAAACTCAATTTTTATGGAAAAAAATACATGTTGCTGTTTTGCAATGTTGTGCAATTAGGGCCCAATTTTTAGAAAGGAAGTATTCCATTTTTGGATTTTTCGTAAATATTAAATTTCTTTAAGCACGATACCGTACTCTTCCACACAATCTGTGCATAAACTATACATTTAGGGTCAGTCCATACTAGTCAATAACCAACTTGATTCTGATATACAGGTCTTTGTGGCACACACTGTGGGGCCTTTGTGTTTCATTGCTCAAATACACTGTTCTGCTGAGCCCCTCATTTTTCTGCTTCCAGATGCTCTTGTTTCCACAATACTTCTTCCAAGTGAAGTTGTAATTCTGATTAATTCATTGTTTGCTGATGAGGTACTGTATATCTGTGGATAGACTCTAAAGATGACATCCAAGATCAAATAAACATCTGGCCAAAAGCAGCTGCAGTAAGAGGTCTGTTAAAAAATTCTGGAACTTCGTCCACAAAATTTTTCTATGCTTAAATTTTACTTATTGTGCATGGTCTCCTTTGAACTACTCTCCTCCACAATTGATACCCTGCTCTCGACACTGTCTCGACTTCCGGAAGCAGTCTCGATACGTACATCTCTTGCCGGAATGCATAAAGCACCATCTGCAAAGTTCCTTTTATCTTGTCAATCATTGTAAATCTTTGTCCTGTCGATAGGGTTTTCAACTTTAGAAATAAAACAAAATCTGCAAGGGCCAGGTCTGGAGAGTGCGGGAGGATGAGGCAGCACAGTGATTTTGTTTTTTGTGCAATAGTCACACACACCGACGTGGACAAATGTGCAGGTGCATTAACGGGATGCAAAAGCCACAAACTGTCTCACCACATTTCAGTCTGCTCTCACACTTTCTCATAGGCATCACACCACTGATTAACAGTTTGTCCCTGTGGCACGAATTCATGATAGAATAATCCTTCAATGTCAGAGAAAACTATCAGCACGGTTTTAACATTTGATCTGACCTGACAAGCTTTTTTTGACCTCGGAGAACCTTTCCTGAACCACTGTGAAGATTGAACCTCTGTCTCAACATCATAACCGTAGACCCGTGTCTCATCACCAGTTATGATTCTCTTAAACAACATCTTGTTCTCATTTGCACGATCCATACGCTCTTCACAGATTGCGAGGCAAAGGTCTTTCTGGTCTCAACTCACGAGTCGTGGCACAAACTTGGCAGCAACGCGATGCATTCCAAAATGATGTGTCAGGATTTCATGACATGGTCCAACCGATATACACAAATGATCTTGTGGATGACTTCGGAAGTTCACTGAGGCTTTTTGTGGATGATGCTGTAGTATATCGAGAGGTTGTAACAATGGAAAATTGTACTGAAATGCAGGAGGATCTGCAACGAGTTGACGCATGGTGCAGGGAATGGCAATTGAATCTCAATGTAGACAAGTGTAATGTGCTGCGAATACATAGAAAGAAAGATCCTTTATCATTTAGCTACAAAATAGCAGGTCAGCAACTGGAAGCAGTTAATTCCATAAATTATCTGGGAGTATGCATTAGGAGTGATTTAAAATGGAATGATCATATAAAGTTGATCGTTGGTAAAGCAGATGCCAGACTGAGATTCATTGGACAAATCCTAAGGAAATGCAATCCGAAAACAAAGGAAGTAGGTTACAGTACGCTTGTTCGCCCACTGCTTGAATACTGCTCAGCAGTGTGGGATCCGTATAGGGTTGATGGAAGAGACGGAAAAGATCCGATGGAGAGCAGCGCACTTCGTTACAGAATCATTTAGTAATCGCGAAATTGTTACAGAGATGATAGATAAACTCCAGAGGAAGACTCTGCAGGAGAGATGTTCAGTAGCTCGGTACGGGCTTTTGTTGAAATTTTAAGAACATATCTTCACCGAGGAATCGAGCAGTATATTGCTCCCTGCTACGTATATCTCGCGAAGAGACCATGAGGATAAAATCAGAGAGATTAGAGCTCACACAGAGGCATACCGACAATATTTCTTTCCGTGAACCATACGAGACTGGAATAGAAGGGAGAACCGACAGAGGTACTCAAAGTACCCTCTGCCACACACCGTCAGGTGGCTTGCGGAGTATGGATGTAGATGTAGATATGTTACAGTCCTCTGCAACCTCTCTGACAGTCAGGCTTCAATTGGCATGCACAATTTCGTTGACGTTCCTGACAAATGTCATCGGTAGACATCGAAGGGCGTCCTAAATGGGGGTCATCTGTAACATCCGTCTGGCCATTTTTAAACTGTGAGAACCATTTGTAATACTGAGTATGGCTTCATCACTCATCACTGTATGCTTCTTGGATCATTTGATGTGTCTCTGAAAAGATTTTCTTGTGTTTCACACAAAATTTAATCCAGATGCTTTGTTCCTCCAACTCTGCCATCTTGAAATACGCAAAACTGTGCGATACAATTTTCTACTCGATGCAGCACTTAACAATAACTGACAGGCATACAACAATGAAACTTGTGGCAGTTACACATTAAACTCTGGCACGTACAGGGATGCCACCCACATTTCGCTCCAACACACCATTGGCACGAAATTTCAAACATTCGATAATTTTTTGAACAGACCTTGTATACGATTTCATTTTCTGCCAGAATAAAAGTGAGATGATGATCATGAAAAGATGGAAAACCCATGTGACACATTGAAATGGATGGGTATCATCTACAGATAAGCCATATGTCAAATATCATGGTAGTGTTACCTCTGATACTGGTTCTCTAGACAAAAGAAATCACTCACAAGATTCAAGTAACTTCTATCAAACTATTAAATACCTAACAGAGAACAAGAAATTATCACTAAAATATAGGAGTGTCATCTATGAAACCTATTACATGTCCAATCTGACATGTGGTTGTGGAACACAGCCCATGAGAAGTAAAGACACAGGCAGACAGAATCCAGAATGAGGAAATCCAAAAACAGGTTCCAGAAAATTAGCCTTTTAGGGACTGAGATAGTATGGAGATAAGTGACAAATGGATGTTAACAGGCTACCAAGACTATGTATTAACTGAAACTTGGAGACAAAAGACCAAGAAGAAGACCCAGACAAGGATGCGGTGAAATTGGACATCAAGGAGAGAGAACATACGTAGGACAGCATCAAAGAAAGAGAGACGTTTAAGGGCCGTAACTGATGGAGGTGGTTTGCTGATCCATCGAATAAGAGGGAATGAAGTGGGATATGACGATGATGATATCAGGAATATGATCTATGACATATTTTGTTCCTTAATAGTATTTTGTATGTCACACACAGTTCCCTAACGCTGTGCCAATTAAGATGCACAGACCCTGCCTGGCCTGTCAATGGAAATATACTTCCTCTCAGATTTATCACACCACTGCAACTGTAATTTATGCAAGTCCCCTGCAAATGTTGATGCCTAATTAACTATCTTACCACCCTCAACTAACCACAGAAACTTGTGCACCATTTATGTTCTGTTTTCTGCATTTCCATCACACCTGGTATTTTACACCTTTGAATTCAGTTTCTTCTAATAGTACCTAGCACAAGTATGCCCTTTGGTGCAGTTACTTTAAAAAAAGAACTGATATAAAGTAATAATTAAAAGACAGATGATAATTCTGATATCTTGAAATATCCCTCACCAGGCATACAACTACACACATCAAAAAAGGTTTTTCCATCACCTCGGTTCGAAGAGTTCTGGAACCTGTACAGAAAATTGGAATAGAGATCAACATAAACATCATTTCCGCCCTTTTTATTGCTAATGAAAACCACACATTGCATGTTGTACCACCAAAGTGAAACCTACAGAGGTGGTGGTCCAGATCGCTGTACGCACCGGTACCTCTAATATCCAGGAACACGTCCTCTTGCACTGATGTATGCCTGTATTCATTGTGGCATACTACCCACAAGTTCATCAAGGCACTGTTGGTCCAGATTGTCCCACTCCTCAACGGCAATTTGGTGTAGATCCCACAGAGTGGTTGGTGGGTCACGTCATCCATAAACAGCCCTTTTCAATCAATCCCAGGCATGTTCGATAGGGTTCATGTCTGGAGAACATGCTGGCTACTCTAGTCGAGTGATGTCATTATCCTGAAGGAAGTCATTCACAAGATGTGCACGATGGTGGCACGAATTGTCGTCCATGAAGACGTTATGGCGCCTTCCATGATCACCAGCAGCGTACATCGGCCCAACATAATGCCACCCCCAAACAGCAGGGAATCTCCACCTTGCTGCACTTGCTCAAGGCATTCAGCCTGACTGGATTGCCTCCAAACACGTCTCTGACAATTGTCTGGTTGAAAGTATATGCGACACTTATCGGTGAATAGAACATGATGCCAATCCTGAGTAGTCCATTCAGCAAGTTGTTGGGCCCTTCTGCACCTTGCTGCATGGTGTCACGGTTGCAAAGAAGGACCTCGCAATGGATGTCTGGAGTGAAGTTACACATCCTGCAGCCTATTGCGCACAGTTTGAGTCGTAACATGACGTCCTCTGGCTGGACGAAAAGCATTATTCAACATGGTGGCATTGTTGTCAGGGTTCCTCCGAGCCATAATCCATAGTTAGCGGTCATCCACTGCAGTAGTAGCCCTTGGGCGGCCAGAGCGAGGCATGTCATTGACTGTATCTCCTCCATGTCCGAACAACACCACTTTGGTTCACTCTGAGATGCCTGGACACTCCCCTTGTTGAGAACCCTTCCTGGCTCAAAGTAACAATGTGGATGCGATCGAATCATGGTATTGACCATCTAGGCATGGTTGAACTACAGACAACATGTGCTGTGTACCTCCTTCCTGGTGGAATGACTGGAACTGATTGGCTGTTGGATCCCTCTGTCTAATATGCGCTGCTCATGCATGGTTGTTTACATCTTTGTGCTGGTTTAGTGACATCTCTGAACAGTCAAAGGGACTGTACCTGTGGTACAATATCCACAGTCAACGTCTATCTTCAGGAGTTCTGGAAACCGGTGTAATGCAAAATTTTTTTTGATGTGTGTATATTTGAGAAACTCCCCACATCTGGCCCTCCTTTTCTTACAATGTTTTCTGTGCCTCTCTCATCCACAAACTTGAAATCAAACTCTGATATACCACTAAGCACAAAGATCTTATATACCACTCATGCAGTTTGTTTGGCATATACCATTTCACACTGTTAGGAGATTCTCGTGAGCACACTTGTTCCTCAACAGCCAGAAATTGACTGTGTGGAATAAAACCTACGAAGTGAGATACAATCAGAACGGTCACTGAGAAGTTTTTGCTGGTGTCCATTTGTACACTGTACAGATTTGTTTCATCCCTAACCATTTGCATAATTTCGCCTGTAAATAAGTACTAGAAAACCAGACTGGGGTGTCTAACTCTAGAGTAACTGTTGGCAAGACTGTACTAGCGACAAACAACAACTGTGTTTCATTTAAAATTAACCCTTGTTTAATGTAGAGAATGTCTTTGTTAGAAATACATTCAGGAGTGAACACTAAATTCTACTGAGATTCTCCAGCCTGCTCACGACAGGAATCATATTCAATTTTTCCAGCTTCCACTAAATAATCAAAATGTCTCATAATTTTCATCATTTGTTTAATGAGCTGTTTCATCGTCTGAAGCAAACTGTGGCAAGCAAGAAGAATCTTCAGATCTAACATAGCTGTGATCATCTGACAAATTCACACTATCTTCACTTCCCTCCCAGCTGTTCCGGAGATCCTTGATTTCGTGGAGTGTTACGCTTCTAGCCATTCTGCAAAATGAATACCCACAGTGGCTACATTACTAAGAAAAATGAAGTTTGTTATAACATCAAGTGTCTAGTTGGTTTACAGTGACAGTATTTGCACAAACGTGCATTTCTGGAACAAAGTAATAATTTCCCTTACATATGTAAAACAGAATAATTTAACAAATAAAACAAGCTCATTTAATAAAACGGAAGTGTACATGTTAAATAACATACAAGTTTTGTCTTATATAACACTTCTTTCCGATTCAGATGCTCGTGTGTCCGTGTGTGTGTGTGTGTGTGTGTGTGTGTGTGTGTGTGTGTGTGTGCGCGCGCCCGCGTGCTGTGTTTTTCTAAATCTGATGAAGGACTTTATCCGATAGCTTGGCCTACCTTATTTACCTGTCCACCACTCAACACCTCCTCTATGTGGTAAGCAGCAATTTATCCTATTTCATACTTGTTACGATTTATTATTGTTGTCTGTAAAAGAAATTAAGAGAAAAGGGTCAAAATGTATCGTTAAAACAGTCAGTTATCTATTGTCTGTGGACAATATATGAACCAAAATTTTAGGATTTAATATTTCATGCATTAAGCTGAAATACCAAAATATGGGAAATCTTTACTGACCCTCTGAACGTCAAGGTAATGATCAATTATTACACACTACCGATGCCAGTACTGTCAGTGCTGATTCATAGGTACTCTGCTTCCTTTTGCTTAGCATGTAAAATTTGCTGTTGGATGTAGCTAGAGTGCCCATTATTATGTTGAACATTTCAGTTTACATATATGGCTTTTGAGTGTCACTGGAGTGAAATTTTGATGATCGATAACTCTGCTACTGCGTCATCTGTTTGTTGACATTGTGCTCCATAGCAATAGTTTACATTTTGTTATTTCATCTAACAGTGTTGTTTTTCCATAGAATTGTTATTTAATATTTTTCTTTTTTGAGTAAATGTTTCCAGCTCGTTTACAAGGCTCGTCCACAAAGTAAGTTCCATTTCTATTTCTATCCGCGGCAGCACTATGATCGCAGTTCCCAGCATGTGCGGCAGTTACTCTGACTCAAGGAGAAGACACGTACGCCAGTTTCAGATCGCTGCTGCCGACGTGTGCTTTGTAGTGCTTCTTTATAATGTCAGCCGTAATTGAAAATGCCGCCGCGTGCGAAATCAGATCTGTGATTCATTTTCTAAATGCAAAAAAAGGTAAACCAAAGGAAATTCATTGACAAATCTGCGAGGTTTATGGACAAAATGCTATTGGAGATTCAATGGTTAGGAGCTCGGTCAGACTGTTCAATGAAGAACGGGATCAAGTGCACAATGAAGAACGAAGTGGACACCCGTCTGTGGTTACTGATGAATTTGTTCACACAATTGAAGAGAAGATTAAGCACAACCATAAGTTTACACTTAGTGCCCTTGCTATGGAAGTTCCGCAAATCTCACCATCACTAATTCATGAAATTCTTACTGAAAAACTGAAATTTCGAAAACTTTGCTCATGCTGGGCACCCAACATTCTTACTTAATAACGCAAAACAACAGGTGGGCAGTGCACTTCAGTTTCTGAAATGCTACAATGAAGAAGGTGATGGTTTTCTTTCTCGAATAGTCATGGGGGAAGAAACTTGGGTACTGTACAACACCCCTGAAACAAAACAACAATCAATGGAATGGACGCACACCGCAGCCGAAACGACGGTTAAGCCTAAGCAAATCTTGACACTTCGAAAAGTCATGTGCATCATTTTTTGGGACAGAAAAGGCATTTTGCTGATTGATTTCTTACCACGAGGCCAAACAATCAATGCACGCGGTTCCAACGAGACCATTACGAAATTGTGCCGCGCAATACAGAACAAGTGCCGAAGATTACTGTCAAAAGGTGGTGTTTTTTTCCACGATAATGCCCGACCTCACACGGTGAGTGTGACCAAACAACTCTTACGGGAATTTAACTGTGATGTGTTTGATCATCCTCTGTACAACCTGGACCACGCTCCTAGAGACTTTCATCTCTTCTCACACCTAAAATCCTTCCTTGGTGATCAACACTTCAACAATGATGACAGGCTGAAAGAACATGTTACCACACGGTTGAATACACAGGTGGCAACCATCTATGAAGAAGGCATACGAAAACTTGTGCCTCACTATGACAAGTGCCTACAAAATTTCGGAAGCTATGTAGAAAAGTAAAAGACAGTTGTAGATTTTTTTACAATAACTATTTTTTCTGTATCTGTACATATTTGTTTTTCTGAAAGTATTTGTATGGAGTGTAGCCATGTATGGAAGTGAAACATGGACGATAAATAGTTTGGACAAGAAAATAGAAGCTTTCGAAATGTGGTGCTACAGAAGAATGCTGAAGATTAGATGGGTAGATTACATAACTAATGAGGAGGTATTGAATAGAATTGGGAAGAAGAGGAGTTTGTGGCACAACTTGCCAAAAAGAAGGGTTCGGTTGGTAGGACATGTTCTGAGGCATCAAGGGATCACCAATTTTGTATTGGAGGGCAGTGTGGAGGGTAAAAATCATAGAGGGAGACCAAGAGATGAATACACTAAGCAGATTCAGAAGGATGTAGGCTGCAGTAGGTACTGGGAGATGAAGAAGCTTGCACAGGATAGAGTAGCATGGAGAGCTGCACCAAACCAGTCTCAGGACTGAAGACCACAACAACAACAACAACAACAACATATTTGTTTTATATAACCAAATGGAACTTACTTTGTGGATAACTCTCGTATTTCATTTACTTCTACAATTTATTTTTTTAAGGACGTGAGCAACAATGAAATTCGTACGTTACTGGAAACTGGTAGTGACACAGGGTATTTCAGTGAAAGTAGCAGCAATTCAGAAAGTCACAGTGAAGTTCTTGCAGGTGTAGTGACTGAAAGTGAAGACAGAAATTGGAAGACACACAGTACATTGAAGTGACTGCACCTGAAACACTACATCTATTTTCATGAGTTGGCTGTGCCACCAATCCACCGGTGGGACCTTCTGCTATTGAATATGTCAATTTATTTTTCACCGCAGCTTTACTTTGACTAATTGTCACTGAAACAAATCACACCACTAAGCAATTTATATCTAAACATGCTACTACTTTGTCCAGCCTATACGAAAAATAGAAGAATGTCACAATAGCTGAGGTTAGAGGTTTCATAGTATGCTTACTGCATATGGGACTCAACAAACGCCTATGTTTCCATACCGGAGCACAAAACCTTCTAAGGCATTTCTATGTTTTGGCAAAATGTACTCGGTTCCAACACATAATTGTTAGGTGATAGAGAACTGCAAATATTCAGCAGACTGTTATGGACTGTCCAATTGCAGGGTGTTCCATTTATCTCATGACCGCCTGCCCGGGGTATTGCAGGCCGGCCATGAACACCGTGCCTGCTGTTGAATGGGTCCCACGGGACGGCACTATGCCACCCCCTCCCCCCTTTTTTTGTGGGTTTTAGCCTGAAGGTCGTACAGACATGCGCGCCTTGTCGTCCAGTGTCATTTGCGCAGTGAAACACGCATCAAGAATGCAATAGTGAAGTTTGCGAACGCAACAATAGCAAGAGCGAATTATTCAATTCCACAAAGAGTGTTTGTTTACGATTCGTATGTACGTACAGAGTCTGCAACTTCTGTTCAGAGATTGTTTGAACAGAAGTTTCCAGGTGTTCGAGTTCCAAGTGTGATGTGGTTCAGAAATTAGTGAATAAATTTTGTGAAACGGGAAATGTTCAGGATTGTTGTGCTTCATGAGGAGCCCCTTCATGATCAGAAAATAGGGGTGTGGTGCACAATTAGTTATGACAGAATAATAGGCCCAATTTATTTTGATGACACAGTTACAAGTGAAAGATGTGTGCAAAACATTTTGTGACTGTTTTTTAAGGAAATGAGTGGAAGAAAATGAAACTTCGCATATTTTCAACAGGATTCGGAAAGGCTCATACGGCCCGTGTTTCTTTGCACGCACTTCACGATGTGTTCAATGAAAGAGTGATTAGTAAAAATATCTGGCCCGCTGGAAGTCCCGATTTAACTACGAGCGATTTTTATTTGCGGGGTGCACTGAAGGACTAAGCGTTCATAACAAATCCTCACAGGATAGAGGAACTAAAGGATAACATCTGTGAATTCAATATCTCAGAAGGAATTACACAATGTGACTAATAATTTCTTGGGTAGAAGTAAGAAATGCAAGGAAAATAATGGCAGGCAGTTCCAGCATCTCCTTGCGTGACATGAGTGAGCGCAAAATTTATCTGCTTATATTTTAAATGGACTCATGTCGTTCTGCAGCAGTAGACGGGTGAGATGGCATCTGATCGCCAGGCCACGGAGCGCTCACTGCCCGGCATCTACTACACCACACAGGCAGTCATCAGATAAACGGAACACCCCGTACTATAATCATTATCTCTGTACATACAATTAAAAATTCAAATTTCTTGTGTCATTTTACTCAGAAATTTGTACAGATTTAATTGACATTAGTGACCTTTCTTTAAATCAAGGTAGAGTTAATTACATGGAAACAAAATCAAATTTGTATTGTTTTTCAAAAAATATTTTTTATTTCATCACTTACGAGGGAGTACCCAAAAAAGCCGGAATTACATTGCCATGTGCAGAGCTTGCGTAGTACGCATTTTGCCACTAGTCGTGTACAGCACAACTCATTGCTAGTTCAGTGCCACCTGTTTAGTCGACCTGGCTTGTTTTAGAGATGGGTCGTTCTCAAACTAACGGGTCCAAAGGAACGGTTCACCGAGATGAACGGAAGGAGCGACGAACGAATTCTAAGGAACGGTTTTTCATAGTTCACTTCGGTCATAGCTTTCTACTTGTAGTTCCTGGGAACGGGAAACGGTCGGTCTCACTGCCGCAACAGCACGTCGGCCGGCCTCGTTCCAGCCTCGGTCCCAACCCGTCTGTCTCAGTCTCGGTCTCGCTCGGCCGGACTCGTCGTCCTTCGCATGGCCACTCGTCACAGTTCCACTGCTGACTGCTCATAGTTAGTTCAATAGAGGGTTGTTCGTTTTGTTCACTGCGCACGCCCATTCTAGATCTGTTTCATGCTTTTTTTGAATTCTGACCTTCTGGTTCTTTTCGTATTCTATTCAGCGTCCATGACTGGTAATTAAAATGTATTTTATAATTATGTAAATTACATAAAAATTACGTGGAATGTAATACATATATCTTTTCAGGTAACAAAAAGGCATTTCAGCTTACTTCACTAAGGCCTACTTATAAAAAGACAAGTTTTTTTGTTATTACACATACAAAGGAAGTCGGCACAGTGCACACGAGTGGCCATTTTCTATCCTTTTTTGAGCCAAGGCAAAACAGCATGTTCACTGTTATGGAAGGCAGACTGACTTACAACTGAATAAAGCCCAAGCTCTATAATTGAGTGTCTGGTGTCACATTTTGTAAAGAGAATACAATAACTTCTACAATATTATTTCAGTGGTAGAGGGTGGTGCACGAAAAATCGGCCCGAGTACTAGACTGCTCACTGTCGCCCACCAATCGTCATCTATTGTTACGAAGTAGTTGTTTGCGTTAGCTTATTTGTTATTTCTTTGTTGCCTAATTATTACATGTTTATCTATTCTGCTCGTAGCAGTCAAAAAATTGTGCATAACTGGTGAGCAGACTGTACTCGTGGCCGATTTTTCATGTGCCAACTTACATTACTTCACTGTGATCAGCCACATAATGCTACAGTTCACTAAATGAGAAGTTTTGCAGAATCACGAAAATTACTTCCACAAGTGTGTGAGAATTCTGTAATGAATAAAACCTCTGTACTCCAGAGGGGAGGCAAGTGCCCCCTCTTGGCTTCTTCCATCTTCAGTCACCTATGCTACTAATTTTCAATTTTTCATAAGAAGCATATACCACGCACACATGACCGGTGAATGAGTAAAAATAAACGGTTCCCAAAAAACGAGTGATCACTGGTGAACTAGCTTGTTCTGTCCATCTACAGTGATTTTTTTTGCTAGCGCCTTTTTTTTGGCAGGTTTAAATGAACGACATGCAGCTGTGAAATTTTGTTTTCTACTCACTAAAAATGCTGCTGAAACTGTTTTAAAGTTGAAAACAGTTTATCAGTATGATGCTATGGGGAAAAACTCAAGTGTACGAGTGGTCTGCTCGATTTAAAAATGGTGACATGCCGATTGATAACAAATCTCATTCTGGACTTCCATCAACTGCCAGAATTGGTAAAAATATTGAAAAAAATATGAGAGCTTGTACTCTCACATCATTGACAGGCAATTGATCAGCTGTTAGAGATTGTTGGGTTATCTTTGAGTTCAGTTCCTGCAGATCAGACCCAATTTGTGGCAGACTGCAGACTGGTTCTTCCACCACGAGAAGATATCTCTGTTAAGTTTTTGGCTAAAAATGGCATGGTTCCACTACCCCACGCACCTTACTCGCATGACCTGGCCCTGTGCAACTTTTTAATATTTCCATGCATGAGAAGGGGCACGAAAGTATGCCGATTTGACAATAATAAGAGGTCACGGAAAAAATTAGGGTGGCGCTGTCAGCCATTTCTAAATATGATTACAAAAAAATGTTTAGAACAGTGGAAGAACTGTTGGGGCAAATATATTAGTTGAGATAGAGAATATTTTGAAGGGGATAAAGCTGTTTTGTAAACAATATGAAAATATATAGCTTTTAAAAAGTAATACCAGTTTTTTTTTGGGTACCCCTCGTATAAGCAATTTGCAGTGAATGGCAATCTGGATACACCATAATAAACTACATAGTTTTGTGGAAAGTGGTATGTTTTCATACTTCTATACTGAATGTGGCATCGTATACAGCAATTTAAATAGAACATTGCATGACATAAAAATGTTTGATATTTTTAGCATTTACCACTCAAAATCACTGACTGCAAAAGGGTTAAATAATGATGGTGTATTTATCACCTGCAAGATTACTTTTTCCAGTACATCAGGAAAACTGTTATATTCTGGATTCCATTACTGATGTCTACATAGACCACAATACTTCAAGACTTATTCTACAAAATTCAATTGCTGGGTACGCAACCAGTGGATTTTGTTCACTATAAGTTTACTGCTGTCATACGGTCAAACTGTTTTAATGAAGTGATGAATTCTTTGACAATAGCCTCTGTGTGAAATTTCCATTTTTTCGCAACACTGTTTCTTCAAACACACTCTGTAAATGGACTCCTTGACCGATTTCTAAGCTGTTATTTTTTTTAAAATTTAAATGCAATATTCATATAATGAATAAATTTTACAACATTCAGTATTTTAAAATTAGTTACTTATAAAGTACAACGAAATTAAATTACAATGGGATGTTAAAAACACAGACTTCTCTCGGATATTTGTCAATTCCCCGAGATTTCACTGATTTTTACACATAAAATGTAATTCCCTGAGAACTACAGGTTTTCTGTAAAAATGACCACCCTGGTGTGTGTTCTCTAGCTCGTTAAAGAACTCGTCTGAAAGTTAGAGAATTTTTCGTTCTTTCTTGTCGTCTGCCGACAATTCAAAATGATAGTAGTGTCTGATATTAACAGTATCATCTCAACATCGTTCGTAAAGCCCTAAAAGGCGACCCTCATACGAAGAGTGTTGCCTCTGCTTTCATAAAAGCACAGGACACAGGCAATGGTGCTAACATTGTAAGAGGGAATCTCTACTCCCCTAGTGGTAGTCCACATAAAGGCCAAGTTTCCTTCTGATAGCCACTATGTAAAGAACCTGCTTCGTGTTCAGCTGCATCGTTCACAAGCATTCAGCATTTCCACTGCAGCCTGTATGTCAGTATTTCACAGAGACTCGGACAATAAGAAGTTCCAACAAGAAGAAAACAGCTTTTGAAACATGGTGCCACAGAAGAATGCTGAGGATTCGATGGATAGATCGTGTAACTAATGAGGAGGTACTGAATAAGTTTATGGAACAACTTGACTCAAAGAAAGGATCAGTTGGTAATAAGACACATTCTGAGGCTTTAACGAATTGTCAGTCTTTTAATGCAGGGAAGCCTTAGCAGTAAAAATTGTAGAGGGGGACCGAGCGATGGATGAAGTATACAGATTCAAAACGATGTAGGCTACAGTAGTTATGCAGAGATGAAGAAGGAAGGAAGATTAGGGGTTAACATCCCAACAACATCGATATTATTGGAGATGCAGTGTGAGCTCAGAATGTTCCAAGAACGGAGAAGGAAATCGGCCACGCCCATTCAAAGGAATCATCCCGGAATTTGTCTGGAGCAATTTGGAGAAATCGTGGAAAACTAAATCTGGATGGCCGGATGCAGATTTCAACCGTGGTCCCGCAAATAACAGTCCAGTATGCTGACCACACCACCACACTCAGTCAGAGGTGAAGAGACCTGCACGGGTTAAATTGGTATAAAAAGTTGCAATAAACTGGTCTTCAAACTGAAGATAACAGCAACAGCATTTCAGAAACACAGTTTATCCAGAGTCACATTGCCTCTGTGCAAGTTTCAAAGTTAAATCCTACACAGAAAGCAAGTAATAATTGTCTCAAATGCAAAGATATCTGGAGATCATAGCAAGTACATGGAATGTTTTCTGGTAATATTTATTCTAGTTACATACACAAAGAGAAGAAAAATGCAGTGCATACATAAAGTTTTCAAATATAAATACTTGGCACAATAGCTGCATGTCACTTCTTTGTTGAAACACAGTTAGTTTCAGTGGAATAACAGACCGTCCTTAGGTGTCTACATCCGAGGAAAAAGATCATACAGTGAAACCCTGTTTTTCGATGGACATAAAAAAAAAATGTGGTAAAACGTAAAATGTGGGAAATAGCGCTTTAAGCTGTAAAAGTTACATACAGGATATCCCCTTGCACTTTATGTACGATATATTTACATAACAGGCATCAAAAGACTTGTCAGGGACTTGTTTATTATCTAATGAAGGTTTGTTACCTAATAAAAACTGCTGATGTAACTGGAACTGATAACTGTCTGGGAAGTAGGAACATTTGACTAAATTTCACATGTCATAATCAATGTTTTTGAAAGCCGGCAGCTTCATTCATTATTTAAATAATGAATAATGCACTAGTTACATATTTTTTCATGCTTAGCACGCTGTGTTTCGAGAATTTAATCGTGCAAATATGTAAATAAGTATTTTGCGTGGTGTTGGAATTTGCATTATTCTGCTCTCTTGCACTGCGGTCATCTTTTTGAGGTTATCAGGTACTGTGTTTCAAAGTATGCTGACCACAAAACCTCACGGGTTAAATTGGTATGAAGAGTTACAATAAACTGGTCTTCAAACTGAAGATAACAGCATTTCAGAAACACAGTTTATCCAGAGTTACACTTACTCTGTGCAAGTTTCAAAGTGAAATCCTGCACAGAAAGCAAGTAATAATTGTCTCAAATGTATAACATAACAAAAAATACATATGTAAATACTGCATTTGGCAACGAGAATAAATTCTCAGCACAAATAAAATACATAAATGGTGCTGTGTTTAAACTAAAAACATTTGAGCATTGCAAAAGAGAACGACTGTGTCAACTAGCGCTCCAAGGGGTTATACACCAAAACGTGCTAAATATGGTTCGACAAAGGTGTAACGACGATCACAATAATCACGAAACGGCATTTGCGCAGCAGAGACAGTTTGGAAACGGTTGTGATTGGTCACGATATCTTCATTCAAATTAACCTAGTTATTCTCATCAGCAACTATGCCAAGTAGAACTTGGCACCGACGGGAGATACGGCACAAATTGTTCCACGTTTTACACATTTACCGGTTCAAATCCACTGAGTAGAGTGCCCTCGTGTCAAGAAACTTAACCAATAATATTTGTAAACACTACTGGATGGCCAGCTTCATGCCGGCGACATTTTTTCTCCACAAACATTTTTTTGTAATGCGTAAATCGTGGGGAAATTATATATATGTTGACACAAAATACACTCCTGGAAATTGAAATAAGAACACCGTGAATTCATTGTCCCAGGAAGGGGAAACTTTATTGACACATTCCTGGGGTCAGATACACCACATGATCACACTGACAGAACCACAGGCACATAGACACAGGCAACAGAGCATGCACAATGTCGGCACTAGTACAGTGTATATCCACCTTTCGCAGCAATGCAGGCTGCTATTCTCCCATGGAGACGATCGTAGAGATGCTGGATGTAGTCCTGTGGAACGGCTTGCCATGCCATTTCCACCTGGCGCCTCAGTTGGACCAGCGTTCGTGCTGGACGTGCAGACCGCGTGAGACGACGCTTCATCCAGTCCCAAACATGCTCAATGGGGGACAGATCCGGAGATCTTGCTGGCCAGGGTAGTTGACTTACACCTTCTAGAGCACGTTGGGTGGCACGGGATACATGCGGACGTGCATTGTCCTGTTGGAACAGCAAGTTCCATTGCCGGTCTAGGAATGGTAGAACGATGGGTTTGATGACGGTTTGGATGTACCGTGCACTATTCAGTGTCCCCTCGACGATCACCAGTGGTGTACGGCCAGTGTAGGAGATCGCTCCCCACACCATGGTGCCGGGTGTTGGCCCTGTGTGCCTCGGTCGTATGCAGTCCTGATTGTGGCGCTCACCTGCACGGCGCCAAACACGCATACAACCAACATTGGCACCAAGGCAGAAGCGACTCTCATCGCTGAAGACGACACGTCTCCATTCGTCCCTCCATTCACGCCTGTCGCGACACCACTGGAGGCGGGCTGCACGATGTTGGGGCGTGAGCGGAAGACGGCCTAACGGTGTGCGGGACCGTAGCCCAGCTTCATGGAGACGGTTGCGAATGGTCCTCGCCGATACCCCAGGAGCAACAGTGTCCCTAATTTGCTGGGAAGTGGCGGTGCGGTCCCCTACGGCACTGCATAGGATCCTACGGTCTTGGCGTGCATCCGTGCGGCGCTGTGGTCCGGTCCCAGGTCGACGGGCACGTGCACCTTCCGCCGACCACTGGCGACAACATCGATGTACTGTGGAGACCTCACGCCCCACGTGTTGAGCAATTCGGCGGTACGTCCACCCGGCCTCCCGCATGCCCACTATACGCCCTCGCTCAAAGTCCGTCAACTGCACATACGGTTCACGTCCACGCTGTCGCGGCATGCTACCAGTGTTAAAGACTGCGATGGAGCTCCGTATGCCACGGCAAACTGGCTGACACTGATGGCGGCGGTGCACAAATGCTGCGCAGCTAGCGCCATTCGACGGCCAACACCGCGATTCCTGGTGTGTCCGCTGCGCCGTGCGTCTGATCATTGCTTGTACAGCCCTCTCGCAGTGTCCGGAGCAAGTATGGTGGGTCTGACACACCAGTGTCAATGTGTTCTTTTTTCCATTTCCAGGATGTAGGTGCAAATTAACTTTTTCGGCATAGGAAATTTGACACGATTGACAAAAGATGTCGTCAACGGCGGGAAAACGTTAATTCTGGGAACGTAAAAATGGGGTTATACTGTATTTAGGAAAAATGTGTTCAATGATCAAAAACCCATAACAGTTATAACCCACTATCTGATCATATATATACCAGATATCGCTCTGTAATGCGGAATTGGTCCCTAGATGTCACACGAGGTGGACCCACCAGTATGCGAGGGAGTGGGTAGTATTGTACTGTCAGTAGGGAGGCGGTAAGAGCAGTATGTCTGACTTCAAATATGGACTAGTCACTGCATGTCACCTGAGTAACAAATCCATCACAGGCATTTCAACTCCCTAAAGCTGACTAAATCTACTGCCAGTGCTGTGATCGTGAAGTGGAAATGCAAAGGAACGACTGCAGCTAGACCACCGAGACTGGGAAGACCTCGAGGACTGTAGAGTACTGCGGACTACGGTCGTAGAAAATTAGCACGGAACCAGTGAAGGGCACAGTACCGGCAATTCCGCTAACGTGTCTGTGCATCGGGAGCTAAAAAGAATGGGGTCCAAAGGTCGAGCGGCTCCTCACGAGACACACTTTTCTGTAGCCAGTGCTAACCGATGTGTGAAGTGGTGTAAAGAGTGACACCACAGTACAGCAGAGGAATGGAAACACGTGATTTGGAGTATAAATCACACTGTATCCTGTACCGACGAGATGGAAGGGTTTGGGTTTGGCAAATGCCTGGAGAATGTCACCTGGCACGACACGTGCTGCCAACAGTGGCGAACTGAGGGGGCCGTGTTAAGGCGTGCGGGTATTCTTCACAGTCGGGCATCGTGTCCCACTGTTGTTCTTAAGGAAACACTAAATGCAGATGAATACGAACACCTTTTACAGCACTATGTACCGCATACAGAAGAGGAGCAGATAGGAGATGATGACTGTTTGTATCGGCACGACAACACACTCTTCCGTAAAGCTGCATCCATGAGGCAATGGCGTACGGACTGTAAGATTCGTGAAATAGACTTACCTGCTCCGAGTCCTAAACCAAATCCAATGAAACAGCTCGGGAATGAGTTAGAATGTCAACTTTTCACCAGACACCAGCATTCAACGCCACTAGCTTCTCTGGTTTTGCCTTTCTAAAGGTCCCCATAAATGATCAAACATTCAATAAAATTTTTCTGGGTTTGTGACCGCATTGTAAATATATATAAAACTAGGGACGTTTCAGTCCCTGTTGCAACTGACCTCCTTCAAGGGTGTTTTCGTTTACTGCCGAATGAGAAAACTTTGTTTCATTATATACCTGCAGACGTGGCTGTTATCTAATTCTGATAGGCTGTTTAGGATGAAAGGGAGGGATGTTGGAAGTCCTTATAGGAGTTTTTGTTATTTCTTTTCATTGGTGGAAACCTGACAATTTGATTGGTGTTTGCATCACTGCTTGTGGTCGGTGGAAATCTGCGAATGGAAAACCAGGCGGCAGCTGCGATGTGGTGCCATTCTCCCGCTTTCTAGTGCCGGCCGAAGCACGAGTACTCTACGTATCTTCGGCCGCTGCTGTCTCCCGTGCACCTGTATGTGCTGCATCACGTGAGCTATCGTCCCATAACACGGTTATTGCTGGCAGCCGAGACGTCGGAAGTTGGTACCCGTCTTCTCTGTTCGTGTTGGCTGGTCGCTTGGCTCTTTCTATTGCCTCTCTAATCTTCCTCCTGAAAGAAAGAGGCTGTTTTGCCAGTACACGTGCTTCAACAAAATCAGTCTGTTTGCCGCACTCATCCTGGTGATCTGCAACCGCTGACTTGGCGTGCTGTCTTAGTCGGATATATCTTTTGTGTTCAGATATCCGTGTGCTGATGGGTCTCGCATATATACGCTAATCCACATCTGCACCTAATTTCGTTAACTCCAGAAGCATATAGTTCATCAACTGTATCTTTCGTTGTGCGAAGAACTTCTTTTATTCTGTTGCTGCTTTGGAAAATTGGTTTGATGCCGGGTTTTTGCCCACCCATTCAGTGACACCTTAAACATATGCTAAATAGAGCGACGTTTAATGCTTTCTTTTGCTCTCTATTGCCTTCGTTCTGTCACCACAGTTTCATCTTTTACTTTCATTCCATAACCACTGGCACAAAAGAGAAAGAGTTACAAAATTTCCACCATCACCTCAACCAGCAGCACAGCAGAATCCAATTCACTACGGAGATGGAAAAGAATGGGGTGCTGCCTTTCCTCGACATGGAAGTTTACGGAAAGCCTGACAGTAAACTGAGCCATAGAGTACATAGGAAGCCAACCAGTACTGACAGGTACCTGCATACCTCCTCCCATCATTACCCTATGCAGAAGAAATCCACACTGCACACTTTAATCAAGAGGGCTCACAGGATCAGCGATGAAGAACATCTAAAGGGTGAACTACAAAACCTTAAGTCCATTTTTTGTGCCAAAGGTTATGGAGAAAGTTTTATTATTATTTATTTTATGGCCTTCATTGGACCACTCTAGTCAAAAATACAAAGTCATAAACAAGTTGTTACACAGGGATACAATTTGGCTCAGCAATAACTTATATGATATTTAAGTAATATAATTATTAGTGTTTATTCTTATATGAAAGGTGTTTTGCTCTTCTGTCTGCCCAATATTTCTTCATTCTTTCAGATATTTTCTTTCTTTCTTCATTTGAGACCACTCTTCCTGTACTCCTTTTATTGACTTTCATTTGTAGTCTGGTTTGCGGGTCTTTCAGTATTCTGGTTTCCTCTGTCTTGTTTTTTAGGTCATCTACTGTAATTTGGAGTTCTTATATATCTTCCTTAATTTCTGTGATACATTTAATGTCTCTCTTGCTATTCCACAATTTTTGTATTATTTTTTTACTAATTCTGTTTTCTGGAGTTCTCATCAGATGTCCAAAGAATGAGATGCGTTTCTTCCAGATCATTCCCATGACTGGTTCTATTTTCTTATATACTGTTTCATTTGATGCTATTCTCCAATGTCCATTTATTTTATACTGTTTATTTATACATGTCCTAATTATTATTCTTTCTATTTTTAGTATTCTGTCAATTTCTGCTGTATTAGTTGTTTTGACTACTGGAGAAAGTAATAGATAAAACTGTGGTGACAAAGAATGAAGGCTATAGAGGAGAGCAAAAGGAAGCACAAAACATAGCGCTGTTTAGCATATGTTCAAGGTTTCACTGAACGGGTGGGCAAAATTCTCCACTGAGCACACATCAAACCGATTTACCAGAGCAGCAATAGAATAAAAGACCTTCTTCGCACACAACGAAACATACAGTTGACAAACTACATGCTGCTGGAGTTAACGAAATCGGGTGCAGATGTGGATTAGAGTATCTAGGCGAGACCCATCAGCACACAGATATCTGAACATGAAAGATATATCCGACTAAGACAGCACGCCAAGTCAGCGGTAGCAGAACACCAGGATGAGGGCGGCAAACAGATTGATTTTGGTGAAGCATGTGTACTGGCAAAACAGCCTCTTTCTTTCAGGAGGAAGGTTAGAGAGGCAATAGAAATAGCCAAGCGACCGGCCAACATTAACAGAGAAGATGGGTACCGACTTCTGACGTCTCGGCTGCCAGCAATAACAGCATTACAGGGTGTAAGCTCACTTGAAGCAGCACATACAGGCGCACAGGAGACCGCAACGACTGCAGATAAGTAGAGTACTCGTGTGCTTCGACCGGCACTAGAAAGCAGGAAAACGCCACCACGTCGCAGCTGCCCCCCCGGTTTTCCATTCGTCGATTTCCACCAACTGCAAGCAGTGATGCAGGCACCAATCAAATTGTCAGGTTTCCACCAATGAAAAGAAATAATAATAACACCAAGAAGGACTTCTAACAACCCTCCCCTTCATCCTAAGCAGCCTATCAGAATTAGATAACAGCCACATCTACAGGTATATAATGAAACAAAGTTTTCTCACTCAACAGTAAACGAAAACACCCTGAAGAAGGTCGCTTGCAACAGGTATCCAAATGTCAGTAGTTTTATATATATTGACAATGTGGCGACAAACCCAGAAAAATTTTATTGTATGTGACAATGGCCGCAGAATCCTACATTTATATCAAACATGTTTGACAAAATTGCTCTTATTTAGCCACGGATTTTCCAACTGAACCCATACATGACACGTGGAATAATCGGGTCTACTGCCGGATGTTTGTGTCGCTCTGGCACAATATTTCGGCCACGTAACTCGTTGCCTTCTTCAAGTGCTACCAGAGACTGCCGTATTGGAGGATCTTGTCCAGTATTTATGCCCAGAGGGCGCCGGGTGCTCTCCCTGCCGTCCGCACCCGCCTGGTGCTGCTTGTAATGTATTGTCTCTTCCCCGGTGCTCCCTCAGACGTCCGCGCCCGACTCGGTCGCTATCTGTGGAAGCTGTCCGAGGCCCGTCCCGTGTCGGGCATCCCGTTAGCGGTCTGCACCCGCCTCGTGCTGCTCCTGCGGTTTTGGCCCTTCCCTGCTGCTCCCACGGACATCCGCGCCCGGCTCGTCCACCATCTGTGGTCGTGTCAGCTCTCTGGGGCCGGACCCGCATTTGGCATTCCGTTTGTGTTCGTGGTCCGCGCCCACTTGGTGCTGCTCCTGAGGTGTCGGCACCTCACTAGTGCTCCCACAGACTCCGCGCCCGCCTCGTCCACCATCCGCAGTTGTGGCAGCTGTTTGAGGCCCGTCTCGTGTCGGGTGCTCCGTTCGCCGTCCGCGACAAGAAGACCCGGAAGTTGGTGAAGGAGACAGGTCTACCTGAACAGGTCATCAAGAAGCTTCATCCCAAAGCACCTGTACCACCCAGGCTCTATGGACTCCCCGAGGTCTACAAGGAGGGGGTCCCGCTTCGACCTATTGTCAGCAACATTGGCGCAGCGACATACCTCGTTGCACAATAACTGAAGAAGGTATTGGCACCATATGTGGGCAAATGTGCACACCACATTTGGAACTCGGAGGACTTCCTACAACGGCTAAGGCAGCTACACACTGTGGACTCTGACACTGTGGTCAGTTTCGAGGTGGTGTCGCTCTTCACACGAGTGCCACTCACCAGTTCACTCAGTATCATTGGAGAGAAGTTAGACGGTGCCCTGCTCGACCTGTTCGAGCACGTACTGACCTCGACGTATTTTCTTTACGGGGGTCAATTTTATGAGCAAGCGGAAGGAGTGGCAATTGGCAGCCCTTTATCACCAGTGGTAGCCAACCTTTTCATGGAAAAGTACGAGGAGGAGGCACTTGCATCAGCCACTTACCAACCCAAGTGCTTTCTTAGGTATGTCGATGACACTTTTGTCATTTGGCCCCGTGGCAGGGAGAAGCTAGATGACTTTTTGGAACATCTAAATTCAAGCCAACCAAGTATAAACTTTACTATGGAGCTAGAGAAGGATGGACAGCTCCCATTCTTGGATGTCCTGGTCAAGAGGAAGGCAAATGGCACTCTTGGGCACAGTGTGTATCGTAAGCCCACCCACACTGACTTATACCTACAAGCCAGTAGCTGCCACCACCCGGCACAGAAGAATGGAGTCTCGGAAACATTAGTTTACAGGGCTCGGGCTCTGTCGGATGCGGAAAGTCTGGCCACAGAGATAGAACATCTACAGCTGGTGTTCAGCAGAAATGGATACTCCTCCTCAGACATCCAAAGGGCACTTTGTGCTACCAGCCAACCACAGGGTACAGAAGAGGAGCCAGAGGAGGCGACGAAGGTGGCATACCTGCCATATGCTCGACCTATTTCTGCAAAGATCAGCAGAATTCTTTCAAAATATGATATAAAGAGTATCTTCTGTCCACCCTCCAAAATTGGGACAATGCTAAGGAGTGTGAAGGACGACATGGGGCTACATAAACCAGGCATTTACAACATCCCGTGCCAGTGTGGAAAATCATACACTGGCCAGACAACCAGGAAGGTGGACGTCAGGTGCAAAGAACACCAAAGGCACACCAGACTCGGACAGGCAACCAAATCTGCCATAGCGGAGCACTGACTGGAGCTCGGTCACTCAATGGACTACAACAACACCAAAATTTTTACACAGACTGCAAGATTCTGGGACAGTGTCATAAAGGAGGCCATCGACATCAAGGTCACAGACAACCTAATAAACCGAGACGGCGTTTACCAGCTCAGCTCGGCGTGGAGTCCGGCTCTGGATCTTATCAGGGCCCAACAAAAGGAACCGAGAAACTCCTCAAGAAGTAGTAACACAACAGGAGCAGCGCCAGGCGGGCGTGGACCGCGACCGCAACTCCTGATGCAGGACGGGCCTGTGACAGCCGCCACGACCACAAATGATGGACGAACCGAGTGCGGACGACCGTCGGAGCACCAGGGAAATGCCAACACCTCAGGAGCAGCGCTATGCGGGCGTGGACCGCGAATGGAGAGCCGGACAAAGGACGGGCCTCAGAGAGCTGCCACAACTGCAGATGGTGGACGAGGCAGGCGCGGACGTCCGTGGGAGCACCAGGGCGGTGCCAACACCTCAGGAGCAGTACCAAGTGGGCGCGGGCCACGAACGGAATACCAAACATGGGTCCGGCCCCGGACAGCTGGGACGACCACAGATGGTGGACGAGCTGGGCGCAGACGTCCGTGGGAGCACCAGTGAAGGGCCAAAACCTCAGGAGCAGCACGAGGCGGGCGCAGACTGCGAACGGGATGCCCGACACGGGACGGCCTCAGACAGCTGCCACAGATAGCAACTGAGTCGGGCGCGGACGTCCGAGGGAGCACCGGGGAAGAGACGACACATTACAAGCAGCGCCAGGCAGGCGCGGACGGCAGAGAGAGCACCCAGTGCCCTCTGGGCATAAATACTGGACAAGATCCTCCAATACGGCAGTCTCAGGTAGCACTTGAAGAAGGCAACGAGTCACGTGGCCAAAATATTGTGCCAGAGCGTCACAAACATCCGGCATCCACATGTCAAGATGTTGCCGGGAAAGCCTGAAGTGTTACAAGCCCATATATGTTCAAACAATGTTTGTCAGTTTAACCTCACTTTGAAGCAGATGCTACTCGTGTTCGTTTGTATTTTGAAAGTAGTGAGAACGACCACAAATTCAAACAATACAGTCCTTGCATTGACTTTGGCACTGTGTTTATAGAAGAAGAAGAAGAAGAAGAAGAAGAAGAGGATGATGATGATAATGAAAATGAAAATGAGACTCTGGTTCAGAGAATGCCTCAAAGTGGGAGATTCACCCATGAAAGTATTCTAAAGGAAATACTACTCTCAGAATCTGACGATTACATCAACTCACTTCGAATGGACAATGAAGCTTTTTAAAACTTGCCTCTCAAGCTCGCTCTTATCTAGCCACGGATGTGCCAAACAAGCCTGTCCACGTACTAGGTGAGCTTGCCAATTTAATCTTACTTTCGAAGCAAACAACGTTCGTGAATATTGTATTTTGGCACTAGTGAAAATGGCTACAAACCCAGATAATGCAATTCTAACATTTCATCCAGCACTGTGTTGAAAGAAAAAGATAACACTATGCTTGTCCAGGGAATAGCTTAAAATGAAAAATATACAACTGGAAACCTGTTAATGGGAATGTTTCACTCAGAATCTAACGGTTACATTAGCTTTCTGCAGATGAACATTGAAACGTTTAATAACTTGTTTATCATTACTTCACCCTGACAGTGAAAAAGAAGACACACAAGTAAACGAAAATGTATTTTCTCCTACTTGGTCCTTTAATGAAAAGTCGTTAAAATACCGCAACCTGGAAACCTATAACCCACACTGTCCACAGAAGAACCGGATAACTTCAATTTCTTTATTTCATCCCACTCCACTTGCCTATGTCACCGTATGCATAAAATATTCAATTTGTTCATAACCCTTCATGCCTAATCTTTGGCTATGAAAGATTTGGTATACCTCTACCACTTTGGTAATTGTTAGTGCTATTTTGTTTTTATACTCTATCATGGTTTTCACAGTAGTGGAAACTCATGATACTGTGAGATAAATCGTAATAAACCAATTTTTCAATAAACATTTGCTGCGAAATGTTGACACAAACGTCATCTGACATCTCGTCAAACTTTCTGTCGATCAGAATTTCTCCCAACACGTCAAACAGGATCTATGCTTGACAAACACATCAAACTGCACCATACATGTCAAATATTTGGCAAGCATGGTTAGGTTTGTCAAAATGTTTGAACATTTACTGGCACCTATAATGGGCTGTCATTCCTTCACAGACATTAAGACACCTCGCTGAAAGTGGTCCCAGCAGAGTTCAAGCTATCATACGAGTGGAGGGTGGACTTACCCCATTTTAATGTTCACTAACGAGTGTCCAGATACTACTGCTCAGACAGTGCATAACCACAGAACATTTTTCACTTATGCTTATTGAGGATGGCATTAATTACACATCACATGTCCAAAAATGATCATTTGCATTGAAATTGCGGGATCAAAATCATACCGACAGAGTTACAACATGTTTCCAGGGCAAAACACAAAGACTGACTGAAGTGGCTTGTTCTCCCATATATATAATCGCAGAAGTCAACCCAAAAATGCTCCCCAGAAATAAATTGATACTCATACATGGTGTATCTCTGATGTCACAACACCAACAACAAAAATATTGGAATGTAGTGTAAAGAAACATGAAAAAGGGAGTACATGCACACTTCAAGTAATACACACAGTTATTTTCAACTGTTACATATTTAAAGTTATGAAAACACAAACATATTCAATATTTGCAAAGTATAACAACTGGTTCTATGCATAGTTACAAATAAGTATAAATATGTGAACATATAGTTTGAGGAACATGAGCAGAAAACAGTTAACAGTATTTCACCTTTACAAACTGCCCATTGGCTTCTGTCTCTGGTTGTTCGGCCAACCTTTGTTTGATGATTTTTCTCATGTTTCGCCAGCATGAGGGCTGGCATTGTCAAAACTTCACCATCCATTCCTGGTGGTGGACAATGCAGGCAAAATGACAGAAGAATTATCAAAAAAACATCGGCTGAAGAACCTGAGACAGAAGCCAATAGGCAGTTTGTCAACAAGTGGCCTAAATTTTGTATTTCATCTTTAAATAAAAGAAAATGAATAACAATTACCATTGGTTATAACCTCCAAGGTATGTAAGACCACTAGTGCTGCAATATATTATGCCATACATCATATTTATAAAACATATTAGGTAACATTCAAAATTGCTCAGCAAACTGTACCCACAATATGCTGCATACAGATGCCTGGAAACTGTCTATGTCACCAAAAAACATAGTGTTTCGATAAAGATTTGACATATAACCATTGTTCCAAACCAGAATACTGAAAAAGTACTTAAAAGCTGTCAATCATTGTGTTCTCAAAATAATATGAATAAATGAGAGTCAGTTTATGAACTCACCACAGTTTGTTCTATCGCCAGTGGATCGCTATGGTTACTCCAGTCCTCTGATGAAGAATTTTCCTGTAAAAGAATCGATGGAAGTTATGGGCTTATGAGCTGAAAAACATTACACTCCTCATATTGCAGGTGTGTGGTTGGTAGGAATATACAGAGGCTCAAAATAGGGGAAACCAACCAGAAGACAATACTGTGGAAAGAGAAGAGGAGTAAATGGAGATGAAATAGGAGACATGATACTGCCTGATCAATCTGACAGAGCTCTGAAAGATATAAGCCAAAACAAGGCCGCTGGAGTAGGTAACATACTATCTGCATTACTGAGGCCCTTGGGAGACCAAGCCATGACAAAGCTAGTCCACCTTAACTGTAATATATAACAGACAGGTGAAAAGCCTGCATACTTCAAAAACAATCATCCCATTCCAAAGTAAACTGGCACTGACAGGTGTGAATATTACTCAGCCATCAATTTAACAAGTAATGGTTGCAAAATACAGACATGAATTACATAAAGAAGACTGCAAAAAGACCAGCTCGAGTACTGAACAAACGTAGAAACATGCAAGACAATACTGACACTAGAACTTATCTTAAAAGTTCCACTGTCCAGTCACAATAATGTGACAATCTGTCAAAGGCCTGAAGAACCACCTTTCACAGGGCAGATCTCAGCGAAGTATGCAGGAAGAGAGTTAATGAGGTTCTGGATGGTATCAAACTCCAGTGCCACAGACAGCTGTGCTAGGTTTCTCGGTTGAGGGTCCGCAGCGTGAACAGCCCGATCGAGTGGTCCGACAGATTTCGACAGATTCTCGATTGGATTTAAATCTGTTGAGTCCGGTGGCCAGGGGAGTACAGTAACCTCATCCCGGTGTTCTCTGAACTACGCGCATACACTGCGAGCCGTGTAGCACGTCGCACCGTTCTGCGGTAGATGCCACCGAGCCGAAGAAAAACAAACTGCGTGTAGGGACGGACAGGGCCCCTAAGGATTGATGCATAATTTTGTCGATCCACTGTGCTTTCCAGAACGACGATATCACGGAGATAATGTCCCGAAAACATTACCCAGACAATAACGCTCCCCCCTACGGCGCAGGGTGTTTGCTTTGAGACGTTTCGTGCCACATGCAGCAACGGTCAATTATCAGATCGAGCGTAAAACACATTTCGTCCGAAAAGGCCGCCTGTCGCCACTCGGTGGACATCGAGTTGCAGAATGTATGTGCAAATTCCAGCCTTCGTCGCCAATGAGCAGCAATCGATACGGGTGCACGTACCGGGCGTCTGCTACGCGACAACTTTTGCCGACCAGTCATTGAGGAGACACCGTCGGTACCCCTCGGTGCACCTGCGCGGTCAGTTGTTCAATAGTTGCACGTCTATTCGACTCTACAAGTCTCCGCAGCTGTCGTTCAGCCCGGTCATCTGTGGCCCGTGGTGCAACACGACAGCCCTCGGTCAGGTTTCAGATATTGCCATTTGCCACGAATGGTATACTTCGACAGTGGCGGCACACGAACAGTTTACAGACTAAACCGTGTTGAAAATGCTTCTACTCTTGGCCCGAATGTGAGTGATGGAGCAGGTCGAGGCAACACGTCAATACACTGTAGAGGATGTCGGGCTACAACAGCCGTATGTGTGCGAGTGTTATCCTGTTGGAAAACACCCACCGGAATACTGTCCTATAAATGGCAGCACAACAGGTCGAATTACCAGACCGATATACAAATTTGCGGTTGGAGTGTGTGGGATAACCGTGAGTGTGCTCGCGATGACGTACGAAATCACACACCGAACCGTAACTCCAGTTCTAGGTCCAGTGCGTGTAGCACATAGATTGGTTGCAGGCCCTCAACTGCCTCCTCATAACCACCATATTGCTGTCATCGCCACAGAGACAGAACCAGCTTTCATCTGGAAACACAAAAGTCCATTTCTGCATTACAATAACGATTGCACTGTTTTCCTGGTACCCCCGAAAAGCCCTACATACCCTCCACTGCTAGTGCTGCCGTCTGCTGCCTGTGAGTGGTTATGGCATGTTGGCATCAAATGTAGGTGGCAGTCAAATTAATGTGAATGGACTGTGTACAATGAAGAAAGGCAAACCTATGCATACAGCAATTGCACACTTAGTTTTTGAAAATGCTGATTGGAACAACCTTTTGAAATTATGAAGGGAGCAGGGGTAAAATACAACTTGTACATAAACCAGACTTCAGTTATAAGAGTGCAAAGTTCAGAGAGGAGAAATAAAAATTTTAAGCTTTGTCAATGACATTTTAATTCTGTTAGAGACGGCAGGGGACTAGAAAGAGCAGCTGAATGGAATGGATAGTGCCTTAAGAAGAGGTTATAAGATGAATAGCAACATCAGTAAAGTAAGGGCTAAGAAATATAGTCGAATAAGTGATTGGTTGATAGGACAAATCCTGAGGTATCAAAAAATTGACAGTTTGGTAATATAGGGAAGTGTGTGGGATAGAAATTGTATAGGGAGACCAGGCCTTTGGCACACATCAAAATTTGATCCAATTTAGAAAATTATTATGGTGTTTATAAATCTCAACAGCCGCTCTACGAACGCAAGCACGAAATGCGATGTTTTCGATATGGCACTTGCCTCACTGAATTTTATTTCACGACCACCCTTTCAGTAAACTTGTTCAGCTACAGTTGATTTACCCGTATGTCCCAGGAGGCAATTCTTGTGTTCAACCAGATGGGTGTTAACATTTCTTTCGTGGTACCAACATAAACCAGTCCACATCTACAAGGACTTTTATATACACCCACTGTAGCCAAAGCAAGTCTTACACCTTTTGCCAATCATAACATTATCTTATCTTCCTGGTGGGTCTATAGATAGTTTCCAAGCCATACTTGTTAAACACTTTCCCAATGCAATGTGTAATCTTACTAATGAATAGTAGGAAAACTTTCCCTTGTGTGGCCACTGTTCCTCACTGATCCTGATTCTCTCCCCAGGGTGAAGTGCTTGATCTACCTCCTTGTTAAAATAACCATTTTTCTTGAATTAGATAGCTTCATTCACTGGAATCATAATAAATAATGATACAACATCAAAACTAACAAGGATATCGTCCGAGCCTATGTGAACAGCAATACTTTTCGAACACATACAGCTGGATTATTCAGACATGGTCTCATCGCAACCTATTTTTAATACAATAACGATTTTTAGGAACAGATGGATGGGGTAGCTATGGGCAGTCCTCTCAGTCCGGCTGTGTCCAATTTGTTTATGGAGACCTTTGAGAAATCGATCAGCCAGGTGGTACCGTTGTGTCGAGATACTTTCATGGTATGGACACACAGTGCCGAGGAGATGGATGCCTTCCTGATAAATCTCAACAATATAAATACGAAATGCACGACAGCATACAAAAGCAGACTTACCAGGCCACCGCGTCCAATCTTGGTACTGCAGACCCCTCCAAAATACAACTTCACAGCACACCACTTACCACTCACTATTATCCTGGTCTTGTATGTATTAATCAGCTACTCTGACAAGGCCACAACTTCCTGAAAGGAGGTCCATTCTGTTAGAGATTTTGCCCACCACACCTAAAATAGGTTTCTCATCACGCTCTCAATCTCTGCAATACCCTTGTTAGACCCCATGATCCTTCTGCATGCATCTCCCTACCCTATGGCTCCTACCCCTGTCGCTGTCTCCACTGTAAGACTTGCCCTACATACCCTCCTACCACCATCTATATCAACAACATATACAATCAAGGGAGAGCCACATGTGAAACAACACATCATATAGGCTATTATATACCGGCTGTTATGTAAACATTGTTCGCCCTTTTACATGGACGTGACTACCACTAAGTTATCAGTTAGGATGAACGTGAATAGTCAGACGGTGAATATTGGTGACACACAACATCCTGTTGCAGAGCAAGCTCTACAACATAACTGACATGACCTCGGGGCCTCTTTCACTGCCTGTGCCATGTGGATTTTTTCTCCAGACACCAGTTTCTCCCTTCACTCTCCAAGCCAACCAACCAACAATAATAGTTTCTTAGAACTTTGCAGATGGGAACTAATGCTACACCGTGTCCTCTGTTCTCGCCACCAAACTGGCCTTAATTTACATCAATTTCTTCTGTCTCAGCATTTCTCCACAGTAACTACTCCTTTCTTCACTCCATTTTAATTTTCTACATCTTTCATTTTCTGACCTGTCTATTTTTTGCCATCCCTCTCCCTTCCCTGCTACGTACAATGCACTTAGCTTTCCACTCTTAATAACTTGTCCAGTAATCTCCATCTTGTATATTATCCGATCTTCCACCTTTAAGCTCTCAGGTTTTCAAATCTAGCCCAGTGCAGTTCCCAACAATTAGTCTATCCTTCTCATCCCAACTGGCAAGTTTCCCCTCAGCGGCAGTTCTGGGTGACTTTTCCAAAATCTACCCGTTTTTTCTAAGCGTCTGCAGTCCTTTTCCTTCACTCCTTTCTTCTCTTTCAATCCTTCTGCCTGAAGAAGAAAGAGGACACTGGCTCCGAAAGCTTGCATAAGTATAATCTCCTCTTACGTGTGCGTTCTCCTGCGGGTGCAAGGTGAATTGACTTTTTTTATCTATCCAATTACATTATATTACCAAAAATTGATTATTTTTGTTGTTGTAAACAGATGGTAATGGTTTCGTACAATTCTGTTCTGAGCAGTAAAAATTTAAATACAAGTAAGTGACCCTCATTTTTTTAGTAAGCCTCTCAATGTTCGAAAGAGTTAAGGTGCATTTACACCTGTGCTCCTCACACCTAGTTGCTGTGCGACCACACTCACTGCCCACGCAGTAAGAGTCACGCGTGTAGGTGCGTGCCTTTTTTTCAACACATCTACATCTACATTTACGCTCAGCAAGCAACCGTGAAGTGTATGGCAGAGCGCATGTCCTATTGTACCAGTAGTAGGGTTTCTTCCCATTCCAATCTGTGGTGTGCATACTGTAAGACCTTCGGTACACACACCATCAGATCATTTGACTTGTCGCTCTAACGAAGTAGGCGAGTGTCAGCAATATGTCTCGTGGTCTTATCGTGGCGTGTTTATCTTCTGCCGTTAGGTCAGACGATAGAAATGCCACTTGCATGCTTAGAGTAGCAGATTGACGGTGACCAACTTTAAACAGAACTTGATTAATTTTCACACACGTTTATTAAAATAATAACAATCATAAACCTTACTTAACTTGATTCAGGATGCTATTTACAATTGACAATCTGAAGTTCCTTTGGTCTTGGTACGTTAATCTTATTCTCACATAACTCTGATACTTGACAAAGTGTCTATACATTTATCTTCATGGCTATGTACAGGAATACGATAATCTTATTAGGTGCAGACTGAAACTTGACAATAGACTAATGCAGACTGGTACAGACTGGTGCAGACAAATGCAGACTGACTAAGCGGAGGTCTGTACACTCGTTATAATACCTCGCGCGTTAATGTGTGATCCGCGAGGAGAATAGGTTCTACGTTAGCAGCAATCTCATTGGCTGCGTTACATATTAATACACGGATCGGCGGAAGCAGAACTTGGTCCGTCTCTAAGACAGCGCCATCTCGTAGTGCGGAGACAGACGAGCGCTGCGCCTGCGTTGTTGTGCTTAGCGGGGCGTGCTCTAGTGGGAAAGTTGTGTACGCGCTGACTATGCTGAACTATGTACACAACACAATCACTTGTGGACAATGGAGCACAGGGAAAATGATTGTTTGAATGCCTCTGCCTGTGCTGTAATTATTCTTATCTCACCCTCACGATCTTTACATGAGCGATACAGTGGCGGTTATAGTAAATTCCTAGAGTAATCATTTAAAGCCAGTCCTTGAAAGTTTGTCAGTAGACTTTCTTGGGATAGTTTACGTCTATCTTCAGGTCTTACAGTTCAATTCCTTCAGTACCTCTGTGACACTCTTCCACGGATCAAACATAACTGTGACCATTCATGCTGCCCTTCTCTGAATACATTCAACATCCTCTATTAGTTCTATCTGGTATGTGTCCCACACACTTGAGCAATTGTCTACAAGTGGTTACACAAGTGATTTGTAAGCAATCTCCTTTGTAAATGGATTGCATTTCCCCAGTCTTCTGCGAATAAACTGAAGTCTGCCATCTGTTTGGTCATTCCATTTCATATCCCTCAGGGCACATGCTTTCCAGGACAACTGGGAAATTCGGGATAATACCGGAAAAAAACCAGTAATTTTTTATAATTCCAGAAATTTTTCATTGTCTTAGCTTTGAGTTAAATTTTTATAATTTTGATGGTAAGAACTGACACAACTAACAAATAATTTTACTTTAGCCCACTACTGTAGACTAATACTGCAGCAATAAAACACGAATGAGAGAAAACCAATGTAAAATGTAAGTTGCTAAGAAAACATGCCATTTACAACAACAACAAAACACAGTGCATACATAAGCATTTGCCGACAGCAAAATGAGTCAAAGGCTTTATGAGAAAGACTGTGTGTTACCTAGTAACTAGACCACGAATTTTTAGGTCGTAAAAAAGTGTGTTTCAGGCACCTAAAATAGGCTCCTTCAGTAGTTCATTTAGGCTATATAAAACCTAAAATAGGCTCTAATAAAAATGATGTAGAGAAAATAAAAATAAATTAAAATACACAGTGTTGACAGTACGAACATCTTATTAGTCATTAAAACAAGGAGAATGAATATTTACACAGTTACAGAGCACAGCAATCTACAACATTAATGTTGACCATAACTCCAAATATTTTTGAGTTCCTGCAAGATAAAGATCTCCGTAAAAAAGATGTGGGAATTGTTTAATTAATACATTCGTAGTTTCACATATTCTGACCATAGTTGGCTTCACAATAAATAACCAAAATCTTTCCTAGGTTTTCTAGTGAAGAACTATGGCGCTTGTCAGTACTGATTTGTTTTCGCTGGGAAAAAGTGAACGATAACCCGTTTTTTCTTTTTTTTTTTGTTTTTGTTTTTTTTGTTTCTTTTTTTACTGCGGTGCGTGGGAGTGGTAGGGAAAGTACCGTACTCGTTGCTGGACATACGGCACCTGACAGATGGCCGCCCCTTCTGAACAAGCGAATGGAATCTACTGGTGCTTCAGATCAAAACAGCTCACTACTGGCAAATTATTTTTCAAACCGGAAAATTCATGTATAATACCTTTCACGAAACACAGTAGTTTGATAGGATTGCCTGTAGACAGCAGCGAGAAAATGTGCGAAGGGCAATAATTTAGCTATAGAGGGCGTCTACGATTAACATTGTGATTTTTTAATCCGTGCTCAGCTTAAGGTCTATGAAACCGTTTCTTTGCGAAAATACACAGCTGGCCAGAATACTACGAACGAAACATTTTCAAATATAGCATTTAGTACTCCCACGTTCGATTCTAATGTGTAACTCAAATCTTTGACCGGTTCCCATTCGCTCACCGAAGTTAAACACTGTCGCGCTCGGCGCGTACTTGGACGGATGACCATTCAACCGTGCCGAGTGCTGTTGGTAGTAAGGCAAGCAAAGGAATTGTAAACAGTCTCTAACGACCTTCGCCTTCGACGAGACGTAAAGCCCTAAGTTTACTTCCTTTTTTTAATGTTTGAAAACACAAGAACTCTATGTCAGATTAAAGAAATAGGTATTTTTTAGGCTTTTGATGCCGAAATAGGCAAAATTAGGCGTCAACGACGAAATACCCCATTTTAGGTCCTATAGAACTAACGGTACTCAGTTTAGTTAGTCATGAAGCGCATAAGTACCAACTTATATGCAAATTGGAGCTTAGGAAAAAAATAGGTTTTAACCTAAAGATCCGTGATCTATTTTTTACATATGAATAATAGAACAGCTATAAAGAGTATTTGGTATTAACAAGGATAGCGATATAAAAAAATAAAAAAAGACCGAAGTGTTAGCAGAATACGAAGCATGAGCGTGTATCAACTAGCCACCTTGCTGCACGCTGGGCAGAAAATATTTTTTTTCCATCTGTCGTATAGTGTGGAAAAACTTGGAGCCACTGTCTTATATGATGAAAAAGGCACTTTTTAGGATATTAAAGCCGAAATAGGCAAATATAGGCACTAACGTCGAAATAGGTTTTTTTAGGTCCTATAGAATTAACGCTATTAAGTGTAAATAGTCATGAAACACATAAGTAGAAATTTTTATGCAAACAGGAACTCAGGAGCAAAATAGGTTTTTACCTAAAATCCGCAGTCTATTAATAAGAACTGCGTTCAATGAGCGTGGCATTGCAACTGTTTTTCTTAAAGGTCTTGGGAACATATTGCAAATGGTGGTTTGAGAGGTGTTATATTCAAAGTAAATTTCCTTTTATACAAGATCAATCGTGTTAACCACAATCTTTTCCCCTTTGGGTATTTGCTCTGCTTAACAGTTATGTTGCTATTGGCTGACTGCATCACGTGTCATATGTTCTGAACGTCTGCTTTCATTTGTTCACAAGATTATGTGACATGGGCTATCAGTGGCTGACGAAAGCACATTGCAATCTCGATTTGCAGGCTTCGGAAACTAATGTGTTATATTTCGTGGAATTCAAAAAAATGGTTCAAATGGCTCTGAGCACTATGGGACTCAACTGCTGCGGTCATTAGTCCCCTAGAACTTAGAACTAGTTAAACCCAACTAACCTAAGGACATCACAAACATCGATGCCCGAGGCAGGATTCGAACCTGCGACCGTAGCGGTCTTGCGGTTCCAGACTGCAGCGCCTTTAACCGCACGGCCACTTCGGCCGGCCGTGGAATTCATATTTATACTTTTGTGATATGAAAATGTGCAGTGTACGCACTGCTACACATCAAAGATGTTTCCAAAACGCATAACTTTTTTGCTGGGTTTCGTTTCCTGAAGTGCCAGGCAAAATATAATGTCACTTAACACAAAGAAAGTATATTTTCACCCAAGAAAATATGTATTTTTGCCCAGAAAAAAGTATTTTTATCCGGGAAAAATCCAAGAATTTTTTTCCTTGTCTGCCTACACATTCCATCCCTAAAAGATGTTGCAGGCAGGTATTTGTATGACTTGGCCAATTCCAATAGTGACTCATTGATATTATAGCCATACAATAATATGTTATTTTGTTTTGTGAAGTGCAAAATTTTACATTTCTGAACATACAGAGCAAGTTGTCAATATCTGCACAAAATTGAAATCTTATCAAGATCTCACTGTATATATATGCAGCTTCCTTCATTATGGGTAACTGCAAAAATTGCTATTTTAATGTTAATATTGTCTGCAAGAAAAGAAGGAAAAGCTGGAAAGTGGAAGGAGTATATAGAGGGTCTATACAAGGGTGATGTACTTGAGGGCAATGTTATGGAAATGGATAAGGACATAGGTAAAAATGAAATGGGAGATATGAAACTGCATGAAGAATTTGACATAAAACTGAAAGACCTAAGTCAAAATAAGGCTCCGGGAGTAGACAACATTCCATTAGAACTACTGATAGTCTTGGGAGAGCCAGCCAAGGCAAACCTCTACCACCTGGCGAGCAAGATGTATGACACAGGCAACATACCTTCAGACTTGAAGAAGAATATGTTGTTGTTGTGGTCTTCAGTCCAGAGACTGGTTTGATGCATCTCTCCATGCTACTCTATCCTGTGCAAGCTTCTTCATCTCCCAGTACCTACTGCAGCCTATGTCCTTCTGAACCCGTTTAGTGTATTCATCTCTTGGTCTCCCTATACGATTTTTACCCTCCACGCTGCCCTCCAGTACTAAATTGGTGATCCCTTGACGGCTCAGAACGTGCCCTACCAACCGATCCCTTCTTCTAGTCAAGTTGTGCCACAAATTTCTCTTCTCCCCAATCCTATTCAAAACCTCCTCATTAGTTACGTGATCTACCCACCTAATCTTCAACATTCTTCTGTAGCAACACATTTCGAAAGCTTCTATTCTCTTCTTGTCTAAACTATTTATCGTCCACGTTTCACTTCCATACATGGCTACACTCCATACAAATACTTTCAGAAACGACTTCCTGACACTTAAATCTATACTCGATGTTAACAAATTTCTCTTCTTCAGAAACGCTTTCCTTGCCATTGCCAGTCTACATTTTATATCTTCTCTACTTCGACCATCATCAGTTATTTTGCTCCCCAAATAGCAAAATTCCTTCACTACTTTAAGTGTCTCATTTCCTAATCTAATTCCCTCAGCATCACCCGATTTAATTCGACTACATTCCATTATCCTCTTTTTGCTTTTGTTGATGTTCATCTTATACCCTCGTTTCAAGACACTGTCCATTCCGTTCAACTGCTCTTCCAGGTCTTTAGCTGTCTCAGACAGAATTACAATGTCATCGGTGAACCTCGAAGTTTTTATTTCTTCTCCATGGATTTTAATTCCTACTCAGAATTTTTCTTTTGTTTTGTTTACTGATTGCTCAATAAAGAGATTGAATAACATTGGGGATAGGCTACAACCCTGCCTCAATCCCTTCCCAACAACTGCTTCCCTTTCATGCTCCTCAACTCATAACTGCCATCTGGTTTCTGTACAAATTTAAATAGCCTTTCGCTCCCTGTATTTTACCCCTGCCACCTTTAGAATTTGAAAGAGAGTTTTCCAGTCAACTTTGTCAAAAGTTTTTTCTAAGTCTACAAATGTTAGAAATGTAGGTTTGCCTTTCCTTACTCTTTCTTCTAAGATAAGTCGTAAGGTCAGTATTGCCTCACGTGTTCCAACATTTCTATGGAATCCAAACTGATCTTCCCCGAGGTCGGCTTCTACCAGTTTTTCCAATCGTCTGTAAAGAATTCGGGTTAGTAGTTTGCAGCTGTGACTTATTAAACTTATAGTTCTGTAATTTTCACATCTGTGAACACCCGCTTTCTTCGGGATTGGAATTATTATATTCTTCTTGAAGTCTGAGGGCATTTCGCCTGTCTCATACCTCTTGCTCAACAGATGGTAGAGTTTTGTCAGGGCTGGCTCTCCCAAGGCTTTCAGTAGTACTAATGGAAAGTTGTCTAATACCGGGGCCTTATTTCGACTTAGGTCTTTTAGTGCTCTGTCTAACTCTTCACGCAGTATCCTATCTCCTATTTCATCTTCATCTACATTCTCTTCCATTTCTGTAATATTGTTCTCAAGAACATCGCCCTTGTATAGACCCTCTATATACTCCTTCCACTTTTCTGCTTTCCCTTCTTTGCTGAGAACTGGGTTTCCATCTGAGCTCTTGATATTCATACAAGTGGTTCTCTTTTCTCCAAAGGTCTCTTGAATTTTCCTGTAGGCAGTATCTATCTTACCCCTAGTGAGATAAGCCTCTACACCCTTACATTTCTCCTCTTAGCTATTTGTCCCCTTAGCTATTTTGCACTTCCTGTTGATCACATTTTTGAGACGTTTGTATTCCTTTTTGCCTGCTTCATTTACTGCATTTTTATATTTTCTCCTTTCGTCAATTAAATTCAATATCTCTTCTGTTACCCAAGGATTTCTACTAGCCCTTGTCTCTTTACCTACTTGATCCTCTGCTGCCTTCACTATTTCATCTCTCAAAGCTACCCACTCTTCTTCTACTGTATTTCTTTCCCCCATTCTTGTCAATCGTTCCCTTATGCTCTCCCTGCAACTCTCTACAACCTCTGGTTCTTTCAGTTTATCCAGGTCCCATCTTCTCAAATTGGCACCTTTTTGCAGTTTCTTTAGTTTTAATCTACAGTTCAGAACCAATAGATTGTGGTCAGAGTCCACATCTGCCCCTGGAAATGTCTCACAATTTAAAAACTGGTTGCTAAATTTCTGCCTGACCATTATATAATCTATTTGAAACCTGTCAATATCTCCAAGCTTCTTCCATGCATACAACCTTCTTTTATGGTTCTTGAACCAAGTGTTAGCTATGATTAAGTTATGCTTTGTGCAAAATTCTACCAGGTGGCTTCCTCTTTCACCCGTCACCCCCATTCCATATTCAACTACTATGTTTCCAAGAAGAATATAATAATTCTAATCCTAAAGAAAGCAGGTGTTGACAGGTGTGAAAATTACTGAACTATCAGTGGCCGCAAAATACTAACACAAAGCCTTTACAGACGAATGGAAAAACTGGTAGAAGCCAACCTCGGGGAAGATTAGTTTGGATTCCGTAGAAATGTTGGAACACGTGAGGCAATACTGACCCTACGATTTATCTTACAAGATAGGTTACGAAAAGGCAAATCTACGTTTCTAGCACTTGTAAGCTTAGAGAAAGATTTTGACAATGAAATGACAATTAAATCAAGACCCTAAGCTGTCGACAGGCATTGATACATATCAACAACATTCTAAAAGAGCTGCATCGTCACCGATGGTATCTGTTCTTTCGGACATGTCCGAAAGAACAGATACCATCTTCATATAGCTTTTGACAATGTTGACTGGAATACTCTCTTTCAAATTCTGAGGATGACAGGGGTAAAATACAGGGAGCGAAAGGCTATTTACAATTTGTACAGAAACCAGATGGCTATTATAAGAGTTGAGGGGAATGAAAGGGAAGAAGTGGTTGGGAAGGGAATGAGACAGGGTTGTAGCCTATCCCCAATGTTATTCAATCTGTGTATTGAGCAAGAAGTAAAGGAAACAAAAGAAAAATCTGGAGAAGGATTTAAAATCTATGGCGAAGAAATAAAAACTTTGATGTTTGCCCATGACATTGTAATTCTATTAGAGACAGTAAAGGACCTGGAGGAGCAGTTGAACGGAATGGACAGTGTCTTGAAAGGAGGATATAAGATGAACATCAACAAAAGTAAAACGAGGATAATGGAATGTTGTCTAATTAAATCAGGCGATACTGAGGGAATTAGATTAGGTAATGAAACGCTTGAAGTAGTAAATGAGTTTTGCTATTTGGGGAGTAAAATAACCGATGATGGTCGAAGTAGAGAGGATATAAAATGTAGACTGGCGATGGCAAGGGAATCATTTCTGAAGACAAGAAATTTGTTAACATTGAGAATAGATTTAAAGTGTCAGGAAGTCGTTTCTGAAAGTATTTATATGGAATGTAGCCGTGTATGGAAGTGAAACATGGACGATAAATAGTTTGGACAAGAAGAGAATAGAAGCTTTCGAAATGTGGTGCTACAGAAGAATGCTGAAGATGAGATGGGTAGATCACATAACAAATGAGAAGGTATTGAATAGAATTGGAGAGAAGAGAAATTTGTGGCACAACTTGACTAGAAGAAGAGATCGGTTGGTAGGACATGTTCTGAGGCATCAAGGGATCACTAATTTAGTATTGGAGGGAAGCGTGGAGGGTAAAAATGCTAGAGGGAGACCAGAGATGAATACACTAAGCAGATTCAGAAGGATGTAGATTATAGTAGTTGTGTGGCTGCTGAATGACAAATTTTCAGAAAGCCACTGAATGTGGAAACTCATATGTTGAGCTTATGTTCTTGTGTATGTTTCCCTACACAACTTCCTTCGAGGAAATGTAGCTTTATCACATCTTCACTGCCCTACTGCATAGTGAAAATAGAAAAGAAAGAGTAATATCAAGAAAATGGAGGGCAGATATTGTGTGTAAGTTGGTACATTCTGGTCTTTAAAGAACTACTTCCCAGAAAAATAACTTTATGTCTGGTGACAGATATGTCACCTTGTAAGACAAAATTTACATAACCTTACTCGTAAATAACACTAGCTTTTACTCATTGTAGTACTGTGTTGAGTAATTTACATTTTATAATGAGAATAAGTAAGTGTATTTAAATAAAGTTGCATTGCTCCAATTAGTATTTTTCTTTTGAGTAAAGTTTCTACACCCCAATCACAAGATTTGATATACAAACTCTAAAAACTCTTAAATTCTTTGTAGACCTTGGTTATTATGGGTATTTAATACACAAGTAAATTGCAATGTACACAGATATGTACAGTCATATCCACACGGTACATATTTGTTAGAAACAGCACACATACAATTCATTATGTTCTGTTTTCATATGCGGCAAAATTAATGAACTACAATAAAGAAATGCACAATAATCCTCTACAAATTTGTCATTAGATCACACAAAAGCATGCAAAAAATTAAAATGTTTCAACAGTCAGTGGCAGTAAAACAAATCAATAAATGAACAGAAACGTAGACTGGTGCATCACTGTTGCACGTCCCTTTGCAAGGGACTCTTTCATCTTCGTACAATGGCCATACACATCTAGTGCACGCAAAAAGTTGCACAGATGTACAGGCACCTTTACGGAGACTCCGGACTTCTCCATGAAATATTACACAATTTCAATGCAAGTGACTTCGTTTCACTTGTTTGTCATTTGAATAATATAAACCATGAAAGAAAGGCTAAAGAACAATTTTTATAGGAGCACTGCAAAGACTTGAATGAAGTGATAGAGGTATGGAAACTGAAATATATTCATAACTCAATTAAACAGTTTTTTGGAAATAGAAAAATGAGATGCAGTGGTGTCCAAAATGAAGATGGAATGGTTTTTTACAAAGAGAAAGATGTAGCAGAAATGTGGAGAAAATATCTCGAAAAGCTGTACATAGGAAATAAGGAAGATCTAGAGCTGGAAAACACAGAAAAAGGTGATCCGGAAGATGAGTGACTATATCTTATAGATTGAGTTGATCTTTGCGGTCAAGCTGAATCCTGGGAAAGCCACTGGTGGCGTCGATACGCCAACAGAACTGATCAAAGCTGCTGGATGACAGGTACACGATGGACTGTCACATCTCGTATAAGTTTTATAGTGAACATGTGCCTAACTCCACAATATTTTTCAGTTGGTGTTTTACAATGTTCATACATTAAAAAAATATATATCACTTAAATAACCACTCAGGAAGACAAGACCAAACATTCTAGAATTTTTTTTATTTGACTGAGTATTGTTTAGTTTTGCAAATACAGCGAAGAGGTGAGAAATGAGTTCTATGACAATGGCTCATGAATGGATGACAAGATTCCTAAATCCATGATAGCGGTATCCTAATTCTATGAATGGTGTCCTAGCTATGTGAGACCAAAAGCAATAAACATAAAATACAGAAAACCACGACTTGCTAACATTACACACTGTGGTGCACTACTCTGTGTCAATATTGATAACATATTAATATCATGAAAAAGGCCAAATGGCAAAATCTACGGAAATTTATTTTGACTAAAGCAATATGTATCTTACTAAAAAAGAAAAAAGAAAAATATGCACAAAAAGTAAAAAACCAGACAAGTAAATCAATTAGAAAACCTAATACAAAAAAAAACCAGATGTCTTTCTGTTCTCACAAAATCATTGATCTGCACACACCGAACAACATACACTACTGGCCATTAAAATTGCTACACCACGAAGATGACATGCTACAGATGCGAAATTTAACCGACAGGAAGAAGATGCTGTGATATGCAAATGATTAGCTTTTCAGAGCATTCACACAAGGTTCACACCGATGACAACACCTACAACGTGCTGACATGAGGAAAGTTTCCAACCAATTTCTCATACACAAATGCCAGTTGACCAGCGTTGCCTGGTGAAACATTGTTGTGATGCCTCGTCTCAGGAGGAGAAATGCGCACCATCACGTTTCTAACTTTGATAAAGGTCGGATTGTAGCCTATTGGGATTGTGGTTTATCGTATCGTGACATTGCTGCTCGCATTGGTCGAGATCCAATGACTGTTAGCAAAATATGGAATCGGTGGGTTCACGAGGGTAATATGGAACGCCGTGCTGGATCCCAATGGCCTCGTATCACTAGCAGTCGAGATGACAGGCATCTTATCCGCATGGCTGTAACGGATTGTGCAGCCACGTCTCAATCCCTGAGTCAACAGATGGGGACGTTTGCAAGACAACAACCATCTGCACGAACAGTTCGATGACATTTGCAGCAGCATGGACTATCAGCTCAGAGACCACCGTTGCGGTTACCCTTGACGCTGCATCACAGACAGGAGCACCTGCAATGGTGTACTCGACGACAAATCTGGGTACACAAATGGCAAAACGTCATTTTTTCGGATGAATCCAGGTTCTGTTTACAGCATCGTGATGGTCGCATCCATGTTTGGTGCTATCGCAGTGAACGCACATTGGAAGCGTGTATTCGTCATCACCATACTGGCTTATCACCCGGTGAGATGGTATGGGGTGCCATTGGTTACACGTCTCGGTCACCTCTTGTTTGCATTGACGGCACTCTGAACAGTGGACGTTACATTTCAGATGTGTTACGACCCGTGGCTCTAGCCTTCATTCGATCCCTGTGAAACCCTACATTTCAGCAGGATAGTGCATGTTGCAGGTCCTGTTCTGGATACAGAAAATGTTCGACTGCTGCCCTGGCCAGCACATTCTCCAGATCTCTCACCAACTGAAAACGTCTGGTCAATGGTGGCCGAGCAACTGGCTCGTCACAATACACCAGTCACTACTCCAGTTATCAATGGAGAGACGTCTACAGACGTTAAAGTAACCTCTGGCGTGCCACAGGAGAGTGTTATGGGACCATTGCTTTTCACAATATATATAAATGATCTAGTAGATAGTGTCGGAAGTTCCGTGCGGCTTTTCGCGGATGATGCTGTAGTATACAGAGAAGTTGCAGCATTAGAAAATTGTAGAGAAATGCAGGTAGATCTGCAGCGGATAGGCACTTGGCGCAGGGAGTGGCAACTGAACCTTAACAGAGACAAATGTAATGTATTGCGAATACATAGAAAGAAGGATCCTTTATTGTACGATTATATGATAGCGGAACAAACACTGGTAGCAGTTACTTCTGTAAAATATCTGGGAGTATGCGTGCGGAACGATTTGAGGTGGAATGATCATATAAAATTAATTGTTGGTAAGGTGGGTACCAGGTTGAGATTCGTTGGGAGAGTCCTTAGAAAATGTAGTCCATCAACAAAGGAAGTGGCTTACAACACACTCATTCGACCTATACTCGAGTACTGCTCATCAGTGTGGGATCCGTACCAGATCGGGTTGACGGAGGAGATAGAGAAGGTCCAAAGAAGAGCGGCACGTTTCGTCACAGGGCTATTTGGTAACCGTGATAGCGTTACAGAGATGTTTAGCAGACTCAAGTGGCAGACTCTGCAAGAGAGGCGCTCTGCATCGCGGTGTAGCTTGCTCGCCAGGTTTCTAGAGGGTGCGTTTCTGGATGAGGTATCGAATATATTGCTTCCCCCTACTTATACCTCCCGAGGAGATCGCGAATGTAAAATTAGAGAGATTCGAGCGCGCACGGAGGCTTTCAGACAGTCGTTCTTCCCGCGAACCATACGCGACTGGAACAGAAAAGGGAGGTAATGACAGTGGCACGTAAAGTGCCCTCCGCCACACACCATTGGGTGGCTTGCGGAGTGTAGATGTAGATGTAGATGTAGATGTAGGTTTACTTGACAATATTCTCCACCATTTTAGCACCATAATAATTAATGAACAATGTTGGAAAAGACAGATTGCTACTACCTTGAAGATGACACATTAAGTTGTAGACAGGCACAAATAAACGACACTTACACACAAGCTTTTGCCAGAAAAAGAAAGAGAAACACACACAATACATTCATAAAAGCAAGCACACCTCACACACAGATGACTGCCTACTCTGGCAGCTCGAGCCAGTGTCTTTTAATTGTGCCCGTCTGCAACTTGACACGTCATCTTTACGATAAGTAGTAATCTATCTTTCCCTATACTGTTGATATTCCTATCTGGAGTTTGCACTATTTAATAATTGATGAAAATTGTAAGTTTACTTGCCTATACACTTCACAGAGTGTATATGTATGTGTAGCATCACTTTATGAACTACAGTAGAGCGTCGATTATCCGAAGTAATTGGGGGACATGGGTTTTCGGAAAACTGGTTTGTTCGGATAATCGAACTGTACATGTTTATTTGCCAAAAAGAAGTACTGTACAGTTAATTTATTCATAGAAACAGGCATCTCTTTTAGTATTACAAAGTAACATACAAAGGCAACTTCAGAAGGAATATGTAGTATGTAGCACAGTTTATTAAACAAACATATATACATACTGTATTACATATGCATTTTGCATGAACAATACACATAGTATACAAAAAAACGTTTAAAAATATCCTTTATTTTGGTCTGTCTAAGCAAGCCTACATGCATACGAGCAGCTAAGTCACGTCCTTTTTTCATTACAGATATCTGAAACTGGTAACTTTCATCTTGGGCTTCAAACCATTGCAAGGCAGTATCTAAACAAGTGAACGCCTCAGAAGCTGTCGGTATACTTCATCTTCACTTTCTGGAGCACTGATGAGATGCTGGCGGCGTCATCTTTATCAGTGGCAATGTTTACAATCTCACTGTCTTGCACGATTTGGTGTCCTGGATATGCATAATCGATGTTCATCCATTCGTGAACATCATCTTCATCACATTCGTGGCACTCTATTTCTTTTAGCATACCAAGAATTTTGGACATATCATTCTGTTCGTCATATTCAATCACACCTTGTGAATTTTCTTCTGTGTCCAAAATTTTTTTCCAGGCTTTCTTCAAATTCTCTTCCTTTACACTATTCCATGCTGCGCTGATCATGTAGGACGCGTCTTTCAAGTCAATATTCTTAGGATTTCTTAAGAGACTCTTCTCCATCCTCTTCTCTTTCTAACAATAACTTACGCAAAAATTCTTTCCTGTCATATCATTTGAAAGTCTCAATAACGCCTTGATCCATGGGCTGTAATAAGGAGGTTACGTTAGGTGGAAGAAATATTACCTTTACGAACTAGTCTTTTTCGTTTAAAATATCACATGACGGATGGGTTGGCGCATTGTGAAGGAGAAGTAGTGTTTTCTCCCTCTTCCCATTCTTTAGCTGATGAGCTCTTACAGAGGGTACGAAAACATCCAGAAACCACTTCATAAAAATCGCACTATCCATCCAGGCAGTGAGGGGGATGACGGACGGTAGAGTGGGAGAGTAACAGGTGCGCGAGCGAGTACACAGTTCGGTTAAGCGGTCGTTCGGTTGACCGACGTTCGGATAATCGATGCTCTACTGTATTTTATTTAATCACTTTTTTTGTCTACATTTACATGGCAACCCTGGTACTGCACAAAATCGAAAATAAAGCACAATACGGGATAGCAGACAGCAGTAAGCACGAGATTATTATAAAAATAACGTGCATCGATTCCCTGTATATTTATCGAGTATAACATTTTTACACTGATGTTTACTTCTCAGTTCATTATTTCTTCAGCAGTGCTCTCAAAGCAAAGAAATTCCTGAGCATTTCACTAACTTTCACTGCACAACACGTGCTGAAGTCATCTCGTCAGAAACTTCAACTGACGGAGCCTAGCACGGAGGAGGGCTGCTGTACAAAGATCACGGGTGTTGTTGTGGTCTTCAGTCCTGAGACTGGTTTGATGTAGATCTCCTTGCTACCCTATCCTGTGCAAGCTTCTTCATCTCCCAGTACTTACTGCAGCCTACATCCTTCTGAATCTGCTTAGTGTATTCATCTCTTGGTCTCCCTCTACAATTTTTACCCTCCACGCTGCCCTCCAGTACTACCGTATTTACTCGAGTCTAAGCCGCACTCAAATCTAAGCCGCACCTGAAAAATGAGACTCGAAATCAAGGAAAAAAAATTTCCCGAATCTAAGCCGCACCTGAAATTTGAGACTCGAAATTCAAGGGGAGAGAAAAGTTTTAGGCAGCATCTCCAAATCGAAACAAAGTTGGTCCACTGTAATATGAGACAATTTAGGTCGAATGAATGACAATACAGCTACAGTAGTTTGGTTCGAGTCGTAAGCTTAGCAGTTAAGCTTTACCAGGTAGCCATTGCTATGCGTCAGGCGCTCCGTCCGTGTTTATACGGGTACCCTTCCTTTTTCACGTGCTTTGTCTGGTTTGAATTGATAGCTTATTTTTCTTTGATCTGATAAGCGCAGTTTTCTTTGTTATAGGTGTTTACGTCACTCTACGCTGAATATGCATTACTGTACTGTGTCATGCATTGTTTGTCGTACTCTGATACTGCGTATTTACGGCCTGTCACCGATCGTGGAATGGCTTGCTTTTGAGCGCGCTACCGCCGCTTACAAATAAAAAAAAGAAAAAGAGAGAGAGAGAGGAATCGTCTCACTAGTGAAACAATGGCAAGAGACTGCTACTTGTTGTTACTTACACTGCTGCTTTCTTTGATAATGATTAGCAAGAACCAAATAATAGACTGCGTATGATTGAAAATGTTCTGAACGAGAGTTTAGCGAAAATTTTTCTCCGTTTGAAAATCTTTGCAGGCGCCTCTTTAGTACATTACATTCTGCACAGAATTTAGAGTCATCTTAGATTTAAAAATCTAGGCAATTGCCTCGCTTCATTTCTGACCGTATCACTGTTTAGCATAAGAATAATACGAATATACACATGACATGATATGTATATTCTTCCGCGTTTGCTGTTGTCTCACTCTAGTTTTGTGGTTTATTACGCAGCCATGATTTAAATGAGATAGTAGCAAACACGAAACAATACATGGCAAAATGTTTATATTCGTATTATTCTTATGGTGACGAGAATACTGCATGTGATTCACAATTTATAAAAGTTCGTATTAGCAACCATCTCTTCTCACAGATAGGAAAAAATTCAGAACTTAGAGTTGTCCATATTGACAAACATCCTAAACATTCTTGCCAGTCGGGTTTTCGTAGTACATTGAAATGCTGCTACATTCGAAGATGAACAATACGGAATTAGTATTTACTTCGTTGGATAATGTATGAAAATGCAGTGGTCGAAACTCGGCGCGGAGAAAAAAAGCTTATCTTCCACCTCTTTTTTTTTTTTTTTTAATTTATTTACTGACGCAGAGGTTTTGGCGCCAGTATTTATCTTTGTGCCTACAAACAGCACCCAACAAAGCATGCCTGTGTAGCGCTACATATATTCGACGGCAGAACTAAGTTGTGGCGGCACCCACCGACATTTTTAAGAACTTCCGCTTGCTTTGCACTCGATTCTAAGCCGCAGGCGGTTTTTTGGATTACAAAAACCGGAAAAAAAGTGCGGCTTAGATTCGAGTAAATAGGGTAAATTGGTGATCCCTTGATGCCTCAGAACATGCCCTACCAACCGATCCCTTCTTCTAGTCAAGTTGTGCCACAAACTCCTCTTCTCCCCAATTCTATTCAATACCTCCTCATTAGTTACGTGATCTACCCATCTAATCTTCAGCATTCTTCTGTAGCACCACATTTCGAAAGCTTCTATTCTCTTCTTGTCCAAACTGTTTATCGTCCATGTTTCACTTCCATACATGGCTACACTCCATACAAACACTTTCAGAAACGACTTCCTGACACTTTAAATCTATACTCGATGTTAACAAATTTCTCTTCTTCAGTAACGCTTTCCTTGCCATTGCCAGTCTACATTTTATATCTTCTCTACTTCGACCATCATCAGTTATTTTGCTCCCCAAATAGCAAAACTCCTTTACTACTTTAAGTGTCTCATTTCCTAATCTAATTCCCTCAGCATCACTCGACTTCATTCGACTACATTCCATTATCCTCGTTTTGCTTTCGTTGATGTTCATCTTATATCCTCCTTTCAAGACACTGTCCATTCCGTTCAACTACTCTTCCAAGTCCTTTGCTGTCTCTGACAGAATTACAATGTCATTGGAGTAGACTGGTGACAGGTTCTTGAAATGCTGAGAGAGCGAGCGAGCGAGAGAGAGAGAGAGAGAGAGAGAGAGAGAGAGAGAGAGAGAGAGGCATAAAGTGTAAGGACAGAAGACTAGTGCAGAGACTGTATAAAGTTGTGGCTGTGATAAGATGAGGAGAACATCAAGAAGCAGCTACTATTAAACTATCTCGTGTCTTGTTCCATGGATACATTCAGAGGGCAACAGATGAAGTTAGGGAGAAACTAGGAATTACAGGAGCAATTAAAATTTACAGTAAGAAAATAGACACGGTGAGATTTGCTGGTGGTATTGCAGTTTTAAGTGAGGATGTGGTAATACTGAGGGGGTCAGCAAAAGAAAGTGTGAACCCTCAAATTAGTAAGGATTTGTCTTAGCATACAATCAGACAAGTTTTCTAGTGCACCCTACCGCAGTAAAAAATAAATCACTACGTACTGCTAAAAGACATTGTCCACTACATCAACTGCTTGGTCTTATTTTATATTTCTGTCATCTTCCAATTTAATCGAACAACGTGCAATAACTCAAATTACGCTACCATGAGTTAGCACTTTCTTCCACCAATCCCTTCAATTAGAAGTGATGCTGGCCCAGATCGAACCACACTCAGTTTTTCTTATAACGTGGAAAATACTGAAGCTAAAAAAAAATCTTTGTGGCGAGTAAATAAAATACCAATGCTTAAAGCTCAGTGAGCAACCGGAAACCGTCAAATCCTTCACCTACCGATGTAGTAAAATTACATCAAATGGAAGATTAAAGAAGAATATTGCAAGCCAAATCTACCACACAAAAACTGACTTTAAAAAGAGAAGAAACTTTCTAATACTGTCCATTTTAAGGACCAAAGGTAGCTGTTTTTTAAGGTATCCTTTATACATATTTTAGCATACAACCACCAATTTTAGGAATATAATCTACAGAAACATTTTTTCGCAGTCAAGCTACCGTCATCTGGCTTCAAAATTAATCCTACATAAAATGTACTTCCAAAGCACTGAAGGTCAAAATAGAAAAACAAATAAAATTACTCAGATTTGAAGTCCTCGTCTTGCTTGAAAAATAGTAGCATCAGATTCCCTGCTACCTTATCCATGTTATGGCACATCCTTCAAAGTGCTGCTTCTTTAAGGCAACATTTGTTTGTAAACATGTGTGCAGCTCTGATGCGCACAGAGATGCGGCTGGTGTGGCTGATGTTTACTGCCTTACATCAGCAATGTTTTGGAGAATATGCAGATGCTGGTGTTACCATTTTTAAATTAAGATGATGTCTTCATGTCTGAATAATTTTATAATTTGACCTCCACTGCTTCTGAAGTGCGTTTTATGTAGGGTTAACTTAGATAACCTTACGATGAGAGCTTGACTCTCGAAACACATTGCTGTGGACATGTTCCTAATATTAGTGACTCTATGCTAATATATATATAAAGCGAGGAACCTTTCACGCCCAGCTGCATACACAGACATTTCAGGAAAGACCTCATAAAGGCATGTTTGGAGTGTTTTGCTACACAGAAGTGAAAAACGGGCACTCTGAGTAGGAGAAAATACAAAATAATAGCCTTTGAGTTGTGGTGCTGCCGGAGAATGCTAAAGATTGTTTGGGTAGGAAAGATATCAAATGATAAGGGCTCCACAGGGTGGGGGAAGAGAAGCCATAACTTTGGAAGCTTATCCAACACAGAATGGACACACAGGTCAGCCATGTGCTAAGACATGGTAGTGTCATTAAATGTATCATTGAACGAACAGTACAAGAGAAGAACACAAGTGGCAGACCGAGACTTGAAATACTTTGCCTAGATCAAGGACAGTAACAACTGCACCACATACCGCTCTCAAGATGTCAAGATGAAGGCCCAAGAAAGAAAAGCATTGTGAGCTGCCGACAACCAACCTGGTGATTGAAGAACTAAGAAGAAGAAGAAGAAGAAGAAGAAGATGAACAACAGAATCACAATTCCCTTGAGAAAATGAGTTGCAGTCAGGCCTTCTTGCTGAGTTTACTGCAATTTTGTATTCTACTTGTAAGCAGTAAAATATTATAAAACTCAGTGACTCACCAGATTTATTACCAATGGACCACTGCCCTCTTCAAAGTCCTCCGGCGATTCATCAACCTGGAAAAATTTACGACAGATGTCAGATTTATAATGTATCAGTATAAAAAGTAGGTGACGGAAATTGCGTTTAAAAGGTTTAATTCTCTGTTTCATTACGGTACATTACTGAATTTTTTTTGACACTTCACTTTTCACTTCAAGTAATCATAACAAGGATACACATTTTAATGGCAAGTCATATTTTTTCCTGAACTTCATGGTGAATTTAACAAAAATTTATGCAAAAGATCAGGTGTTGAGGTGTAAAAAAATTGTATTTCTATTGTGCATACAAAGTCATATTTAATCCTTTTTAAGTAACAGATCATATTTCCGCCCCATTTTGCAAAAGTACATATATTTGTTGTATCTTTATGAACACAAGAATAAAAACATGAAAATGTTGCTCGCATGACAATGTTTCAGATGATATTGCCACAAATAAACACAACAATTACTACAAAGCTTTATTTATCAGTACTATAGCAGACTGGTAGAAGCCGACCTTGGGGAAAATCCGTTTGGATTCCATTGAAATGTTGGAACACGTGAGGCAATACTGACCCTATGACTTATCTTAGAAAATAGATTAAGGATAGGCAAACCTACGTTTCTAGCATTTGTAGACTTAGAGAAAGCTTTTGACAATGTTGACTGGAATACTCTGTTTTAAATTCTGAAGGAGGCAGGGGTAAAATACAGGGAGCGAAAGGCTATTTACAATTTGTACAGAAACCAGATGGCAGTTATAAGAATCAAGGGGCATGAAAGGGAAGCAGTGGTTGGGAACGGAGTGAGACAGGGTTGTAGCCTATCCCCAATATTATTCAATCTGTATATTGGGCAAGCAGTACAGGAAACAAAAGAAAAATTCGGAGAAGGAATTAAAATCCATAGAGAAGAAATAAAAACTTTGAGGTTTGCCGAGGACATTGTAACTTAGTCAGTGACAGCTAAGGACCTGGAAGAGCAGTTGAATGGAATAAACAGTGTCTTGAAAGGAGGATATAAGATGAACATCACTAGGATAATGGAATGTAGTCGAAATAAGTCAGGTGTTGCTGAGGGAATTAGATTAAGAAATGAGACTCTTAAAGTGGTAAAGGAGTTTTGCTATTTGCGTAGCAAAATAACTGATGATAGTCAAAGTAGAGAAGATATAAAATGTAGACTGGCAATGGCAACGAAAGCGTTTCTGAAGAAGAGAAATTTGTTAACATCGAGTATAGATTTAAGTGTCAGGAAGTCGTTTCTGAAAGTATTTGTATGGAGTGTAGCCGTGTATGGAAGTGAAACGTGGACGATAAATAGTTTAGACAAGAAGAGAATAGAAGCTTTCGAAATGTGGTGCTACAGAAGAATGCTGAAGATTAGATGGGTAGATCACATAACTAATGAGGAAGCATTGAATAGGATTGGGGAGAAGAGGAGTTTGTGGCACAACTTGACTAGAAGAAGGGATTGGTTGGCAGGACATGTTGTGAGGCATCAAGGGATCACAAATTTAGCATTGGAAGGCAGCGTGGAGGGTAAAAATTGTAGAGGGAGACCAAGAGATGAATGCACTAAGCAGATTCAGAAGGATGTAGGTTGCAGTAAGTACTGGGAGATGAAGAAGCTTGCACAGGATAGGGTAGCGTGAAATGCTGCAGCAAACCAGTCTCAGGACTGAAGACAACAACGACAACAACTACAACAACAACAACAACAACAACAACAACAGTAGACAAGCAGCATTACACATTAGTCAGTTTGCTGATGTAAGACATTGTTGGGTGGGGTCAACAAAACACTCTCAAAGCCAACAAAGGCAGTTTCCAATGTAATAAACATCGCACATATTGTCACACTGTTCAGTTAGAATATAAACTCAAGGGTTCAAGTAAAGCGGTCCACCAGCATGGAGTTGCAAGGTTTCGTTCGTGATTTTGATGATAAGTTCTTCAGCACTGGTGGGGAAATGTTATTTTGTTAATTAAGTGAAGTCAAAATTAGTAGAGAAAAGCACTTTTATGTGCAACAACATTGTAATACCACCAAATACAGCAGCTGTGTGAAGTGAAGTGCAGAAAATGGCAGCAGACAAACGCTGTTAGGTGAGCAGACAGGTTCATCTTCAATTGTACAATCATTCAAAGATGTAGGTGAAATGACGGTGTCCTTGCAACATCCCATCAGAGAAGCTGCAGAATCCACATTTCAGACAGTTCTTGAGAAGTACACAAAACATCCTGTTCCAGGTGAATCTATACTTAGAAAGAACAATTTATTTGTCTGCAACGAAGAGTAGCTCAAAAAATATGAATTAGTGTTGCTGGCTGAAAGATCAACGTCCCTATACAAAATTCTCAATGTGGATCGACATTGTGTTGAAAATGTTATGCTGCAAATGTTATGGTGGTGTTCTAAAAGTTGACAGGCCAGGAAAAATGTTTCTCCTAACATGTGAAGCTCTCGAGAGAGTACAAAATTCAACAGTTTCCATTTTGTTTCACAACTTTATGTAAATACTGGGGCCAGATGTTGTGAACAGAGAAAATGTTTTGCTGTTGGTAACAGACGGTACTTAACACATGGCTAAAGCCACCAAGGACTTCAAATTCTCTTCCGTAGTATGGTTTGAGTCACTTACCTCAAGCATGCGGAGTTGCAGAAGATGTGCAATCAAACTGCTCTGATGTGGGCAAACAAATTTCTTGGGGCCAGACAATTAATGCGAACACCCCACTAAGGGTGCAGAAATTCAAGGAACGAGCATCTTCACTGCCCTACTTCCCTCACCCTGATTGAATTCTTGGCTTAATGCTGCTGAATATTACTGGACGATACACACTAAAAGAAAGGTAATCTTTCGTGAGCTCAACAGCTATGAATCAAGTGCTACCAAAACTGCGAAAGAGGTCTTTACACACACCCTGTCTGGAAACTTGGCATCACCAATGCCAACTTTCCAGTGGTAACAAAAGCCATTACAAGATTGAGAACTGCTGGTATTCAACTGCATTTTGGAAAATGATGTCAACAATGAAACAGGTCAGCAGTTATTGACCTCTCCTATCACCTTCCTTAAAGATGATTTAACAATGGTGTATTTCAGTTTCTCTGGAAGAATGTCTTGAATCAGTGATGCATTACATATTTCCAATAATACCGGGCTTACTGTGTGGGAATAAATCTTTAGTGCTCTACTGGAACACCATCAAAACTAGATAAGCTTTTATTCATGAATAAACGTATGCCACAAGAAATTGACTATATTGCACCTGTGCTGATTTTGATGATGCCAGTTCAAAATGGAATGAAATTTTAATCATGAAATAACTGTTACATGATCAGCATCACCACGATGGTTGACAAGTATCAGACTGGTGCTTCACGATATAAAACTTGCTCTTTCTGTGAGTGTATTTACTTGATTACACTGTCAATTTTCAAAGAAAACAGCTGCAGATGCTAATAACGAAATCTGTTACTGTGTGCTACCAGCCATTCTGCCGAACTGTCAGTTCCATTTTATGCACAAGCCATCTTCCACAGGTGCTGTGAGTTTTGCTGTTACTCACTTCCCAGACTCCATCCAGACTGTGTAGAGTGGAGTCCATCCAGTGAGTGCACAAAACAGTAATACTCACAGCACTTAAAGAAGACGTCTCGTCCAGTTGTTGAAATATTGTGCTCGAGATGGAAATGACAACTTAGCAAAACACCTGGATGCGAAACACCTGGATGTACACCTTTGATCAATCATGCTGAGAGAACGTCAGGGGTCACAACAGAGCACTGTTTAAAACAAAAAAATGTTTGTCACGCAGCACTCCATACCCCTAGATTTCTGTAAACCATCTGACATGGAACCATACTGCCGAACGTTAATGAAGGTACAAGCATACAGAATAGGTCCCCAGGTTATGTGGGTGGCTCAAAAACTGCTTGCGTAACAAAACCCAGTACGGTGTCCCTGATGGTGTGTGTTCAGACAGGAGTGCCTCGGAAAAATGTGACTGACAGTTGTTATTTTCCTACATATGTAATTGATTTGGTGGACAGCAATCTGCAGTTGTTTGCTAATGCTGCTGTACGGTAAGGTGCCAATGTTGAGTGACAGTAGAAGGATACTAGATGACTCAGACAAAATTTCTAGTTGGTGTGATGAATAGCTGCTACCTCTAAATGTAGAAAAATGTAAGCTAATGCAGACGAGTAGGAAAAACAAACCCATAGTGTACAAATAGTGAGATGCTTGACACAGTCACATCAATTAAATATCTAGGCATGGTGCAAAGCGTTATGAAACTGAATGAGCATATAAGGACTGCAGTAGGGAAGGCGAATGGTTGACTTTGGTTTATTGGGAGAATTTTAGGAACGTGAGGTTCATCTGTAAAGGAGACCACATGTAGGACACCAGTGCAACCTCTTCTCGAGCACTGCTCGAATGTTTGGGATCTGCACCAGGTCGGATTGAAGGAAAACACTGAAGCAATTCAGAGGCGGGCTACTAGATTTGTTACTAATATTTTTCAACAACTATCAAGTATAATGGAGATGCTTTGGGAACTTAAATGGAATCAATGGGGGAATGGTAACATTCTTTTCAAAGGGCACTATTTAGAAATGTAGAGAACCACTATTTGAGGCTGACTGCAGAGCAATTCTACTGCCACCAGTGTACAGTTCACGGAAGGACCACGAAGATAAGAGTAGAGAGAGATTAGGAGGCGTAAAGAGTGGTGTTTTTCACTCACTATATTTGCAGGTGGATGAGGAAAGGAAATGACTAGTCATAGAATAGGGTACCTTCCAACACGCACCATACAGTGGCTTGTGGAATCTGGATGTAGGTGTAGATTCCAATGAACATTGTTGCTTGTCATGTAGCTAACATGAATTTTCCATTCTTGAATCTACAGATTAAGATAATTTTAGAAGGAAAGGCCAACAAGGAACGTTTTCCATTTTCTTATCAACTGCCAAATATTCCTGCCCAAACATTTTTCTTTATGTCTGGTAGGATATGTTGAAATACTTTGCACCAGAGTATGTAACCTAACTCTGTGTACTAGACCAGAAGGAAAAGCGTCAACATGAAAATTATTTGTGTGTCATTTAGTGACTGTGCAAATCACTTTTCAGCTGAAGGCAATTTTTATTATAAGCAACAAAAATTGTTGCAAAGTAAATGTACCAGGATGAGAGCGGATAATTTCGAGATACTTAAAGCAGCCCCTGCAAGGCGTATCACTGTCTACTTTACACAATGTTCTTGCTGCTCAGTTCTCCTGAATAAAAACTTTATTTATTTTAACAATATTATGAAAAGAATACATTGCTATTCTTCCTATAAAGGACAGACACACACAAACACAAACACAAACACACACACACACACACACACACACACACACACACACACACACGACCACTGTCTGTCAGCTGTGGCTGAGCTGAGTCGTATATGTGCCTGACAGGAGCAGCTGTCCAGTTGTGATGGTAAGGAGGTGGCACGGGGTGCAGAGGGAGGACAGCAGGGTGGGATGGGGGAAGGTGTCCTCCTGCTTGTGGGAGCATGCGAGGGCACACAGGGGATAGGGTAGGGCATTTAGATGCAGCTGGGAGGTGTGTGTGTGTGTGTGTGTGTGTGTGTGTGTGTGTGTGTGGTGGGCTGGGTAGAAGGATGGCAAGTGGGAAAGGAGGAGAGGAGAAGCAATGGAGAAAAAGACTAGTGACTAGAAATCTACTCTGTAGGAATCAGCATGGGTTTCGAAAAAGATGGTCGTGTGAAACCCAGCTCGCGCTATTCGTCCACGAGACTCAGAGGGCCATAGACACGGGTTCACAGGTAGATGCCGTGTTTCTTGACTTCCGCAAGGCGTTCAATACATTTCCCCACAGTCGTTCGATGAACAAAGTAAGAGCATATGGACTATCAGACCAATTGTGTGACTGGATTGAAGAGTTCCTAGATAACAGAACGGAGCATGTCATTCTCAATGGAGAGAAGTCTTCCGAAGTAAGAGTGATTTCAGGTGTGCTGCAGGGGAGTGTCGTAGGACCGTTGCTATTCACAATATACATAAATGACCTTGTGGATGACATCAGAAGTTCACTGAGGCTTTTTGCAGATGATGCTGTGGTGTATCGAGAGGCTGTAACAATGGAAAATTGTACTGAAATGCAGGAGGATCTGCAGCGAATTGACGCATGGTGCAGCGAATGGCAATTCAATCTCGATGTAGAAAAGTGTAATTTGCTCCGAATACATAGAAAGATAGATCCCTTATCATTTAGCTACAAAATAGCAGGTCAGCAACTGGAAGCAGTTAATTCCATAAATTATCTGGGAGTACGCATTAGGAGTGATTTAAAATGGAATGATCATATAAAGTTGATCGTCGGTAAAGCAGATGCCAGACTGAGATTCATTGGAAGAATCCTAAGGAAACGCAATCCGAAAACAAAGGAAGTAGGTTACAGTACGCTAGTTCGCCCTCTGCTTGAATACTGCTCAGCAGTGTGGGATCCGTACCAGATATGGTTGATAGAAGAGATAGAGAGGATCCAACGGAGAGCAGCGCGCTTCGTTACAGGATCATTCAGTAATCGCAAAAGCATTATGGAGATGATAGATAAACTCCAGTGGAAGACTCTACAGGAGAGACGCTCAGTAGCTCGGTATGGGCTTTTGTTAAAGTTTCGAGAACATACCTTCACCAAAGAGTCAAGCAGTATATTGCTCCCTCCTACGTATATCTCGCGAAGAGACCGCGAGGATAAAATCAGAGAGATTAGAGCCCACACAGAAGCATACCGACAATCCTTCTTTCCACGAACAATACGAGACTGGAATAGAAGGGAGAACCGATAGAGGCATTCAGGGTACCCTCCGCCACACACTGTCAGGTGGCTTGCGGAGTATGGATGTAGATGTAGATGTAGAACAGAAGACATTGTATTGCTGGAGCACAAGCAGGGAAGGGTATTGGTACATGGAGAACAGGGACTAGTGAAGGCTGGGGCCAGGGGGGTTACGGTAACATAGGATATATTGCAGGGAGAGTTCCCACCTGCACAGTTCAGAAAAGCTGGTGTCAGTAGGAAAGACCCTGACGGCACAGACTGTGAAGCCATCACTGAAGTCAAGCGTGCCGTGTCGGGCAGCACGGTCGACAACTGGGCAGTTGGCTCTCGGCCACAGGTTTCCGTTCGTGTAGACAGACAGCTTTCTAGCTGTCACACCCACGTAGAAAGTGGCATAGCGGTTGCAGCTCAGGTTGTAGATAAAATGACTGCTTTCACAGGTAGCCCTGCCTCTGATGGGGTAGAAGATGCCCGACTGGAGTAGGTGGTCGGGAGGATGTACGAGATACATCTTACCCCTAGGTCTATTTCAAGGATACGAGCGTCGTGGCAATGGATTGTGGGCGAGGGCAGAAGGATAGCGGGTAGAATATTCCTCATTTCAGGGCACAGTGAGAGGTAGTCAAAATACTTACTCCAGTCCTGCACGGTGCCGAGCCACGAGAAGAACGGTCCTTCGTAGCCAGACGGTGGGTAAGCAGGAGGTGGTAGATGGCTGGAGAGACCGGGCAAGAGAGATCCGTTTCTGTAAAAGGTTGGGAGGGTAATTTTGGTCTGTGAAGGTCTGGGTGGGCCACTCAGTGTATTTGCAGACGGACTGCTCCACACTGCAGATGTGACGATCACAGGTGGTTAGTCTGTACGGAAGCGATTTCTCAGTACGAAAGAGATGGCAGTTGTCGAAGTGGAGGTACTGTCGGTGTTCGGAAGGTTCGATATGGACGGAGGTACCGATGAAGTTATCCTCGAGGTGGAGGCCGACACTGAGGAAGATGGCTCTGGTTGAGCAGGACCGGGTTAAGCAAAGAGGGAGAAGGCGTTGAGGTTCTGGCAGAATGTGGCTAGGGTGGCCTCACCGTCAGTCCACACATATGTCAGCAATGAATTTGAACAGGTGAGGGTGTGGCCATTAATGTGTACTTCTAGTGCCACCTCATTTGACTGCAGTATCCATTTCCAGAACTAAGTGCAGCACTATATACCAAATGGGCTAAAACACTTCTTGAAACCGTTAACACGTTTTAAGCATCCACTAGTTACATGATAGTTTGGAAAATTATGGGGAACACACTCACTTAATTTGAACTTTGATACAAAATTAAGGTTTCAAAGCTGCTGTGGACCACAGCACAAGTCTATCTTCGGCAAACTTCTTTCTTCATCACAGTATACATATCACAACCTCAATATTTGATTAATGTATTGAACCTTTGATTTTTCTCTACAATTTTTAATTCCCCTCTCTCCCCTCCATCAGCAAATTTACAATTTCTTGATGCCCTAGTACATGGCCTTTTTTAGTCAAGTTGTGAGATAAATTTATTTTCTTTCGAATTTGATCCAGAATTTCTCGATTAATTATCCAGTACCATATAATCTTTGGCAATCTTCTATAACATGACATTTCAAAAGCTATTCCCTTCTCGTCTTAAATGATGACTGTCCCAATTTCTCTTCCATACAACTACACTGAATACAAACACCTTGACAAGAGACTTCCTAAGATTTAAATTAATATTCAGTGTTAAAGAATTTCTTTATTTCAGAAATGCTTTGCTTGCAACTGTCACAACGCATTTAATTTCTTCCTTACTTCATCCATTGTCAGTTATTTTGCTGCCCGAATAACAAAACTTATCGACTACTTTTGGAGCATCCTTTTTTTTATCTAATACCCTCAGTGTCACCTGATTTAATTTTACTACAGCCATTAACCTTGATGATGTTCACCTTATAACCTCTTCTCAAATACTGCCCATTCCATTCAACTGTTCTTTTAAGTCCTTTACTGAATCTGAGAGAATCATCATGTCTTAACCACACAGGCTTCTGCAGCCAGTGTTGCAATGATTAAAATTCTTCTGGGTGTTGTACCATGTCATTTTACAGGGGGTGGAGCAGAGGAAATGCATATTTTTCACCAGTGAATAACTTAAACCTGGTTTTATTTTTAAAATTTTTCCTCTCAATAATAGTACTTTTATTGCATTTTTGGTATCTATATATCCAAGGCTTTTTTTCTAAAAAAAAGTTTGAGGGTACTCCGACATGGGATATAAGGCAGCGAAAATTAGTTATAACTGAAGCATGGGATACCACCCGTCAGCTTTTAGCCATGACGTCATCAACATGTCGAACTACAAAAAAAAAAAAAAAATGGTATCTGACACTTCAGTTGACTTTGCTCAAATGAAGCAGGCGATACCGAGAAACACACAAACATAAAAGAGAATGTGGTATCGAACACTTCAGTTTACATCACCTTAAATGAAGCAAGCGATTTGAGCGTACGCATATCCATCTAGCACCACCATTGCCCACTATTAGCAGGCGAGGGCACTAAATGCTTCTCGAACTGGCTGCCAGCGATTCATTTGTCGAGAACGGTTGCCGCAGCTTCGAAATGCTCGAAACAGTCAATGACATTGATTTTCCCACCAAAAACTGCACTAGTATCATTCGTATTGCAATTACCAACACGAAAAAATGAAATAAAAAATTTATGTCCATGAAATAATAAATTTTTGGCAGTCTTCCAAGTTCTCAACATCGTAAAAAAATTACTTTGTCAACGAAAAAGTTTAGGGGTACGCATCCCCCAGCATTCCCCCAGAAAAACAGCACTGTATATATCTTAATTAGGTTCTGCAAATACAAGTTACGCAAGGCTCTCTCCAACAATTTATTTGGCACAGCTTCAATCCCTGATGAATGGAGGAAGTCTTGAATCGATTGTGCAGGACTTTTTCACTTACACTTTTGATTTCAAGTAGCCCCACAAAAAGAAGTCACAGATCAACAGATCGGGTGAGCACGGGGGCCAAAGAACATCACCATATCGTGAAATGATGTGTCCTCGGAACATCTGCTGAACTGCTTCTGTGGGTGCTCTCATAGGGTGAGCTGTAGCATTGTTCTCCTGGAACCAGATTTCTCCCACGTTCACTCGACAAAGTTCAAGTTCTGGATGAAGAAAGCTGTATAACATTTTGACATAACATGCTGATGTCACTGTGTAACTGTGGTTCCTCCCTCTTCAAGAAAGTCACGTCCAACAATCCTACCTTAGATATACCAAACCACACTGTTACTTTTAGGCTGTGGAGAGGTTTTTGGTGTAGTCCCTGTGGGTTTTCCGATGCCTGGTACCATCCGTTCTGTACATTAACATAACAATCCAGATGAAAATGGTCTTTGTCATTCACAAATACTGGGACATTTGCATCTTCCGTAAGAATAGTGTCCATTATGCCAAAAACTTCTCTGCATTTCACAAAATCCATTTCACTTAGATGCAAGGCAATCTTTATTTTGTAGGGGTGAAACCTGAGATCATTGCCCAAGATACACTGAAGCGAACAAAGTGACATAGCCAGCGATACAGCCTGTCACCTGGCAGATCCTTTCAGACCAGGAAGAACTGCCGTTCTCACTCCGTCTACATTTTATGGAGTTCAAGCTGAACCAGCACTTCTTAATGCTACAACCCATCAGAGTACAGTATTTCGATCTGGGGCTGCATCTAAACGTCCGTCACTAAACTTTCAATGGAAAAAACATTGGACTGTACCACGGAATCGTTGTTTCTAAAGAACTGCTCGACCGCACACACAATCTGCATTGTCTGAGCTGTTGCCAACCATCACTCAAGATCAATACTCTCAATCGTTACTGAGTACTAGTGGTTTTAAAAAATTGTTTCCTCTGCTCCATCCTGTGTAAACTACTGTAAATGCTGAACTATAACACTGACATTTCAACTGTACTGCACTGGCCTCCCACAGGGTTTTGCAGGAGGAAATGCTCCCCACACTGATGAAACATACTTAATAATCAGCCACAGGGGAACTCTCAGTGCATTTCCACATGCACTAGGCAGAAAACATGCCCACCAGAAAACAAGTGCTTATATGCAGACTGTCTCCAATCATTGACGAGCCGTGTAGTCCACGACTAACTTCCTTCCTACCCTCTCCCTTTTGTCACGATTAGCTTGTTATATTCTAGGACTAATAAAGTTTCACAAGTATGATGTACTGACACAAAACTGTCTGCAATAAATAGAGGCAGATTTCCTCACGCAATACCAGGATAGGCTTGAAGAAGGCCGTTGAAAAATGGTCAAAATGTCTGTTTTATAGTTTATATTTAAAGTATTTTATCCAATAATGTGGTACAACACCCAGGAGAACTTTAATCATAAGAATTACTAAACCACTGGCAAATGTCAAAGTTTTTATATCTTCTTCTTGAACTTCATATCTTTTTCCAAATTTCTCTTTGGTTTCCTTCACTGCTCAATGAGTTTACAGATTGAACAGGAGGGACAGGAATGGAACCTAAACTGGAAAAATATTTACTTACACCATTATGTTGAATGCACACAGTTTTGATCCTTTAGAAAACATTAACAACAACAGTTTAAAATGCTTCTTGAACTGTCTTCCAAAACTAATCAATTAACACCACAGAAATTAAATACTTCTTCAGAAAATTTGCTGTGGCAAGAAGAGCTGTTACTGCACACTGTAGTAAACAATACAGTCTCTCAAAATGTCAATAACTGGAAAACAAATAATCGAGTCCCCTGCTGGACAATAGAACTAGAAGAACAAAAAGTAAAGTTCTGACAAGCTACCGCAGAGCACACTTGTGAACACGAAGTCCGCACTGAGAATGAGTAATGAACACGTTAATATTCCTAACTGCCAGCACTGAAACGATGACAAAGTCCAGACACGCCAAGCTGGCAGAGGCCGGTCCTATGGCGTGCGACATCTCAGTTGTGAGTGGCGGTGGACAGCAAAGGCAGCAGCGGCTGTGGTGAATTCAGCGGTTCCAGACTAGCGATGTCCCTGCCTTCTGCAACACTAGCGTGAGCTTAAATCCTCAGTGTGCAGAATACCACAGCTTTTCAATTGGCTGCTCTGTTGGGTCACAGAAGTAGAACACAGTCTCAATCGGCTCACGCAAATGCTAACAGCTTGCAGCGAGTGACGTTTTGGTGCAGCCACCGGCAACGCCCTCCGACACAACTACTTGCCGACTTCTCGGCCCTGCCGTGGTTTGTGCAGCTGCAGACACTGGGCCGCCAGCACTCCGTGGTAGGTGCACTGCAGCAATTTGCTTCTTACAACTGAAGTCCTGTTTCTGTACAAGTTACAGATATCTTTTGGCTCCCTGTATTTCATGAGTGACAACTTAAGAATTCCAAATAGTGCATTCTGAGCAGTGGCAGCAGGAGAAAACAAATATAAACGTATTGAAATCTGCAAGCGTTCCAATTCAGTGGCTCCTCCTCTCCAGTGCCTAAAGCTCACCAGACCTTTTCCTTCACCCCTCTTTCCATCCCCTTCAACACTTCTGTCAGCAGAATGAGCCACTGGGTCTGAAAGCTTGCAAATTTCAATCTCTTTGTACGTGTTTTCTCCTGCCGGCACTTGGTGAGTAGATTTTTTTATCTATTCAATTACATTATATTTACAAATATTGATTAATTTTGTTGATATATTAAATATAAATATAAATATTAAATATATATTCCAGTCAACAGTGTCGGAGACTTACATATCCGTCTAAAATGTATGCTTCAATATATCTTCTACGATACATCATGGGTTCATTATTGTCTCCACTTAAGCCAGTTCATCACCAAATGCAAATGTCTTAATAAAAAAACTTACCACGTGTTCTTCTTTGGGAAGCACTGGGACAAGTGAAACCAGCACAGGCTCTTCTGCCTTACAATACGCCTGAAAAAAGAATTAAACCTGTATTTCTGTACACTAACTATTAAAAGTGACTATATAGTTAGCATTAACTTTAATCCAAACAAAAGTGAGCTCCATCACAACTAAAATTAAAAAAAAGCCAAGTTAGGCAACCTATGCAATTACACATTGAGCAACACCCTCAGTCCTACCAATGCACAATAGGTACTAACTGTACACAATTTTGACAGGAGCATGCGTGACAGTGCTGCTAAGCAGACCCCATTTGTGGTTTGGGAACCAGACCAACTCCACAACAGAGTAATGTGAACTTACCCTACATTAGGTCTCATAGCATTACAATGGCTGAGCTAACAGAATTACTTACTCTGTGCCAACCAGCTCGGATTCCAGAAGGATCAGCAGTGAAAAGCCCAACTTTCATTCTTTTCTTATGACATTGTGAGAGCCACAGATTGGGCCACACAGCTGAACAGATTATTTCTAAACTTCCAAAAAGCATTCAAGTTGGTACCATGACAATGCTTATGGACCGCAGTACAACTGTATGTAATATCAAACAATATTTGTGACTTCATTATATGTTGTTGTTATTGTTGTGGTCTTCAGTCCTGAGACTGGTTTGATGCAGCTCCCCACGCTACTCTATCCTGTGCAAGCTGCTTCATCTCCCAGTACCTACTGCAACCTACATCCTTCTGAATCTGCTTAGTGTATTCATCTCTTGGTCTCCCTCTATGATTTATACCCTCCATGCTGCCCTCCAATACTAAATTGGTCATCCCCTGATGCCTCACAACATGTCCTACCAACCTGTCCCTTCTTCTTGTCAAGTTGTGCCACAAACTCCTCTTCTCCCCAATTCTATTCAATACCTCCTAATTAGTTATGTGATCTACCCATCTAATCTTCAGCATTCTTCTGTAGCACCACATTTCGAAAGCTTCTATTCTCTTCTTGTCTAAACTATTTATCGTCCATGTTTCACTTCCATACGTGGCTACACTCCATACAAACACTTTCAGAAATGACGTCCTGACACTTAAATCTATACTCGATGTTAACAAATTTCTCTTCTTCAGAAACGCTTTCGTTGCCATTGCCAGTCTACATTTTATGTCTTCTCTACTTCGACCATCATCAGTTACTTTGCTCCCCAAATAGCAAAACTCCTTTACTACTATAAGTGTCTCATTTCCTAATCTAATTCCCGCAGCATCACCCAACTTAATTCAACTACATTCCATTATCCTCGTTTTGCTTTTGTTGATTTTCATCTTATATCCTCCTTTTAAGACACTGTCCATTCCGTTCAACTGCTCTTCCAGGTCTGTAGCTGTCTCAGACAGAATTACAATGTCATCGGTGACCCTCGAAGTATTTATTTCTTCTCCATGGATTTTAATTCCTACCCAGATTTTTTATTTTGTTTTGTTTACTGATTGCTCAATATAGAGATTGAATAACATTAGGGATAGGCTACAACCCTGCCTCAATCCCTTCCCAACAACTGCTTCCCTTTCATGCCCCTCGACTCTTATAACTGCCATCTGGTTTCTGTACAAATTGTAAGTAGCCTTTCGTTCCCTGTATTTTACCCCTGCCACCATTAGAATTTGAAACAGAGTATTCCAGTCAACATTGTCAAAAGCTTTCTCTAAGTCTACAAATGCTAGAAACATAGGTTTCCCTTTCCTTACTCTTTCTTTTAAGATAAGTCGTAAGGTCAGTATTGTCTCACATGTTCCAACATTTCTACGGAATCCAAACTGATCTTCCCCGAGGTCGGCTTCTATCAGTTTTTCCATTCATCTGTAAAGAATTCGTGTTAGTATTTTGCAACAGTGGCTTATTAAACTGACAGTTCGGTAATTTTCACATCTGTCAACACCTGCTTTCTTTGGGATGGAAATTATTATATTTTTCTTGAAGTCTGAGGGCATTTCGCCTGTTTCATACATCTTGCTCACCAAATGGTAGAGTTTTGTCAGTACTGGCTCTCCCAAGGCCGTCAGTAGTTCTAATGGAATGTTGTCTACTCACAGAGCCTTGTTTCGACTCAGGTCTCTCAGTGCTCTGTCAAACTCTTCATCAGTATCATATCTCCCATCTACATCATCTTCATCTACATCCTCTTGCATTTCCATAATATTGTCCTCAAGTACATAGACCCTCTATACACTCCTACCACCTTTCTGCTTTCCCTTCTTTGCTGAGAACTGGGTTTCCATCTGAGCTCTTGATATTCATACAAGTGGTTCTCTTTTCTCCAAAGGTCTCTTTAATTTTCCTGTAGGCAGTATCTATCTTACCACTTGTGAGATAAGCCTCTACATCCTTACATTTGTCCTCTAGCCATCCCTGCTTAGCCATTTTGCACTTTGTGTCACTCTCATTTTTGAGACGTTTATATTCATTTACTGCATTTTTATATTTTCTCCTTTCATCAATTAAATTCAATATTTCTTCTGTTACCCAAGGATTTCTACTAGCCCTTGTCTCTTTACTTACTTGATCCTCTGCTGCCTTCACTACTTCATCCCTCAGAGCTACCCATTCTTCTTCTACTGTATTTCTTTCCCCCATTCCTGTCAATTGTTCCCTTATGCTCTGCCTGAAACTCTGTACGACCTCTGGTTTAGTCAGTTTATCCAGGTCCTATCTTCTTAAATTTCCACCTTTTTGCAGTTTCTTCAGTTTTAATCTACAGTTCATAACCAATAGATTGTGGTAAGAGTCCACATCTGCCCCTGGAAAAGTCTTACAATTTATAACCTGGTTCCTGAATCTCTGACTTACCATTACATAATCTGATACCTTCTAGTATCTCCAGCATTCTTCCATGTATACAACTTTCTTTCACGATTCTTGAACCAAGTGTTAGCTATGATTAAGTTACGCTCTGTGCAAAATTCTACCAGGCGGCTTCCTCTTTCATTTCTTAGCCCCAATCCATATTCACATACTACATTTCCTTCTCTTCCTTTTCCTACTCTCGAATTCCAGTCACCCATGATTATTAAATTTTCGTCTCCCTTCACTACCTGAATAATTTCTTTTATCTCATCATACATTTCATCAATTTCTTCATCATCTGCAGAGCTAGATGGCATATTAACTTGTACTACTGTAGTAGGTATGGGCTTCGTGTCTGTCTTGGCCACAATAATGAGTTCACTATGCTGTTTGTAGTAGCTTACCCGCACTCCTAATTTTTTATTCATTATTAAACCTACTCCTACATTACCCCTATTTGATTTTGTATTTATAACCTGGTATTCACCTGACCAAAAGTCTTGTTCCTCCTGCCACCAAACTTCACTAATTCCTACTATATCTAACTTTAACCTATCCATTTCCCTTTTTAAATTTTCTAACCTACCTGCCCGATTAAGGGATCTGACATTCCATGCTCCGATCCGTAGAACGCCAGTTTTCTTTCTCCTGATTAACGACGTCCTCTTGAGTAGTCCTCGCCCGGAGATCCGATTGGGGGACTATTTTACCTCTGGAATATTTTACCCAAGAGGACGCCATCATCATTTAACCATACAGTAAAGCTGCATGCCATCGGGAAAAATTATGGCCGTAGTTTCCTCTTGCTTTCAGCCGTTCGCAGTACCAGCACAGCAAGGCCATTTTGGTTAGTGTTACAAGGCCAGATCAGTCAATCATCCAGACTGTTGCCCCTGCAACTACTGAAAAGTCTGCTGCCCCTCTTCAGGAACCAAATGTTTGTCTGGACTCTCAACAGATACCCCTCCGTTGTGGCTGCACCTATGGTACGGCCATCTGTATCGCTGAGGCACGCAAGCCTACCCACCAACTGCAAGGTCCATGGTTCATGGGGGGTTTATATACAACTGCATTAGCCACAAAAAATCTAAAGTTACAATTACTACTGTCTTCCAGGTAATTAATATACAAGACGAACTGCAAGGGTCCCAAAACTTTCTCTAGCTCATATCTGAAATTACAACAAAAATGTCATATGAACATATGTCCTGTTCTTAACAGTTTCTGAGGAAACTAAGAAAAGCAAAGGGGAACAGGACAAATGCAGCTGATACTAAATGATACATTATGTTCTAGTGTTTTGCTTAACTGTGTGTACTTCCTCACAAAAGATGATCAAAAGACCGTCACCAACTGCGATGATTTTTGTAGCTCTTGTAGACAGCTGTTGTGTTTCTGATCTAAGCTTATTCACATAGTCCTTTATTTGAGCACACTCATGTAAGATGCAAGTGAGAAGTTCCTCCTTTACATCCACTCTGTGCTTGTAGACTTTGCTCTTAAACCAACATACACAACTAAACAAATTACTAGATCACTATGCTTCATTTACTATCACATGTATGTGTCCTGTTCCCCACTGTTTTAATCAATTTCTTTGGAAACTTTTAAGAACACGACACATGTTTGTAGGACTTTTTTGTTCAAAATCACTAAAACTATCACTCCTCAAAGCAGGTACCTTTCCTCCGGACCCAATGCGTGCGTGCGTGTGTGGGGAGGGGGGGGGGGGGGGGGGGCACGTCACCCACCACAGCAGTACAAGTTTATATGCCAACTAGCTCTGCAAAGAATGATGAAATCGAAAAGAATTTTTGATGCATCAAAGAAAATCCAGGACGGAATAATGATAATATTACGAAAAGGATAGATTGCTACTCATCAGTTTTTAATCTGCCAATAAGTTTCATATTAGCACACACTCTGCTGCAGAGTGAAAATCTCATTCTGGAAACATCCCCTAGGCTGTGGCTAAGCCATGTCTCCGCAATATCCTTTCTTTCAGGAGTGCTAGTTCTGCAAGGTTCACAGGAGAGCTTCTGTAAAGTTTGGAAGGTAGGAGACGAGGTGCTGGTAGAAGTGAAGCTGTGAGGACGTGGCGTGAGTCGTGCTTGGGTAGCTGAGATGGTAGAGCACTTGCCCGCGAAAGGCAAAGGTCACGAGTTGGAGTCTTGGTCCGGCCCACATTTTTAATCTGCCAGTAAGTTTCAAGATGACAATATCTTCTGAAATGTGGTGCTACTGATAATGCAGAAGATTAAATGAATAGCTCAAATAAGTAATGAGAAGGCACAGAACTGAGTTAAGGAGGAAAGAAATTGATGGCAGAATTTGACTAAAGGAAGGGATTTATCAGCATGACACACCCCAAGGGCACCAAAAAATCAGCAGTTTGGTAATGGAGGACTGTATTGTTGAGGGAGACTGAGACTCGGCTACATTAAACAGTAGAGCACGGCACCTGTGTGGCAAAACTGAATGAGCAGCTTACGTCCTTTCCAACTTGATATGGCATCACTCACTTTCAGCAACCCGGCATGAGCCAAATTCAACCAAACAGGTGCGTGCCCCATTCCATGCAGCTCGTGAGACACACAGCACGAAGAGAGAGAGGGAGAGAGAGAGAGAGAGAGAGAGAGAGAGAGAGAGAGAGAGAGAGAGAGAGTGTTGTCCATTTCAGAAGGCGGCCTTCTGGCCTAAAGCTTATGTGTTGAGTAGTCTTTTTGTTGTGCCCGTCTGTGACTCAACATCTCTGCTACATGATGAGTAGCAATCTATCCTTTTCATAATATTATCATTATTCCGTCCTGGATTTTCTTTGACGCATCAAAAATTCTTTTCGATTTCATCATTCTTTGCAGAGCTAGATGGCATATAAACTTGTACTGCTGTGGTGGGTGACGCGCCCCACACACACACACACACACACACACACACACACACACACACACACACAAATATGAGATTATAAAATGGAAGAAATTAAATCACAGTTAATACAGAACAATAATCAAAATCACACGAACAGAAATTCCTAGTGGAAAAAGACTGAAAGGACAAAAAACGAAAGCAAATAATGAAGTTAATACAATGACTAATATGACGTAACAAAGGAACAGAAATAAAAAAAGATACTTTCAAACCAAATAATTGAGTAAAAATTATAATCAGTCATTTTGATAAAGATTTAAAAATAAAAAGTTTCAAAGCATCTGGAAAAACAAAAGAGACTTAAACCCACAACCTTTAGCATGGAAGGACAGTACCTTAACCATTTGGTTATGCAACCAGTCTGTATGTTGTTTTAAATCTGTAGAGCATCATGTGAAATTCAAAACTTTTTTTCTCGATTACTCGCAAATGAGAACCCACCAGAGTGAATGGCTGCAGGGTGTGATACTTGGGACCTTAATCCACATCACCGTACAGACGGTTTCAGAAAGTTAATGCCACTGCTGGGGACCTCTCCTTACGAGCCAGAAGACCACTAGATACAGAGGCAGGTGCGTGTAGACATGGAGCACTGGACAGATGAGGAGTCTCAAACTCCAGTTTTTGAACTTGCTTGTAATATAGGAATACAGACTCCTTTCCTTGCAGTCTAATCACGCTACACCAGCCAGTATAACTCTTCCGGCTAAGTCCCACCAAAAAGTGACAGTATGCGACCTCGACGAATTACGTTTTCTGGGCATTAGCCTGAGACCTGAGGCATATTTCTGTGGCCAATGTTTTGCCTCCTTGTGCTGCAGACTTCATCAGAGGCTATAGAGGTTTGGATATCAGTTTTGAAATTAAACATGCTCAGCAAGTATAACTGTTTAGGTGCAGCCACACTACAGTTGGTTTGTGATGTTGCCCGACTGCTACATAAGATACGTTATGGAGCCTGTAGTGGTGAAGAAACCAACTGAACGAGTTGCAAATGAGTTAAGTTACGAAGTCCGCATGGAATCCCAATTTGGTTTTACAAAAACTACTCTAGGACACTGGCCCCTTACTAAGCTTGCATTTATCATGAATCTCCTGCTCTGCACAAAGTTCCAAGTGACTGTAACAAAGCACAAGTGACTCCAGTATATAAAAAGGATAAAGAACAGAGCCACAAATTTACAGAATAATATCCTTAACATTGGTTTGCTGTAGAATTCTAGAACATATTTTGAGTTAGAATATAATAAATTTCCTAGAGACCAAAAAGCTATGTCCACAAACCAGAACAGTTATAGGAAGCAAAACTCAGCTTGCCCTTTGCTCATGTCATATCCCACAAACTATGGATGAAGGGCAACAGATAGATTCCATATTTCCAAAAAGCATCTGGCACAGTACCCCACTGCAGACTATTAAGAAAGGTATGAGCACATGGAATAGATTTCCAACATGCGAGTGGCTTGGAGACTTTTTTAAGTAACAGAACCCAGTATATTGTTCTTGACAGTGAGTATTCATCAGAGACAAGGGTATCATCAGGAGTGCTCCAGGGAAGTGTAATAGGGCTGCTGTAATTTTCTATATACATAAACCATCTGGCGGACGGGGTAAGCAGAAGTCTGCGGCTGTTTCCTGATTATACTGCGGTGTATGGGAAGGTGTCGTCATTGTGTGACTTACGCAAAATGACTTATGCAAAATTTCTAGTTGATGTGATGAATGGCAGCTAGCTCTAAATGTAGAGAAATACAAGTTAATGGGGATGAGTAGGAAAAACATATCCATAATATTCGGAGACCGCATTAGTAGTTTCCTGCTTGATACAGTCACATCATTTAAACATCTAGGTGCAGCACTGCAAAGCAATATGAAATGGCAAGGGAATGAGCATGTGAAGGTTGTGATAGGGAACGCAAAATGGTCATCTACAATTTATTGGGAAAATTTTAGGAAAGTGTGGTCCAACTGTACAGGAGGCAACATATAAGGTACTAGTGCAACCTATTCTTGAGTATTGCTCGAGTGTTTGGGATCTGTACCAGGTCCAGGTGAAGGATGACATCAAAGCAATTCAGGGGTAGGGTGCTAGATTTGTTACCGGTAGGTCCGAACAACACCCAAGTATTACGGGAATGCTTCAGGAAATCAAATGGCAATCACTGGATGGAAGATGATATTCTTTTTGAGAAGCACTACTGAGAATTTTTAGAGCCAGCATTTGAGGCTGACTGCAGAATGATCCTACTGCCGTCAGAGTACATTCTGTGTAAGGACCACAAAAGATAAGATGTGAGAGATTAGGGCTCATACAGCGGCATATAGACAGTCATCTTTTTCCTTTGGTCTGTCTGCGAGTGGAACAGGAAAGGAAATAACTAATAGTCATACAGTGTATCCTCTGCCATGCACAGTACTGTGGCTTGTGGAGTATTTATGTAGATATAGATGATTAGTGCAGTTTGCTTTATTAGCACTACGGCCCACATAACTTGCGTGATTTTCAGCCCTTCTTGCGTTCTGTTAAAGCTGTTTTTGTGCTTTTCAATTCTTACGGTCTCTGTACATCCTAATATAGTAACAATCAGATCTCGATACAACCACAGTATTGGAGAAACGAATATGGTATTTCCCTGGCCCCAGTGCAAAACCTAATAGAACTTTAGGGCACAAAGTCTACAGACAGCCCACTCACACAGATAGATACCGTCACAAAATCTCCAATCACTGTCCCTAGCAGAACAGAGTAGCAATTAACACACTTGGCCACCATGCTGAAACAATCTGCGAACCACGGTACATGAGGGAACAAAGAAGCTTGGTCATTCAAGTACTGAGTTACTTTCAAAAGAAATTGCTAATCCCCTGGAGACACAAATAGGGAAATACATCCTTAAAGTTACTGATGAAAGAGTGGTATTGCTCCAATTCTTACAAACAATCACAGGTCGCATCAGCAGAATATGAAGAAGACATGCAGTGTAAGCCAACATAAAAGATGTACAAATATTTCAAGGCTGCAAGGGAACAACACTTGCCACATGACAAAGCAAGTGCATACAAAATACCTTGCACATGTATGTAGAAACCACAAAAAGAACTAATAACACACAGCTCACGGGAGCAACAGGCTGTATGCAAATATATGCCATACCTAAAATATGACACAATATCATAGTAAAAAGCAACACACACACTTAATTGTACCTCACGACAGGTGTGTTCGATTCTAGTCAATGAGCAATGATACCCTTTCACTTTATTTACCATTTACACTACATCATTTGTCAGTCCTTGAACAATATGAATATCATCTTCAAGACTCACTACATTTAACAATAATTTCCTAACAATATAAAATCCCTGTACACAATGGCAACATTTGCAAAGAGCTTCACATAGCTAGCAAGTTAGCCTACCTCTACATTTATGCAAAGTACAACTGTGACTCATTATAATGTGTATTCTCAAATTCAAAAACTATCAACTGTAGTAGATAAGAAACTGCATCCACAGGCCTTCTCTGCTATAGGCAATGGACACACAATTAATAGTTATCTCATTGGGTCAGAGTGCAGATGAAAGTCAATATTTCAGAAATACTTACACTCTCTTCTTCTTTGAGAAATACCTGGACCGGTGAGAGAGGCACTACTTCCTCTAATTGGTCGCGTATCTGCAAACAGAAAAAAAAAATCAGTCAATAATCTGCCACTTATTATAACTTCATCAATATCAACTGTATGTTGTTGCGGTCTTCATTCGAAAGGCTTTTGTTTCACGCCGGTCCCCTATGGTACTGACAATGTTACACCACTAGTGGTCAAATGTGTCTTATTTTTACCACAACACATATATCGATAAATTGCAACACTATACGTAGTGACCCATTCAAAAATATTTATAACGGATGTAGCGGGGCTTTGAATTTCGCCGCGCTACACTCGTTCCCTCAGATAAAAAATATCCCGTCGCAGCGGTATGAGCGCTCGATGGCAGAGAGAAAATACCAAAATTGTTAACTTTTTTTTGTTTTTTTATTCCGTTTCAATTGTCTCTTGATAGCCGTAGCTTAAGGCAGGCGTGATCGGATGCTGACGTAAAAACTTAATGGCTAATCTTGATCTGATTGTAATGTGTAGATATTGTGGAAGTTATTAAGAAATTCGTTGGATGGAAGTAGCAAAGTGAATTAAATTGCATATAGTATCAAGATGATTTTAATTGGTATAAATTAGTGGTCCCTGGACTATTGCAAGATTTCGGAGCAGATTTTTTCACGCTGAAATGAAGGAGATTTTTGAAGACGTGGACGCCGCCCGAAAGAAGATAAGTTAATCTGGTAAAGGATGATCTCTCGTCTACGCCACTTCCCCCTGTCAGTTACATTCTGTTATTCTCTGTTTCTTTTCAATAACTTTTGTAGTGAAAATTGGTTTAACTTTTGCTCAAAAACGCCACAAGGACCACCCCAACAATAGCTTTTCCGAATAACGAAGTCCGATAGCTTTTCTGTAATACAAAGTCCGATTTGCTTTTCATTCTTTCCCTTTTTCACGGTCTCTCTTCTCCCATTTTTTTTTCTATTTAACCACTACACGGCCCATAGTGTAATATACCTCTGAGCTCCTGTGCCATTAGGCATCATCATCAATAGCAAAAGGCAGCAGCAAACATGCACTGCCAAACATAAAACTCTTCCTAGAATATCTCATGTTAAGCATGTTATATTCTCAAGGCACAGTTGATGAACTAAAGCTGCCACTGTCACCTACCAAAAATAGCACTGTCCTGCAAAGCATATGTCAGAGCACCCAACAATGCTACTGTCTATCAAAAAATTTATGAACATTAAAAGTTCTAAAAGTTCCAAAAACAAGTACTACACCTACATTTCATTGTGTGCATCCATATGGAAGACAACTCAAAACATTAAACCTAATGCCGCCGATTCGAATAAATCGGTGGCTGTTTGCTGAGGAGACATCGCTAAATTGGGCCCAAGAAAGGCCCTCAGATACTACTGTCTTCCAATTTCACATGAAAACTGTGCCACGAGAGTGTAACACACCAATATGAGATATTCTACAAAGTGTTTTATGTATGACAATGCACATTTGCTGCTGGATTTTACTGCTTATGATGCCTAATGGCATAGAAGCTTTACGGTATGTTACATTACAGGGCAATACAATAATTTTTGACTGGTTTCCTTGTTTTATAGCACTCGATAATTAGGTAGCACAGTCCCAAACATGTTGTGGTAAAAGCATCACACATCTGACAACTGGTGACATAACGTCCTCAGTACCGGTTCACACGATTGCCGTACGATGGCTTCGCAACAGATAAGCAGCCTCCCACATTGGTGTATCCTGAGCAAGCCTCTTTTTCATGCACAACAACCACAATCTATATCTTTTCGGACCTGCTTCTCGTAGTTACACCTAGGTTTCCCTCTACAATTCTTACCCTCCACACTTGCATCCATTACCAAACTGGTGGTCCTCGATGACACAGGACATGTCCCATTAACCTTTCCGCTCTCCTGAAAAGAGCAGTGGCCGAAGACTCCCTTATGAGATTTGGAGAACAGACAATGTGTTTCAATCCAGACAGTCCACCCTTGCCTTAGCACCAACAGTCAACTGCACCTCTAGGAAATAACTGGACCAACTAAAAATCACCGCATCCAAAATCGGATTCTGGAAAACTGTTCCTCAGTAGATCAGGAATCTATTGCATCCTTCCGTCATCCTGAATTTTGAATATAGGATTAATATGAATTTGAGGTTTGGATGAAAGCAAAATGAAATAGATAACATCACGAGTAAATTCAACAGTGAATCAGTCATTAGGAATGGGTCTGAAATCTGCAATAATTGTGTACGGAATGTTAATTATTTGGGCTCTCTTTCTTTGTTACAGACCTCGAGCAAACACACGTTAGTTGCATTACAATGATCCTATGTGTTCAATTTTGTCCGATTCATCTTCACCACTTCTACTGAGTCTTCTTCCTCACACCAGAAGGCTCTCTGTCAAATACAGACAGCTGGGTCGAGATGTGGAGTGCTGAATACATGAGGCAGCTAAAACTCTCCAAATTTTGCACCTGAACCTGATAATGAATACAGACTCCTTTTCTCACTGTACGTTCCCACAGCAACATTTCACTGTCACTACTGGAAATAACAATGCTTGAAATTTTGTTTCATATTTAAACTGGACATTTTATTAGGCTAGTTTGAGGTCACTGTTGTTGGATTTCAATTAGTTGGCATCCAGTGTTGTAGATCCAAAATTGTGACACTGGTGCTGCAAGTATTGTATGGAAGCAACTGCCACATGATCTTTGTGGTGGGAAAAAGTCAATTTGAAGTTTCTATCTCCTACAAAATTCATCTGAATTTCATGTTAGGTAGAGATTGCTGCAGGTTCACTCAATATCTAGAAAAGCTTTTCATTATAATGAACAGGGCCTGAGATATGGTAACTAGTTTTGAAACTCTTGAGATTTCCCAGCCAGAAAAGGCTTCAAAATTATCACACATATGTTGAAAACTATTGACCTCAATAAAATACTTCTTTCCCCAAATGACCACCAAAATAACTCACACAGCAACAGATATTTAATGTTGTGTATCGGATTGATACGTATAACCAGAATTATTATCTAGGCTACAAACTAGGGGCTAGCAGCAAATAAATTTTAAATATTTTTTTTTTTAAATAATGTTGTCGCTTTAATGCTGTGACGTGGGTCCTTTCATAATAATAAAAGAAAGAAACATGATTATTTTCTACAGGCTTATTCAGATGAATCTTTCATCAGGCAGCTGATATGAATTAAGTCAGCACACACCTCTCAAAATGAGCACCCCCCTCACATCAAATTTCCAGTGGCGTCCAGGAGGATATGTAGCTCTTCAACTGAAAAAAATCATTAAGGCTTCCAAAAGGATGGCTGATGAAACCTTGGCAGTTTAGAGTCAGTTCAATTTTGCAGGAAGCTAATTCCTTACATACTTCAATTCATTTGAACCAGAACACTTTAATGTTTCTACTTACTATTGCCAGATGGGGATGCTTGAGCTCTTGAGTGCAGTGAATACCCTTTTTGAATAACTTAATTGGTTAACAAGATATTAAGAGAGATTAACAAGATGACTTGAAATCCACAGCATCTGGCAGATAGCTTACTGATTCTTCACATCATAGGAGGTTACATAACTACTGTGTGTGTTTCAGTGGGAAATCTGAAAGTCAAATACGAGTAAACAAATGTCTTTAAGAAACTAAGATTACATTTTTATCATCCACCTAATTTCCAGTTTGTCTCGAGAGACTACACACATTCCCTACATTCCTCCGCCACTCATTTCTGTTCCTGACTTTCACGGCCCATTCTCCTTTTCTCCAGCCTGGTGTCTCTGTATCGTTTTTGACAGTGTCCTTCCCCTCATCCAGTGCCTTCCTCACCCCCGTCTGCCCTAAAAGGATCCTGAGAATTCTACTCATGGGAGTCTTTCCTCTTCTGTCCTAATTAGGTGCCTTGTCCACATCAATGTTCCTTTCTTCATCCTTCAGCCAACGTCAGCTTGTGAGTTCAGCTCTGCCACTTCCTGTCTTTTTGTTCCTTTCTTTTTTCAGTGTCCTCCAGTCAAACGACTGGTCAAATATTTTCCTCAACACTTTTCGCTCCAGGACAAACGGTTTCTGTTCCTTTGCTGTTCCACGTTTCTGACTCGCATATAACTTTTAGTGAACATACCACTCTGGCACAGTAATGTACTGCACAATGCTTTTAGTACCAACAAATGATGACTGAAAAATGAGTAATTAATTTTGATTAGTTGGTTTAGTGAGTTTGAACACTAATACTGTATAGAGATTTCGTATTGTCTGTCCATGTAATCAAATGAGGATGGGTGCAGAGTTTCTGCCAGATGAGACAGTACTGGCAGTTTAGTCACGCTTTGCAGCACCTGCCGGTTTGGCAATTACTCCGTGCACCTGCACCCCTGCCGCAGAGACAGGCTGCACTCCGTAGAATAGTGCACTGTGGACTGAACGCCGAGAAAGGAATCAGTCGGCTCTGAACTGTCACACAATCTGTACAGCTCAATCCGCCAGCTGAGTTGTTGCTGCGGACAATTACTGTGGGACGTTTCAACGTTGTACGAGCTGGAATATTTGTGCACATCTTACAGGAGTTGCTTCTTTTATTTGGGAGTTTATTTGAAACATATAAACAGGAATGCACTTCCAGCACAGGCCATACTGCTAAGGAGATGAAGTCTACAAAGAAAAGAAATAAGATATCAAGAGGGGGAAATGAAATGATTGAATGGTAACACTGGCTGGGAGACCCGATTGGGGTCATCCGGCTGCCTAGTACGAGGCCTTTTATTCGACGCCACTCTGGCGACTCGCGTGTCAGTGACGACGAAGATGAGACAACGACCGGCCCCAAGCAGATGCAATCTCTAACCCGGCCGGAAATCGAACCCGAACCTGGCAATCCCCCCTCCCCCTCCACACAACTGCTGGAGATTGCAGTCTTCAAGCACCGGTCGTTCGCGATGTAGCCGACGGATAGTCGAGTGACCAGCGAGCTGAGGTCACTACACCACACTACCACAGGGACTTTTAACTACGAACATTTGCTGGCTTGAAAAAGAACCACAGTTTCCTTCCATAATGCGTTTCTGTCGGGGCCGGACGATGGCGAGTCAACTAGTGTTGCGAGGTGGCTGCTGTGCCTGGATGTTTGGTAGCTGGTCGGTTTCCAGGTGCACCTTACAGCTCTGAATGCCACTGCAGTGTTGCTGGCCAACAGCAGCTGTACGTACCCACTCTTCTACAACTACGGGTTTTCGTTCTTCATTCTCTACATGGGCTCAGCCACCTGTGAATTTGCTCACAGCATTTTGCACGGCCCGGCATACGGAAGGACTGCCGTACGTGGACTCGGACCTGCACTGACTGCCAAACGTACAAAGTAACATGGCAGGTATGAGCTCTGCCAAAAAATTTTGACATTCTGGAGGCACGATTCTCACACGTCCAGCTGGATTCGGTAGGACCGCTCCCACCTGCACTTAACGACCGGTACCGTCTCACAGTGATCGACAGGTACACCTGGTGGAGACACGAACTGCCGAGAACGTGACGTGTGCCTTCACCGGTGGTCGGATTTCACGTTCCGGCTGCCTCCTACCAGGATAGGTAGTGGGAGGCAGATATCTTTCGTGGAATAGCCCACTCGTACAAGATACACCTGACGAGAGCTCCGCCCTGTCACGCAGCTGTAAATGGCACTGTGGAGCACCTACACCTTTCCTCAAAGACACAGTGGATTCACGGATTATGCCCTCCCGGTACTGCTATTAGGACTTGCACAGTCTCTATAAGACAACCTGCAGGCCTCCCCAGTGGAGATGCCATGTAGCAAACTCTGCATTTATCAGGAGAGTTTTTCAAACAACCTGAACCCCTCCACTCTACTCTCCTCACAGATCTCCAAAACCTAATGGAGGCCGTGCGATCGAGTGGAACAACACGGCACTGAAAACAGGCTAGCTTCATTCTCACAGAGCTGGTAATGACGTAGCACATTTTCCTCCGATACGGTCCACTGCGTAAAGCACTAGAACCACCCTTCCGAGGCCAAAACGCATTCACGGGACGAAACACTAGCACACTCACCGTGCACATTAAAGGGGGAGACACAGCACTGTCCTCGTCCTGGTGCAAGCCAGCCTACCTCAATGCAGGCTACCACTAGACACAGAGCTTCTGCCACATTGCAGCCCTCAACACTGAAGTCTTCCAAAACAGTGCGGCCCACATGCAAACTGATGAGCCACCACACTCCCAGACGCGGCAGTCGTTTAGCGACACCACCCGACCCACCATCATCCAGCCACAACAGAAACATATTACGGGAGGGAACTGTGCTTCTGTTTCGACCCAGCATGCATTAATAGCTCAAGTCAGTAAAAACTATATTATTGTCTAGATCTTGTACAGTATAAAACATTAAAATGTGATGACTAATTTTAGTCGACTAAACAATCATCTTCAGATCACTCGTGGTGAAATATGTATCAGCAGATAGCATACTGAAAACCCTGCATCATCTGGAGTATTAACATAATTATAAGAGGCTTTATCCCAAATTTGTCATTCAAAAACTACAGGGTCTTACATTGGCAGATTAAACTACTGTGGTGGTGCCAACACTTTCACATTGTTTAGTAATGTGCACAGGGGTTGTACAAGGTTAAGTCAATTATTATCAACACTTTACTTATATTTTTGTTTATTTTGGTAGTAATGCTGTTTTAAGTAGATGACACATGCTTTGTTTATTTGTTGTTATATCTTTGCAATTTTCAACCTGCTAGGTTAGTTTCATTATCGGTGCAGTGCTGTTAATCGTGGCTGCTCTGCTGTCTATTTGCACCAAAAAAGAACAACATTCAGTGAACAGTTTCTTGTGGTCGGAAGGCGTATCAAGGGCCACAACTCATCGAAGATTTTTGGTATGGTACGGGAACAGTGTTTTGCCGCAATGGAGTGTCTACCGAATATATTGAAAAATTACAAAATGGTCGCACAAGTGTTACGCACTATGAAAGAGCCGGATGACCGTTACCGCCACAAACGAAGAAACAACTGACCATTCACGTGAAATGATTCTCTCAGACAGACAATTAACTATTGACAAAGTGGCACATCGTCTGCAAATTAGTCACGGTTCTGTATATGAAATCATCCACAACAGACTTGGGTTTCATAAAGTTTGAGGAAGATGGGTCCCAAAACAACACACACAACTGCATAAACAAATGTGCTTGAACATTTACTAAAAACATTTGGATCGCTATGGTAACAAAGGGGACAACTTCTTAAACAGGATCATTACTGATGGCAAAACGTGTATCCATCATTACGAGCTAGAGAGTAAACGGCAAAGTGTGGAATGGAACCATCCAAATTCGCTGTGCAAGAAAAAGTTCAAGACCCAATCGTCGGCAGAAAAACTGATGCTTACAGTTTTTCGGGATGCACAAGGTCCAATACTGGAACATTATGGGGAAAGGGGCACAACAATAAACAGTGTACATTACAGTGAGATGTTTACCACCAGCCTAAAGCCTGCAATTCGAAGCAACCACCGAGGATTGCTGTCAAAAGATGTTGCGTTGTTGCACGACAATGCCCATCCACATACTGCTACCCACACTGCTGAAATGCTCCAGAAACTCAAATGTGAAGTACTGGATCACACTCAATATAGTCCTGATCTTTCCCCTTCTGACTATGACTTGTTTGGTCCACTCAAACAGGCATTAAGGGGCCATTGATTTGCTTCGGACAAAGCAGTGAAAGAAGCAGTGCATTCCTGGCTCGCAGCTCAACCGAGAACCTTCTTTTATGAGGGTATCTGGAAGCTTGTACAACAATGGACCAAGTGGATTAAAACCCATGGAGACTATGTCAAAAAATGATGTTCTTGTAAGTTTAGTATTTGATTACAATAAAATTTTATAACTACTTTGCGGATAATAACTGATTTACCCACCTATTGCATTTACAGCTGTCATCACAAAGATGAAGCTTTGGTTACTGAGGTAATAAGCAGATTTATTTTAAATAATTGTCAAGGGCAGGGCTTGGCAAAGGATACATTCCAAAGGCTCAAGACTTCCCGATACACCGAAGCGCTCGATACAGCATCGACGTTACTCGAACTATCACATGACACTGACTAACACTGCGCAAGTGTAAGAGATAAGCAAGAAATTATGAACTAGCCACAACATTCTATTGCACTGATTAGCATTTGACAGTTTTGTGAAGCACAGGAGGAAATAGAATTAAAGTCTATCAACTTACAAACTTTTGTTGTATTTTAACAGGTTTGCAATAAATGTTCTCATACATGTATAAGTACTGTATACAAACATTAATGTCATTTTTTTAAGTAAAGGTAACATTCAAATACAGAAACTTTTGTCCTTCAAAGAACATAAGTTGATTCAGAACCCAGACCAAAATCAAGTTGATTCAGAACCCAGACCAAAATCTTATTTGGTAATGAGAGACTGTAATGATTTACTACGTAGGTTGCAAATGATAAATTTGGCCACTGTTCATGTTTTACAATACTGTGTAAAAACATTACCAGGTTTTAATCAGCTGTAGAACATGATGGTGAAATTCAGTTGAAACAAGGAGTAAAATTAATCTAGAACGACATGGTTAAGAAAGAAAGTACATCATATTAAACAGACTGTAATTGTTATAGCAAAAATAAATTACAGTGGCAAGACCTGTTGTGGAGATAGCAGTGACGGATGTCAGTAGATCATGGGATGAGCAATAGTTCGAGAGTGGGATGGAATCTTAATTGCAATGTTTTATTTATGTATTAGTTGGTGTTGTTACATATGACCTGCACACTAGCAGATACTGCAGTCTGTTTTTGACAGTCGCTCAAGCTTAGCACTACTGAAGGCTTCGAAGGAGAACAGTGACACCAGCTTGGCTGTGAGCTACGATGATTGCACTGAGGAAAGCAATGAGCCTGCAGAAAATTTCATCGTGTTGTTAGACGTGGGAATGTATACCACATACTTTGGCTTTCTACAATGAAGAGCCAAAGAAACTGATCTATCTATCTATCGCTTGAGCCTTGTCCCGCAGTTATGCAGGGTCTGCCATCGTTAATCGGATTTGGCACGTTCATGGTTAAGGGGTGGCCGGATGCCCTTACTGCCACCACCCCGTACCCCCCGGGACGGAATTAGTGTACCCCGACTGTCTGCGCCGAGTGTAATCCATGGAATAGTGCGAATTTGTTCAGATGCCTGCGCACCGTGTAACTGAGTCGGAACATGGGGACCAGCCCGGTATTCACCTAGCGAAATGTGGAAAACCGCCTAAAAACCACATCCAGGCTGGCCGGCACATCGGCCCTTGTCGTTAATCTGCTGGGCAGATTCGATTCGGGGCCGGTGTGCCCACCCGAGCTCAAGAAGCAGTGCGTTAGCGCTCTCGGCTACCCTGGCGGGTAGCCAAAGAAACTAGTACACCTGCCAAATATTGTGTAAGCACACACAAGGGTCGCAACACAACATGGCATGGACTCGACTAATGTCTGAAGTAGTACTGGAGGGAACTGATACCATGAATCCTGCAGGGCTGTCCATATATCCGTAAGAGTATGAAGGGGTGGAGCTCTTCTGAATAGCATGTTGCAAGGTGTCCCAGATATGATACGCTCAATAATGATCATGCATGGGGTGGCTGGCGGAAGTGTTTAAACTCATAAGATTGTTTCTGGAGCCACTCTGTAGCAATTCTAGGCATGTTGGATGTCGCATTATCCTGCTGGAATTGTCTCCTATTGATCCGCTGGAATTGCCCAGTCTGTCGGTATCCACAATGGTCATGAATGAATGCAGGTGCTCAGACAGGATACTTACGTATGTGTCACCTGTCACAGTCGTATCTCAACTTAATAGGGGTTCTGTATCACTCCAACTGCACATGCCCCACACCATTACAGAGCCTCCACGAGCTTAAACAGTCTCCTGCCAACATGCAGGATCCGTGGATTCATAAGGTTGTCCAATCGCTCGATACAACCTGAAACGAGACTCGTCCGACCAGGCAACATGTTTCCAGTCATCAAAAGTCCAACGTTGGTGTTGACGGGTCCAAGCAAGGCGTAAAGTTTTGTGTCATGCAGTCATCAAGGGTACACGAGTGGGCCTTTGGCTCCGAAAGCTCATATCGATAATGTTTCGTTGAATGGTTCACACACTGGCATTTGTTGATGGCCCAGCACTGAAATCTGCAGCAATTTGTGGAAAGGTAGCACTTCTGTCTTACTGAATGATTCTCTTCAGTTGTTGCTGGTCCTGTTCTTGTAGGGTCTTTTTAGGCTATTGCGATGTCAGAGATTTGATGTTTTACCAGATTCTGTTATTCACGGTACACTCGTGAAATGATTGTGCAGGAAAATCCACACTGCATCGCTACCTCAGAGTTGCTGTGTCCCATCACTCATGCGCCAACTGTAACACCACGTTCAAACTCATTTAAATCTCGATAACCTGCCATTGTAGCAGCAGTAACTGATCTAACAACTGCGCCAGACATTTGTTGTCTTGTAAGGGCAATGCCAACTGCAGCGCCGTACTCTGTCTGTTTACAAATGTCCGTATTTGTTGGATATGCATCCCTATACCAGTTTCTTTGGCTCTTCAGGGTATGAACATCTACTGTGTTTAAACTGGAGTTTGCCTAAATGCATTTGCAGTCAGAATTGAACTGACTTCAAAATTGGACAAATACTCAACAATGGTATTCAATAGTATTAATTTCTGCGTGAGACAGTAAAAGCCTAGATATAGCCAAGTTGTGTATTTACGTGTTTCTTGCTGCAATGTTGTCAACACTCTCCATGACATATGACAAGAATAAAAGGAGGGTATATCAGCTGGTTCTACACAGAGTGGGGGGAGGGGGGGGGGGGGGGGGGGGAGTTGATATGTTTGGAAGCAAGAGACATTGAAACATCCTGTCAGGATAGTGGTGACATCTGATATGTATTCAGAAAAAAGCAGCTGTGTTCTCAAATTCCACTATAACAACAACCTCAGAAATAGCCATGTATTCTGAAGAAACAGCCATATGTTTGTGACAATGAATGTATAAATTTCATGGCTGTGCTGTTAGGATGATGATGGTAATGACTCAAAATAGTGGTAGCACACTACAGGGTTTGTAAGCATAAAAGGTAGAAAAGAAAACTGTCCAAAAAATAATGTAAACCATTTCTTTTTTTTAATTTTATTTCTCCAAGTGTTACCAAAATTTAGACAATCAATAAATGACAAAAGTTTAGAATAGTTATAAGGTTATCTTTTTGGCAGATACTTTATGTCAATAAAACAGTTTGTAATTCTAATTAATCAGACACTGTTAAAAATAAATTTTTATCAAAGAGCCTCTTTCTTTTTCTTAAAAAAAAGAAAAAAAAGAAAAAATGGGGGCCATTTTATATTCAGGGGTGTCTTACACTCAAGTAAATACATTATATAGCTGGGAGCATGCCAGTATGAGAGACACCTTTGCAGCTGCCGTATTTACTCGAATCTAAGCCGCACCTGAAAAATGAGACTCGAAATCAAGGAAAAAAAATGTTCCCGAATCTAAGCTAAATCTGAAATTTTAGACTCGAAATTCAAGGGGAGAGAAAAGTTTTAGACCGCACCTCCAAATCAAAACAAAGTGGTCCCATTGTAACATGAGACACAATTTAGGTTGAAAGGATGAAGATACAGCTACAGTAGTTTGGTTCGAGTCGGAAGCTTAACAGTTAAGATTTATAAAGTAGCCATTGCTATGTGTCAGGCGCTCTGTCCGTATTTATACGGGTACCCCTCCTTTTTCTTGTGCTTCGTCTGGTTTGAATCGATTGCTTATTTTGCTTTGATCTGATAAGTGCTGTTCTCTTTGTTATAGGTGTTTACATCACTCTAGGCTGAAAATTCATTACTGTACTGTGTCATGCACCGTTTGTCGCATCCTGATAATGAATGTTTAAGACCTGTAGCCGCTCGCGGCATGGCTCTCTTTTGTGCACGCTACCGCCGCTTACAATTTAAAAAAAAAGAGAGAGAGGAATCGTCTCATTGGCGAAACAATGACAAGAGACTGCTATTTGTTCTTACTTACACTGCTGCTTTCTTTGATAATGATCAACAAGAACCAAATAATAGACTGCGTATGATAGAAGATGTTCTAAACGAGAGTTTAGCGAAAAATTTTCTCCGTTTGAAAATCTTTGCAGGCGCTCTTTAGTACATTACATTTTGCACAGATATTAGAGTCATCTTAGATTTAAAAATCTAGTCAGTTGCCGTGCTTCATTTTGTATCACTATTCAGCATAAGAATAATACGAATATCAACATGATATTATATGTATATTCTTCCGCGTTTGCTGTTGTCTCACTCTAGTTTCGTAGTTTATTAGGCAGACAGGATTTAAATGAGATAGCAGCAAACACGAAAGAATACACGGCATAATGCATACATTCTTCTACCTTTTCTTTTAATTTATTTGCTGACACAGAGGTTTTGGTGCCAGTATTTATCTTTGTGCCTGCAAAGCATCCCTGTATAGTGGTACTTATATTCAAAGGCAGTAGTTAGTTGTGGCGGCACCTACCAACATTTTTCAGAACTTCCATTTACATTGCACTCGATTCTAAGCCGCAGGCGGTTTTTTAGATTACAAAAACTGGAAAAAAAGTGAGGCTTAGATTCGAGTAAATACGGTACTAAAACATTACACTACACTTCGATATAATGATGTTTTATTAGTCAGCACAGCAACAAGATAAGCAACTGACACCACATGTAATACCACAGTCCCACTTGCTATTTTACGTAATGCACATCCATTAACCGCACACACACTGATGCTCACGCCACGGCAGGTAATGGGGTACTGACTGCTGGAGTACACCGTCTTTCCACTGTCGGTCGTTCGCCACATTGCCGACAGATAGGTGGGAAGTGGTGCAAGAGCTGAGGTCGCTACAGGTTTCTATTTGTCATTTATCACTTCTTTCACCTCCTGATAGATCTGTTATTGTGAAAAATGGCAAGTTCCATCACAGTTTGGAGTTGACATTAAACTGTAGGTAGCCCTATAAGCAAATAGTTGAATGAGTTAAAAGGTCAGAGGAGGGCAATGGTATATGGCCTTGAGTAGGACTGTGCTGTTCAAACCCACCTTCAGGTTGATGAAAGCTTACAATCTTTTTAAAACTGCACTAAAATGCTATACTTGTGTCTTTGTAATCACTAGAGACCAAATTATATGCATCATAAAAACCTTAAAATATGAATGCAAAATGCTTAAAAATGCATGAAAAGTGTCGAAATATGCAAGACCAAATAATAAAAAAAACATGGTAGTTACTGCGTGCATTATATCTCAAATTCACACCTGGAATACTTTCTGGTAGAGGTAAGGAAGGGGGGCCTTTCTGGGATTATTTTCTAAAGCATTGCAAAATGAGATGCATACTGTGTTTCAAGAATTGTTCATTCTTTACTATTGTTGTCGGTAACAAGAGGGTGCAATGTGAGTGAGTCACATCAAAACAATCGATATGTACAGGATTAACTTCGAGATATATTGCAAGCAGAGGGGCATGATCAAAAACTATGTAATATTTTGTTTAAAAAACAAAATACAATCATGAATTTTTTGAATAGCATTAACTTTTAATTAATACTAATGGACCAAAGTACATTTATAATTTATTATAAGCTTACAATCTTTTTAAAACTGCACTAAAATGCTATACTTGTGTCTTTGTAATCACTAGAGACCAAATTATATGCATCATAAAAACCTTAAAATATGAATGCAAAATGCTTAAAAATGCATGAAAAGTGTCGAAATATGCAAGACCAAATAATAAAAAAAACATGGTAGTTACTGCGTGCATTATATCTCAAATTCACACCTGGAATACTTTCTGGTAGAGGTAAGGAAGGGGGGCCTTTCTGGGATTATTTTCTAAAGCATTGCAAAATGAGATGCATACTGTGTTTCAAGAATTGTTCATTCTTTACTATTGTTGTCGGTAACAAGAGGGTGCAATGTGAGTGAGTCACATCAAAACAATCGATATGTACAGGATTAACTTCGAGATATATTGCAAGCAGAGGGGCATGATCAAAAACTCTGTAATATTTTGTTTAAAAAACAAAATACAATCATGAATTTTTTGAATAGCATTAACTTTTAATTAATACTAATGGACCAAAGTACATTTATAATTTATTTTCCATTTTTCTACTTCTGTAAACATAAACAACCAAGTACTGTTCCAAATGTTTGGTAGTAAGACTGTGTCTTTGATCACTCAAAACATTTTTATAAGCTGAAAACGACTGTTCTACATCAACTGTGGTAACTGGGCAGTATTTGGGCGCTATGTTGGCACTTATTGCTCCTGGTAAAAGTTCACTCATCCCATTAATAAAACTATCAATTTGGCACAAGGGTTCAAAGCCTGGGTTATTGTTCAAAATGTTTTCAAACTTTTCTTTAAGTTTTCTTGGAAATATCTCTGGCAATGAGCAGCTCACTAGAATAATTTTATTCATTAACTGAATAGATTCATTCAACGCCAAACCTCGAGTTTCAAGCTTTTCAATACTTGCAGGTGTATGGGAAAATGAGTGCTAATCACAGCAATGTGTGTTTTTTAATATCGGAATCATTAAAACCTTCCTTGCACTGGCAACTGCCAAAGCCTCTGCACTACTTTACTAACCCTCTAATGGCCTCAAAATTTTCACTGTAAAACAACACAGCTTCAACCCACATACCCCAATGAGTTGCGACTGATTTGGGAGGTAAAGGCACCTTTGGTAGTTTTTCTTTGTAGGTCTTGATGCGAGCAGGAGCCTTTAGAAACACTTTCTTTGTGAATGACATTGGTTTATTTACATTCACAAACATGGAATGTACTACTTCAACACGGTGATGTACTCAATGAGCGAAGCACGTCACGTGAATCAAATTGGAATAACGTACTCGGGAGGGCTCTTCCTGTTTTGATCATATCGGGAGCAGCATCTAAAATTAACACAAACACCCTTTCATCTGCAGAAGATTCTGGAAATATTTTTCTAATACCCGCATCCACAAATCTGGCGATCATAGGATGATTTACTTTTCCAAGTTCTTTGCAGGCCACTAAAAAGGAAGAAGGAGGCTCATCTTTTACAGCATCAAAAATTAAATTTGCACTAACAGCCACAAGTGTGTGTAGTTACGTCAACTGAAATGCAGATAATGCTTTCCTCGAGTTCACTGCATATTTCTTCCAGGACATTTCCGTAAATTGTCGGTATGTAATTTTTACGCAATGTCGATTCGTGTGGTATATTGATTTAAGCGACATTTGTGGAGGAAGCCTTTGAAGATAGAGTTTTTAAGTCTGTGAAACAGAATATTGCTTGCAATGAATGCTTCACACAGATCCACGTTAAATCGACTTTTTTGGTTACCTTCGGACAAGTTCCTGCTACTGCAATTTGCTGTCGTCAGAAGTTTTTGCCATTGCACTTTCTTCTGCATTCCTGCGATATGAAGATTTGTCTGGACATGCTGATCTAACTGAAACTTTTTTTTGCACGAAATATTTTTCTCGCAAACATGACGACATAAAACAATTTTGTCATATGTAAATGTTCCGGAACGGTCAGCTATCCACGAAACAACATTTCTTTTTTTCGGGTGGTATGGCGCACGACACGTTATACACTACACATCGTTAACACGTTCAACTGTGTACAAGTAAGCAGAGAGCTAAACTGAAACAATGTATGCACGACTAAAAGCTTGCGTAATTTAATTCATTTGTTGCGAACGCATACGGTGGGACAGTGGGGGGGATTAACCGGGGGCACAGGCACAGGAGCATTGACTCTGTATGCCTCTTCCTGTTCCTATTCTGTAATGATTTCACTAGGCAGTGGCCTTTTGGTTAGCTATTACATGCAGTTTTAGGCGCGGTCAATATGTGATACATAAAAACTACCGTATTTACTCGAATCTAAGCCGCACTCGAATCTAAGCCGCACCTGAAAAATGAGACTCGAAATAAAGGGGGAAAAAAAAAAAAAAAAAAATCCCGAATCTAAGCTGCACCTGAAATTTGAGACTCGAAATTGAAGGGGAGAGAAAAGTTTTAGGCCATACCTCCAAAGCGAAACAAAGTTGGTCCATTGTAATATGAGACACAATTTAGGTCGAATGAATGACGATACAGCTACAGTAGTTTGGTTCGAGTCGTGAGGTTAGCAGTTAAGCTTTACCAGGTAGCCATTGCTATGCGTCAGGCACTCCATCCGTATTTATAAGGGTACCCTTCCTTTTCGCGTGCTTCATCTGGTTTGAATCGATTGCTTATTTTGCTTTGATCTGATATGTGCCGTTCTCTTTGTCATAGGTGTTTACGTCACTCTAAGCTAAAAATGCATTACTGTACTGTGTCATGCACTGTTTGTCACATTCTGATAATGAGTGTTTACGGCCCGAGAGAGAGAGAGAGAGAGAGAGAGAGAGAGAGAGAGAGAGAGAGAGGAATCGTCTCATTAGCAAAACAATGGCAAGAGACCGCTATTTGTTGTTGCTCACACCGCTGCTTTCTTTGATAATGATCAAGAACCATATGATAGACTGCGTATGATAGAAGATATTCTGAACGAGAGTTTCGTGAAAATTTTTCTCCGTTTGAAAATCTTTGCAGATGCCTCTTTAGTACATTACATTTTGCACAGAAATTAGAGTCATCTTAGATTTAAAACTCTAGTCAATTGCTGTGCTTCATTTCTGACTGTATTACTATTAGGCATAAGAATAATACGAATATTAACATGACACGATATGTATATTCTTCCACGTTTGCTGTTGTCTCACTCTAGTTTCGTAGTTTATTAGGCAGACAGGATTTAAATAAGAGAGCAGCAAACACGAAAGAATACATGGCAAAATGTTTATATTCATATTAATCTGATGGTGAAGAGAATACTGCATGTGATTCACAATTCATAAAAGTTCCTATTAGCAACCATCTCTTCTCACAGGTAGGAAAAAATTCAGAATGTACAGTTGGCCATATTGACAAACGTCCCAAACAGTCTTGCCAGTCAGATTTTCGTAGTACATTGAAATGCTGCTACATTCGAAGATGAACAATATGGAATTTGTATTTACTTTGTTGGATAATGTATGAAAATGCAGTGGTCGAAACTCGGGACGGAGAAACAAAGCTCCTCTTCCAACATTTTTTTAAATTTATTTACTGACGCAGAGGTTTTGGCGCCAGTATTTATCTTTGTGCCTGCAAAGCATGCCTGTGTAGCACTACATATATTCGACAGCAGAAGTTAGTTGTGGCGGCACCTACCAACATTTTTAAGAACTTCCACTTGCTTTGCACTCGATTCTAAGTCGCAGGCAGATTTTTGGATTACAAAAACCGGAAAAAAAGTGCGGCTTGGATTCAATTAAATACGGTAGATCAAGCTAGAGCCCACCTGTCTCAATTTTTAAAATATTGTAAACATAGAGTGAAAATATGCATCGTCGCCAGTTTTTAGTTAAAATATGCAACAACCGGTGAAAAGGAGCCAAATATGCAAACGCATATGCAGCACGAAAATTCGTATAATCCGGTCTCTAGTCATCACCAAATATCCCTCGGCAGGGATCGCGCCACAGCCGCAGCGTAAGTCGTCTATAGACCCTCGTGTGTAATCCTCAAGGATGGCATCGTTTTGCAATTTTGTCACCATTTAACTCGTAACTAGTATTAAGTTTGATGTCTATATTTCCTACAAAAACCACTTTAAGTTGACTACAATCTAGACCCCTGTAGTGCTCTTACTGGTCATTACGGCCAAGGTTACATTTTTTCTTAATTTAGACAACAATTTTGCATTAAAATACATTTGCTACTCGAGTACCAGTAGGCACAACGATTCACAAAGTGGAACTGGCAACAGGGTTGGAGCCGGCAAAACCGGTACAGGTTCCATTAGTGTATTGCCGGTGGGAGCTAACTGACAACTACTTTATATACAATAATATACTGTTGTGAAAAAGTTAACATATTGCAAATATGCGCCGATGACGGGCTAAAATGACAGTATAACATTTGTCTCCGTGTGCGAGAATTGCAAATTGTGCAAGCGTACAGGATGTGACTGCACAATATATGGAAGTCCGGATCAGTCCCAGAGGAACATTCGGAGAGCTGAAGCGGTTAAGGTGAGCGCTCGTAACGAGCGGAAAATTGAAGCTCAAGTCTTGGTCCGACACAAATTTTCATGTGTGACAAACTGCTGACATTGATGAAAATATGCAAGAAGTATATTTATTTCACAATGTTAATCCACAGCTTTCAGGCATGCGAGTTTGAAAAGCTTTATATTGTAATGATGCAGACACTGTATAAACACAGACATTATGTGATATTGCAGTGCCCGTGTTGTTAAAAGTACGATGCAATGTTCCGTCGGACACACATGTGTGCCCAAAAGAACAAGCACTGTGGTAACTACAGCCCACATGGAATACACAAAACATACTTGCAGCTGCAAATATGGACAACCATCAGCTGTATAATGGAATAAAGACAATTAGAATTTGTGCCATACTGGGACTGGAACCTAGGTTTCCTGCTTTACATGAGCGGTCACCTTAACTGTTTAGGCTATCTGTGCATGACTCTTGGCCAGGCCCAAACTTCCTTATGTACCCCCCCCCCCCCCCCCCCCATACTGGAATTACACTACACAGGGACTGGAAAATGTAGCATCTATTTTGGCAAAATTCTCATATATTTTTTGCAAAATTCACATCTATTTTTGTTGAGATTCGTATTTCTTTTAATGATTAGAAGCACCTATCTCAAAGATTGTCACACGAGTGAAAACAAACAAAAGCCTTAGTTCTTTGAAACAGACTGCTACAGAAAGGTGCTGACTGGGAACTTTGTGACCATGATGTTTGCTTTTGCAAAAACTTCCAACACCTTTTCCTTCCACAATAGCCTTTGCTTTTTTCATCTGACCATATTTAAGCATTCAAAATGATTGTTATGTTGAAAAGTTGTGGCATTTTCCTGCCGGTGAACTGAATGCGTCTCTAATTTAAGATGTTTCTGGACATTACTTATCTTCCCCGCCCAATTTGATGATAACAAAATCTAAAAACTATTAATTCCAATCTTTTGTGGGCATTCATAGCAGTTTGACCCATGCTTTACAATTCTACAGACAGAACACACAAGGCAGTTAGCGTAGAAACAGAACTGAACATATAACGCTATGTTAACATTAGGAGAAGAATTTCGGCACAGTCGAAAAATGTTACAAATCTTGTTTTCCAATTGCTATAGCACAGAGTGCAGACACTATAGGCTATATATATACACTAAGATGGTATCTGTTCTTTCGGACATGTCCGAAAGAACAGATACCATCTTAGTATATATATAGTTGAGGCTCACCGCCCACTTGACCATCTTCTGTGCGAATGCACAAACAGTGCCCGAACTCTTACAGGAATCGGCAACGCGCCGTGAGTAACAAGTATAATGGGCGGGGGCAATACGTATGTAGTGCGGGACAATGCGTTGAGAATGTGGGTTTCGCGGGAGGCGTGCCAGAGATAAATCCCTGCAGTCACATTATCCTCCGTGTCCTCGGTGGCTCAGATGGATAGAGCGTCTGCCATGTAAGCAGGAGATCCCGGGTTCGAGTCCCCATTGGGGCACAAATTTTCATCTGTCTCCGTTGACATATGTCGCAGCCTCTAAGCAGCTAAGGGTGTTCATTTCATTGTACTTTCACTATAGGCTATAGTGACAGATGGCCACAAGTGTAAACAAACTAGAATTTTGACTGCCAGAGGGAAGAAGAGTGGTGCAGGAAACAAACCCCGCCTCCCTTTCACATGGCAGCAGCCTAAAGTACTGTCAAAGGGATCACAAATCTCTTCTAGCGTTTTTTCACCTGCCTCGAGATGACTGGGTGTTTTGTTGTCCCCATCATTTCATCACCATTCATGAATGTGAAGGGTTTGGAATGAGCAAAGGTTGGGAATTTGTACAGGTGCTGATAACTGTGCAGTTCACTGCCCCACAAATCAAACAAAATAATAATAATCTTCTTCTTCTTCTTCTTCTTCATTGGGGGGAAAGCAGCAGCTCAATTGCTCATTGATGTTAGCGGACTATTGTTAACGACTCAGTGTCACATCTAGCAGCATTCGATACAACTACTGCTCAAAACATCCACCACCTAATTTGCCACTTTAGAAACGTCCACATTACACCGTCTTTTGGGATTTTTTAACAAACAAATGTACACATTTCTTTATTATAAAATACTAGGTCCCACAGCTGAGTACTACATTGTATTACACAGCACGTATCTTAAACAGATCATTCAACTGCCCACAACTGGCTTGACATCAGATCATTGAGTGCATTGATACGTCGTTGGATTTGTACATTTTCATTATGCAAAAAGATTCTTATGCACATTATCTTTCCAAATTGGGCTTCGCCGGGAAATGTACAATACCAGTAACCAAAAGCTGGTTACATTTTCAATATTTATATGCAGAAATAAAGCTATTTCAAACTATCTCTCATAAAATAGTTCACATCTGGATATAATTCACTACAAAATAGCGCCTAATATGTAATTTCACATTATGAAGCAGAATTTGTGTCTATTTCACATTTATCATAAAATGTACATGAAATACAATTAACAGTTATCTCATTACTTCAGTGCATAACTGACAGTCAGTATTTCAGAAATACTTACACCTTCCTCTTCTTTGAGGAATATCTGGACCGGTGAGAGTATGGCTGCTTCATCTACTTGGTCATTTATCTGCAAGTGGAAAACAAATGTTAGTCACTGAACTTCATAGAAAACAACACAAGGAACTTTTATAAGACTTTTAAACGAGACAAGACTTCTAAACAAAATAACCAAATACAGCCCACTGAACTTGGAAACTGAAGACAAAAGTGGAAATATTGCCCCAACAAAAGAGATAATTGCAAACATTGGCAGAATATTTACGAAACCATCTCAACTATGAAGAACACACAAAAAGTGGTCTTGAAGACCTCAACAACCAACCCTAACTCTGAACCACCCACCACTGAGGAATTGCAGTCATTTCAAATCTCAAAAACTATAAGGTTTCAGAGAAGACCAAATGAAGCTAAACTTTGGGGAAAAAATGCCACAGACACTCACCACAACATCTTTGAAGAAATATGAATACATGAAAAACCCCTGATGAATGGAAGACGGCCCTCGTCCACCCACTCCATAAGAAAGTGGCCCAAGCATATCAGAACTATGGAGGGATCTCACCCCCCTAGACATAACATACAAGATATTCCCTAAGGTCTTACTAAACAGACCAAATTCCCAGTTAGACAATTAACTTGAAGTACAAAAAGTTGGCTTCAGGAAAGGAAGAGTCTGCACAGAATAAACCTTAAAACTCAAATATCTCATGGTCTACCAAAAATCAAGAGCAAAATGATATATTATGACAGCCACTGACTTTTTAAAATCACGCAACTCGCAACTTAACAGGCCGAGACTTCATCTCTATACTAAAAGAATACAACAACAACAATAACAACAACAACACAACAGATAACAAAAAATATAAATATAAATCCAATCACAGAAACCCTTACCACCACACATTCAAAAGGCAAATTCATGGGAGAACACTCTAACCCTTTTGAGATAAAAACTGGTGTAAGCTAAGGAGATATACTCCCCCACTGTTAGTTAACTGCTCCCAAGAAAAAGTGGTCAGGGCTGCAACACAGAGATCCATAGTGGAATCTGCCTAGGAGCACAAAACAAAAGGCATCAAAGCCTACTATCTACTCTTTGCAGACATATAGCACTACTAGCTGAGAACTGCAATGCACACAAAAAACAGACTCTCAAACAGAAAAACAAGAACAAAAAACAGGTCTCAAAACCTTCAAAAAGACCAATGTAATGACAAACATAAAAAAACCACCAAAACATAAAGTGGGAGAACAAAAGTAGAGATAATCAAAGAACTCCAACACCTTGGAAACTGCATCAACTGGACTGAGCTCGAGGAAAAAAGCAATGGAAATTAGAAGAAGTAAAGCTGAACTGGCCTTCTAACTCACAAAAAATGCATACAACAAAAAGTCCCTCTCATGGAATGCAAAAATGAGACATTTTAACAGTGCATTAATCTAACCAGAAGCACTGTATGCAGCCAAAACACTGTCTACCACCAACTGTGGCCCACTTGAAAGACTGGAGACAGAAGAAACAAAGATATTACAAACAATTCTTGACCTTAGATTTCACAACAACTAATCCACACCAAAAATGAAACCCTTTACCAAACTACCGAAAAACTCTCAGACAATTAGGACAAAAAGAATTGACTTATTGATTTTTATGGATACATCTTCAGAAACAACCAAAAATAGATCAACTGAAAAAATTATGACTACTTCTGCAGGAAAAAAATGGTCTAGTGAAATGGAAACGGACTCGTGAGAACTCCAAATCACAAGAATTATGTTCAAAAATAAAACTGAAAAAAAAGAGAGAGAGGAGGAAAAGGAGATAGATAGAGAGAGAGAGAGAGAGAGAGAGAAGTAGGTCAAAACCAAACAAGCATCCACATCTCTGAAGAAGATAGGAAAGCAAGGTCAAAAGAATGAAACAATACTGAGCTGCTAATAGAAAGACATAGAATATTAAAAAGTGATTGATTTAACATTTCTCAAAGTCGGGTGAAACAAAAATAAAAAGAAGAATCTAACATTATTATAATGTGTGGTTTCTAAATTTCCTCAATATTAAGTGTGCTGTTGTTGATGATGTAGTCATCAGTCTAAAGGTTGGTTTGACGCAAATCCCCATGCTAGTCCACTCTGAGCAAGGCTCTTCATCTATGCATGATACTGCAACCTACATCCATTAGAACCTGCTTGCAGTAGTCAAACCTTGGTCATCCTCTCCAATTCCTAACACCCCCCCCCCCCCCAGTTACTTTCCATTACCAAATTGATGATTGCTCAGTATGTGTATTATTAACCATACCCTTCTTTTAGTGAAACTGAGCCACAAATTTCTTTTCTCCCCAGTTTGATTAGTTATTCTATCTATCCGCCTGATCTCCAGCATTCTTAAACAGCACCACATTTCAAACATTTCTACTCGCTTCTTGTCTGAACTGTTTATCAACCGTGTTTTATTTCGGTACCAGTCTACACACCAGACAAATACCCTCAGAAAGGGCTTCCAAACACTTATATTTTTATTTTGATGTTAACAAATTTCTCTTTTCTCAAAACACTTCTCTTGCTACTAACAATCTGCATTTTATATTCTCCCTCACTGACCATAATCAGCTATTTTGTTGTCCAGACAGAAAAACACATTATTTCATTTCCTAGTCTAACTCCCTCAACATCACGATTCGTCTGCCTTCCACTGACCTTGTTTTACCTTCAGTGATGTTCATCTTACAGCCTCTGTTGAAGACATTCGACAAAACTGCTCCTCCAACTCATTTGTCGACTCTGATGAAATTACAATGTCTTCAGCAAACCCCAGGTTTTCTTTCTTCTTCCTGAACTTTAATTGCCTTTAAGAATTTCTCCTTGTTTACCTTTACTGTACACTCTACATACATACTGAAACACATTGGGGATAGGCTACAATCCTGCCTCATTCCATTACCAACCACTGCCTCCCTCTCACGTTGTTCAACTCTTTATGACTGCCATCTGGTTTTTGTAATAGTTGCAGATACCTGTTTGGTCACTATAACTTATCCCTATTACCTTCAGAATTTCTAAGAGTGTATTCCAGTCAACTTGTCGAAAGCATTCTCTGAATTTCCAATGCTTTAAATCCACGTTTCCCTATCTTTAACCAATCTTCCAATATAAGTCACAGGGTCATTTTTTCCTCACGTACTCCTACATTTCTCCACAACCTACACTTATCTTCCCTGGGATCGGCTTTCACCAATTTTTCCATTCTTCTGTAAATTATTAGTGACAATATCATGAATTATTAACCAGAACAAATTTTCACTCTGCAGTGGAGTGTGCGCTGTTATGTAACTTCCTGAGGAAGGAACCATGTCTCTGCAATACCTTTCCTTCCAGGAGTGATAGTGCCACAGGTTTTGAAGGAGAACTTTAGTGAAGTTTGGAAGGCAGGAGATATAATGGCAGAAGTAAAGCTCTGAGAACGGGTCACGAGTCATGTTTGGGTAGCTCAGTTGGTGCAGCACTTGCCCACGAATGGCAAAGGTCTCTGGTTAGAGTCCTGGCCAGCACACAGTATTGATCTGCCAGGAAGTTTCGTGAATTATTAAACTGACAGTTTGTCTGTCTCGTATCTTGCACACCGCATGCAATAATTTTATAATGACTGGTTCTGTCAAACATCTCTGTAATTCTGGGGCAATGTTGTCTCAAGGTACAGACAAGAAAGAAAAAAAATCCTGGGTTTTTCTCTCGATTTCCCAGTTAAAAAATACATTTTTCTCCCAGGCTAAAATAAACTTTTTCCATGTTAAGTGACAATATACGTTCCCTTGGAGCTGTAAAACTTACAAATCCTTTGAATTGTAAAGGTATTATATATCAGCGTAGAACTTCCCGGTATTTTATGAAACTAAACCCAGCAAAAAAATAATGTGTTTTGGAAAAATCTTTGATGCGCAGCACCGTGTACACGGCATATTTTCAAATTATGAAAGCATAAATATGAATTCCACCAATTAAGGCATAGCAGCTTTCAAAGCACTGAAAATAAGATTCTGAAGATCTTTTGTCAGCCAGTCATAGCTCATGTTACAGTACTACCCAGGCAATGACAGCAGATATTTAGAGCACAGGACTTGTGATGTAGTCGACCAAAAGAGACATCACTGTCATGTAGTCGGCCAACAGAAACATCACTGTTAAGTAGCACGAACACAAATATAGGAAAAGTTAATGGTTTAAATTAATATACATTCAGTAGAGCTACATGAAAAGCTAAGCTTTCACCTATGATATACTTGTTATCAAAAGTTTTTTACTGTTCTTTTCTCAAGTTGTGGTTAGGGAGGATCCTAAAAGCATAGCTTAAATTGCAGCAGCTGAATATTCCTAACAAGCACAATTACAAGTTTCACTGCTCTGCACGAAATTTTTTGCGGGTTAGCTGGCTGAATAAATATTCTGTCGAGCACTTCGACTTTTCCATAGAAAAGCCAATTATATGTGAAATTGCTCAAGACTTCACCTCAGACTTTTTTCGAAGGATAATTATACATTTTGCCATTGTTATTGCATGATCTGTAATCTATCGTATTTACTCTAATTTAAGCCGCACTTTTTTTCCGGTTTTTGTAATCCAAAAAACCGCCTGTGGCTTAGAATCGATTGCAAAGCAAGCAGAAGTTCGAAAAATGCTGATGGGTGCCGCCACAACTAACTTCTGCCGTCGAATATATATAGTGCTACACAGGCATGCTTTGTAGGCACAAAGATAAATACTGGCATCAAAACCTCTGTGTCAGTTAAAGAGTTTCGACCACTGCATTTTCATACATTATCCAACGAAGTAAATACAAATTATGTATTGTTCATCTTCGAATGTAGCATCATTTCAGTGTACTACGAAAATCCGACTGGCAAGACTATTTGGGATGTTTGTCAATATGGCCAACTCTACATTCTGAATTTTTTCGTACCTGTGAGAAGAGATGGTTGCTAATAGGAACTTTTATGAAGTATTCTCTTCACCATAAGAATAATATGAATATAAACATTTTGCCATGTATTGTTTCGTGTTTGCTGCTATCTCATTTAAATCCTGTCTGCCTAATAAACTACGAAACTAGAGTGAGACAACAGCAAACGTGGAAGAATATACATATCATGTCATGTTTATATTCATATTATTCTTATGCCTAATAGTGATACAGTCAGAAATGAAGCAAGGCAATTGACTAGATTTTTAAATCTAAGATGACTCTAATATCTGTGCAAAATGTAATGTACTAAAGAGCGCCTGCAAAGATTTTCAAACGGAGAAAATTTTTCGCTAAACTCTCGTTTAGAACATCTTCTATCATACGCAGTCTATTATTTGGTTCTTGTTGATCATTATCAAAGAAAGCAGCAGTGTAAGTAAGAACAAATAGCAGTCTCTTGTCATTGTTTCGCCAATGAGACGATTCCTCTCTCTCTTTTTTTTTTAAATTGTAAGCGGCGGTAGCGTGCACAAAAGGAAGCCATGCCGCGTGCGGCGACAGGCCGTAAACACGCACTATCAGAATGCGACAAACAATGCACGACACGGAACAGTAATGCATTTTCAGCTTAGAGTGACATAAACACCTATAACAAAGAAAACGGCGCTTGTCAGATCAAAGAAAAATAAGCAATCAATTCAAACCAGACGAAGCACGTGAAAAAGGAAGGGTACCCGTATAAATACAGACGGAGAGCCTGACGCATAGCAATGGCTACCTGGTAAAGCTTAACTGTTAAGCTTACGACTCGAACCAAACTACTGTAGCTGTATCGTCATTCATTCGACCTAAATTGTCTCTCATATTACAATGGACCAACTTTGTTTCGATTTGGAGATGCGGTCTAAAACTTTTCTCTCCCCTTGAATTTCGAGTCTCAAATTTAAGGTGCGGCTTAGATTCTGGAAATTTTTTTTCCCTTGATTTCGAGTCTCATTTTTCAGGTGCGGCTTAGATTCGGGTGCGGCTTAGATTCGAGTAAATACGGTATGACAGAAATAAAATAGATATGAAAAACCAATCCTGAAGCTTGGTCTTTTTTAGTGCATTACCTTTCAACATACATCAAACACAAATATGCTGGAAAGTTTTAAAAAATGGCATAAATGGCTGGTCTTCTGGGTTCGCAATTTTTCTACACAGCTGTTCCTCAAAGCATTAAGTTTTGAGTGAGAGTCAAATACACTGTCATTTAAGAAATTACTCACACATTCTAACACATAACATAAAGTAACGCTTCTCAAACCACCATCCTCAATATTTTGCCGTGACCTGTTATAAGAGTAAACTGTTGTGACATCATACTCAATGAAAGCAGTTTGCTGTCACAAAATATAACACAGTCTTCATCCTAAAGCCTTCAACACATTTCACTGTTGCCAGATGCTTGTGTGCGCAGTTTGTTTTGTAGTAAATGGCGTACTTTCTTTGCAACTAAAATTTTATTTTGACATTATTCTCTCATTTATGTTTTCTCTCTGCAATATTATTCTGCAGTAGTGGGCCAAAGTAAAATTTTTATTAAGAATATCAGTTCTTACCAGTCAAAATTATAAAACTTTAACTAGAAACTCAAACAATGACAAATTATCATAAATCTAAAAGATGCCTGTGTCCTCCCCGGATTTCCCAGTTAGCCTGGGGTATATACACCCTGCATCTATCCAGCAACCTCGTTTCAACTTTAGTGTTTCACTGTAACAGGTATGATATGAAACTGCATCCATACAGCTTCTCTGCGATAGCTAAACGGAACAGAAGTAATATTCATTTCTTGAGAAAAACTTTCAAATACCCAAGATCACAAAATTGGTCTTTATTGTGGACAACTGGTTTCAACTGTTCTGTCATCTTCTGGTCTTCAAAAAAGGTTTGTTATAAAATGTGTTCTAGTGTGAGTTTGTACCTTATGCCACACTGTCATTGCACTGGATAAAATGCAGCACACTACATAATATTGTCAAAAATTAAACCATTTACAGTTAAAAAGCACCTCGTGCACACGGGCGCATTTGCATACATAGTGCACGCAGATGTTTGTTAATTCTTGAAGCACTTGATATACAGTACAATTCACATTTTGTACATCTGTTTATGTTTGCAGAAATGTTCCACACATCCTAGATCCACCTCAGCCGAAGTATATGGTGCAACTGCAGTTTACTGTATACTGTATGTCTTACGATTTTGTTGCCTCTGTGTGTGCTATGTATGAGAGCATGCTAGTGTGCACAAGGTGCTTTTTAACTGTAAATGGTTTTGTTTTTGACAAACCTATGTATAATGTGCTGTGTTTTGTCCAGAAGTAACAAATTCATAATGGCACATTTCATCAAAGAAATTTTTTAAGACGAGAAGATGACAACTACAACTGTTGACACCTATTGTCAGCAATACAGACTAACTTCTGTGATCTTTGCTACTGAAAGCTTTTTCCCTCATGAAACACAGACTGTTTCATCCACGTTCTCAATATGACAGAATTCAGTCAATATTCACTTTAGTACAGTGCATACTCGACAGTCAATATTTCAGAATACTTACAAACTGCTCTTCTTTGACAAATGTCTGGACCGATGTAAGTGGTACAACTTCATCTGACTGGCCAGGTATCTGAAAGCGGGAAAAAAAACTGTCAGTCAATTATCTGTCCCATTTTTTCTTTTCTTTTCTTTCTTTTTTTTTTAACGGTTTTTGGTTTTATCTATACAGCCATCTTACAAACGGTTTAGGTATTCTTCTTTTTTTAAAAAAAAATTCAACATTATACAATATTATACGGGAATTTAGATATGCAATTACAAATTTTCATACACAGCGTTCAATGGGTAAAGTGGTTAAGAATGATTGTTATTGTTTATAATTACCAAAAGAACAATTGTATGGGGTATCAAGTAAAATTTATGACTGGACTGAGGACGTTTTATAGGGAGGACACAGCATATTATCTCGGAAGGAGAATTATCATCACATGTAGTAGTAACTTCGGGTATGCCCCAGGGAAGTGTGTTGGGACCCTTGCTGTTTGTGTTGTACATTAATGACATTGCAGACAATATAACAACGAAAATAATCAATTATTGATCATATAATGTAATGCCACTGGCTCTAAAAGCTCGTAAAAGTCATATCCTTTTGTGCGTATGCCCCCTGCCGCCACTTGGTCAGTAGGCAAAATTAATAGTAACATCAGACTTTTTGCAGAAGCTGCAGTTACCTATGTTGAAGTACTGTCTGAAAGAAACTTCATAAATATTCAGTCAGATCTTGATAAGATTTCAAAGTGATGCAAATATTAGGAACTTGCTTTAAATGTTCAGAAATGTAAAATTTTGCACTTCACAAAATGAAGAAAACTTAGTATTCTATGACTATAATATCAATACGTCACTGTTGGGAATCAGTTAGCTCATACAAATACCTGGGAGCAACACTTTGTACTGATACGAAATGGAATGGACACATAGGTTCAGTCACGGGTAAAGCAGGTGGCAGGATCCTGGGGAAGCACAATCAGTCTACAGAGGAGATCGCTTGCAAACCACTCGTGCAACTGGTTCTAGAATATTGATCGCGTGTGTGGGACCTATACCACAGAGGACTAACAAGGGATAATGAATGTATACACAGATAAGGGCAGCACGAATGGTCACAGATTTTTTTAATCCACGGGAGTGTGGCACAGAGATACACAAGGAACTGAAGTGGCAGACTCTTGAAGATATACGTAAACTATCCCTAGAAAGTCTATTAAGAATGTTTCAAGAACCGGCTTTAAATGGTATCACTCTCACAGGGATCATGAGGATAAGATTAGAATAATTACTGCACACACAGAGGCATTCAAACAGCCATTCTTCCCTTGCTACATATGTGAATGGAACAGGAAGAAACCCCAATAACTGATACAATGCGACGTGCCCTCTGTCATGCACCTCACCATGGTATGCAGAGTGCAGATGTCGACGACAAGTATGACACCCAGTAGTCTGACTGCCAGCATTATATTAATTGTTGAAATATTCTTCTTATATTCCATAGGTTTCTTCCATCTCATTTTACACTCAAAACACCTGAACTTACAGGACTGAATATTTTAGTTGCTCTGATAAAGGCACTGGCATATCTAAGGCAAGGCTATCATTCTCGTAACGAGCCAGCTGATTACCCAAGACTGCACAGTTATTTATTTCTGCACGTCCTCTATTAAACGAATTTTGAAAAGTACAAGTACTGTCTACCAATTATAAGGCAACACATTTTACATGCTCAATGCACTATAACATAAAACTTGACTATAAAACAAGATTTTTAGTTTCCTCTCTGGGAGAAGAATATATAATTTTGGGCAATTTAATTTTACAGAAGCAACATGTTGCTGTTGGGGTCATCAATCTGGACACTGGTCTGATGCAGATCTCCATGCTACTCTATCCTGTGCAAGCTTCTTCATCTCCCGTAACTACTGCAACCTACATCCTTCTGAATCTGCTTACTGTATTCATCTCTTGGTCTCCCCCTACGATCCCCCCCCCCCCTCCCCCCGGCACTCAAGTGATTCCCTGATGTCTCAGAATGTGTCCTCTCAAGTCAAGTTGCGCCACAAACTTCTTTTCTCCCCAACTCTATCCAGCACCTCCTCATTAGTTACATCATCTACTTGTCTAATCTTAAGCATTCAAGTGTAGCACCTCATTTCAAAAGCTTCTATTCTTGTCTAAACTGTTGACAGTTCATTTTTCACTGCCGTATATGGCTCCACTCCAGACAAATATTTTCAGAAAAGACTTTGTTACACTTAAATCTATATTCGATGTTAACAAATTTCTCTTCTTCAGAAAATCAAACAATTGAAAATCTAGGATGGAATGCAACGATACAGGGCGAGTCAAAAGTCCGTGGACACCTTCATAAGTTGGAAGATTAAAGGGAAAATTGAAATGTGATGATGGGAACATAGGTTTGACGTGGGGCCCCAACTTTTGGAGTGAATGTCATTCGTGGCCGCCATCTTGAAATCTGCCATTTTGGATTCAAGTCAGTTTTTTAAAATGGGAAGGGGAGTGTATGACACATCAAATAACACTCACTTGAGCTCTGGAATTGAGTGGTGTAATTTGTTTTTGTCCATCTTGTACAGTTTAGATGTTATTAATGTTCAAAGTTACCTTGATACCGACTCGTGTCTCTCTTTGTTCCAGGTGATCTAAAATGGGTCTGACACGTGAACAGAAGATCAAAATCATCCTTATATCAGGGAAATGTAGCTACCAAACAGTAGCAGCTGACTACAACAGACAGCACCCAGACAGGGAACCGGTATCGCACGGCACGGTCACTCACGTGATCACAAAATTCCGAGAGACGGGCTCTGTTCACGGTAGGGCACGTAGTGAGCGACCGAGGACTGCCACCAAAGATGAAACTGAAACTGAGGATGTTGCATCGTTTGTGAAAAGTCCTAAACGAAGTACCCGTCGTGTGGCCCTAGCAAGTGGAACAAGCCAAACCTCCATTGTCCAGATATTGCACACCAATAAGTGGCATCCTTTCAATCTGCAGATGCAACATTGACTTAACAAGGATGACCCTGATCGCCGGTTGGAGTTCTGCCTGGGGGCTACTGAACAACACGAACAGGATCCTTCGTTTTCCGAGGGCATACTATTCAGTGATGAGGCATATTTCACTTTGAACGGGGAGGTTAATCGGCATAATTGTCAACACTGGAGTGACGCAAATCTGAACTGGGTTGCCCCAATTCGAGAACATAGTCCAGCGAAGGTGATTGTGCGGTGTGGCAGATGGGTCACCCGCATCAGAGGGCCATTTTTCATTTACAACACCTTAACTGCACCACAGTATCTAATGCTACCTACTGCAGGACCTTGTGTTTCCCATCTTATTTTCAGCACGATGGAGCCCCTCCATACTATGGCTTTGGTGTCCGTGAATTGTCAGAGGAACAACTGCCAGGGAAGTGGATCGGTCGCCGTGGTCCCGTGGAGTGCTGCCGAGATCCCTTGACTTGACGCCCCTCGATTTTTATCTATGGGGACATCTTAAGCAGATAGTGTATGCTGAGATCATCCGTGATTTGAGACACCTGGAGGAACGCATACAACACGCCTGTGACCAAATTGCAGGAGACACTCTCCTGCGGTGACTACAGTTGTGCATTGCACGGGATGGACAACATATTGAACATGTGTTGTAGCAGGCGGTATGAAGGTAATTTCCCAACTTTGAACATTAATAACCTCTAAACTGTACAAGACAGACAAAAACAAAACACCACTAAATTCCAGAGCTCAAGTGAGTGTTATTTGGTGTGTCATACACCCCTTCCCATTTAAAAAAAAAGACTTGAATCCAAAATGGTGGATTTCAAGATGGCGGCCACAAATGACATTCACTCCGAAAGTTGCGGCCTCACATCAAACCTATGTTCCCATCATCACATTTCAATTTTCCCTTTAATCTTCCAACTTATGAAGGTGTCACAGGACTTGTGACTCGCCTTGTATTATGAAAAGTTGCTACCCACTATATAGCCAAGATGCTTTATTTATTTGTGACAGTCTTTATGTTGTGCCTATTTGCAACTCAGCACCTCCGCTATATGGCGAGTAGCAACTTTCCTTTTCATAATCTTCTTTAGAAAAGCTTTTCTTGCCATTGCCAGCCAACATTTTATATCCTCTCTAGTATGACAGTCTTCAGTTATTTTGCTGCCCAAATAGCAAAACTTATCTACTACTTTCAGTATCCCATTTCCTAATCTAATTCTCTCACCATCACCTGATTTAATTTGACTACATTTAATTTCCTCACCATCAACTGATTTAATTTGATTATATTTCATTATCCTTGTTTTGCTTTTGTTGGTGTTCATCTTATATCCCACTTTCAAGACTCTGTCCATTTCATTAAACTGCTCTTCCAAGTTATTTCTGTTTCTGACAGAATTGCAATCTCATTGACAAAGTTCACGGTTTTTATTTCTTCTCCTTGGATTTTAATTCCTACTCCAAATTTTTCTATGGTTTTCTTTACAGCTTGTTCAATGTACAGACTGAATAACATCAGAGGTAGGCTACAAAACTGTCTCACTCCCTTCCCAACTACTCCTTCCCTCTGATGCCCCTAGGCTGCTCTCTGCCTTTTTTTATTTTTTTTTTTTTTATTTTTGTATAAGTTGTAAACAGTCCTTTGCTCCCTGTATTTTATCACTGCTACCTTCAGAATCTCAAAGTGAGTAGTCCAGTCAACACTGTCTAAGTCTACAAATGCTATAAATGTACATCTGACTTTCCTTAACCTATCTTCTAAGATAAATCATAGGGTCAGTACTGCCTCATGTGTGCCTACATTTCTCCCAAATCCAAACTGTTCTTCCCCGATGTAGGCTTCTACCAGTTTCCCCATTCTACTGCAAAGAATTTGTGTTAGTATTTTAAAACTATTACTTATTAAATTGATATTTTGATAATTTTCTCTCCTGTCAGTAGCTACATTCTTTGGAACTGCAATTATTACATTCTTCTTGGAGTCTGAGGTTATTTCGCCTGTCTCGTATCTTGCACTCCAGATAGAGTTTTGTCATGTGTGGCTCCCACAAGGCTATCAGTAGCTGGATGTCATCTAATCCCAGGGCCTTGTTTAGAATTAGGTCTTTCAGTGCTCTGTCAAATTCTTCTCGTTGTATTGTATCTTCCATCCCATCTTCATCTACGTCATTTTCTGTTTCTGTAATACTGCCTTCAAGTTCACCTCCCTTGTAGAGACCCTCTGTATAACCCTTCGCCTTTCCCTTCTTTGCTTAGGACTGGCTTTCCATAGTTGTTCACATAAACCAACCTCTCCACTTAATTATAGTTTCTTGTTTAACACAGACCCCATATCAACTACATGTAGTATAAATGTAGGTGTGATTAGGAAGATGAACACTTTCTCAGTAAATACCAAAATAGAAAAAAAAAGAAAAAAGCATCTACATTTCAGCATCAGCACTTCTAGAACGTTGTCCATAGCTGTAACAAAGTGCAATACATCAGCCCCCAAGTACTAACAGACAATAATCAGGGTTGCCACAAATTTCCTGATATTTCACTGATTTCCAGACAAGTTTTGGAATTTTTCCATGACAAATTTTGAGATCTCAAAGGCAAGTTAAGACGTAAGTTGACAATCTGCCTTTGCAGCTACGGTACAATAGTGCAAATGAGGAAATATTTAAAAAAGCTAGCAACCAGACGGGGTCTCCTTATGTGGGCAAAAATCTTAAGTACTAATATCAACCTCTTTTGTAATGAATTGTCTTTAAATGGAGAAGGCAACCCAAATGGTAAATGAGTTTTATTAAGACCACTGATGTTATTTTATTTCAATAAAACAGAACACATTTTGTGATAAAAATGCTTATTTCCTTGGAGTTGCAAGACAGATTTAAAATACCTTCACCGATTTCAGAAATAACATCAGAAAAAGTAGGCCTCAAGAAAGAAGTGTAGAGGAGGAGACTAGTGTTTAATGTCCCGTCGACAACGAGGTCATTAGAGACAGAGCGCAAGCTCGGGGGAGGAAAGGATGGGGAAGGAAATAGGCCGTGCCCTTTCAAAGGAACCATCCCGGCATGTGCCTGAAGCGATTTAGGGAAATCACGGAATCAGGATGGCCGGAGACGGGATTGAACCGTCGTCCTCCCGAATGCGAGTCCAGTGTGCTAACCACTGCGCCACCTCGCTCGGTAAAGAAGTGTATGAAGGTGTGAAAGTAATGTGTAAACAAACACTGCAGGGGACTGTTAATAAAAGATTGGTTCTACAATGTTCATTATTGTCAGTCATTACCCACTGTGCTAAATCTATTATTTTAGAGATATTGTGTGATTTTTCTTTTGAGAAATATACGAGTACAAACCGCCAGCAACTGACATAATTTTCTTCTTCTTATTTTCCACGCTTTCTAATAGATACAGTACTCCTGAAGTGCCAAAATGTACTATAACAAACAAAATGTCTATAAAACGCCACACTGTACAACGTACTTGTGGTGAGAGTCATAATTCCTGAAATCCATCGCCCACAGCCTCTGGCCTGCCGGGGAACACCACACTCCCGGGACCGTGGGTAAAGCGTGAAAATCTGCTGCATTACATCACACACAAACAGACCCAGCCTGCGGGCAGATCGGTGAGACTAGATCCGACAGGCAGGGCCTGCACGTCGGTGGGCACCAAATTTAGGTCGGCAGGCCCGATCCATTACACATACCCGCAGGAGCAGCCTGCGCTTTTGGCCCGTCTCAGAAATCCACTTGTGTGGCCAGCTATTCGTGAGCCACAGACAGCTAGTTGACGAAATGAGACCACGATGATCAATCCGTGCAGCACATAATTTGTAACTCGAGTCTCCCTTAACCTCCATCTCTGGCCACTGCATCTGCCGTCTCTGAGAATCAGATCCAAACAAACCAATCCTCTTGCCTCCCTGGTTCTCATTGGCAGCTGCTAGGCTAGCGGCAAGAAGTGGTGGCAGCAGTGACTACAAGCTGGGGGGGGGGGGGGGGGGGGGGAGGGTGTTGGTAGGAAGGTGAGAAGCAGTAATAATGAGGGAGTAGGGAAGTGGCGCACGTACTCAGCTGCACCCAGCCAGTGATGATGCACGACACCTCAATGAACAAACCATTTCATCTACTGAGACAAAAATGAGAATTTTTTTTTTTTTTTTTTTCAATTTCCCTGTTGCGTTTGAAATTCCCCAATTTCCATAACCTGTGGCAACCCTGATAATACTGCTAATATTGGAGTTTTCAATTACCTTTACCCCGCCTCCCATCTCCCATCCTCCTACTGATGGTCATCGTATCCTCTACACCCGTTCACAAACTCACAGCCTGTGAGGTCCCTCTGTGCTCTTAAGGCTCACTGAAAATCAAGTGCTGTTTGTCACATCCTTTTCAGAAACTTTAGAAAACACACATCGCATAGGAATAGATCTAAAACTGTCTACATTATCCTTTTCTCCTTTTTTTAATAGAGCAGTTCATACAAATGACCATCCCCACAGCAAAAATTACAAATGTGGCTAATTACTGGGCTAACATACGTGACACAACGCTTACATATTCTGCTGACATCCCATTATAATCCACAGGAATCGTTAGTCTTCATCGATTTAATTACGGGACTCGATCTCCCCATTGTCAGTACCACAGACCTGTAATTCCTGTAGCAGTCGTGGAAAGCTATTTTCTAAGAGTTTGAATTACACCCTACAGAAACTAAATTTTAATTTAATTCACCAGCTGTTTTCAGAAAGTGACTTTGTAAGATAACAGGCGACAGTGTCACATAATAACAAGCTATCAGAGTTGTGGCACTGCTGTCTGCTGACTCTGTGTACTTTGGGAAAATTTTACTGAGAATTTTCCGACAAGAGTAGAGTAAACTGATTTCAAAATTTAAGTGCGAAGACAAGTCATCTATCAAGAAACAGTTACAGTTCTGCTTTAACCCTTACAAGATTTGACTGTATGTTTATTGAACGAAAATTTGGAAACTGGTATTACAAAGATAATATTTGAATAATGCAGTGTGGAAACTGCATGAGTAAACACAGTAAGGACTTTTAGAAATGTTTGAGAACACCTCTCGTGGAGAAACAGCAGACTGGCTAACAGTATTTAAAAAAAAAAAAAAAAAAAAAACAGTTTCACCCATAATAAAACATTTATTTAAAATTGCTACCGGTTTCAGTCAGAATGTGACCATCTTCAAACCATTTATACGACAACAGTAGGAGGCAGCGCTGAACGAGACAAGTGTTGTGACTCCACAAAGTGAGTAATTGACATTCATGGAGTCATAACACCAGCTCCATTCACCGCCACTACCTAGCAACATGGTATAAATGTTCTGAAGATGGTCACATTGCAACCGAAACTGACAAACATTGTAAACAAATGTTTTATTGTAATCAAAACTGTTTTTAATTCATTTTTAAAGTAAGAGTTTTGTCTATTGTGTGTACTCCAGTTATATAATGACACAAAAAGTAAGTGAGTTTCATAACAATTATTCATGAAATGAAAGGATGTTTTAATGTTTGCAATAAATCATTTTCAATGGACAGACTATAAATTAAATGTTAAGCATAAATGACTTTTGCAACCAAATGTGGTGACCACAGTGGACTTCTGACTATGGCAGTTTGCTCAGGTGACTTGCTGAGACGAGAGCATGTGAGGTGTTTTGGCGTCATTTGTCGGTGGACACCAATCTGGTAATGTTGTTTAGGCAGCAAAATGCTGCTCCCGCACGAGTGTTGAGTAAAGAATTTGGAAGTTAATGTTTTTATGTTCAACTGAAACATATCTGAGTGTTTCGTTCAATGGTTTTGAGATATCAGTAGATGGTATCCTTTTGAGCATGACGTAATTTTTTTTGGATTCACGTGTATAGTTTGTCCAAAGGCTGCTCTACATGCACTGCTAGACATGTGGCCAATTTAATTTGTTCTTGATATAATAATGAAAAGTTCCAGATTCTTGATATCAAAGGAACGCATATTTCAGTTTATATTTGGTGTCGATGAATCCTGTGTCGAGTTAGAGCTCGAAATCTGAAATATTGTGAATACATCAAGTGTTTCAAAAGTCTGGTTTACATTAATCAGAATCGCTCTGATTCCAGCTGTTTATTCACTGACTGAATTTCATTGGCTACTTGTTTAAAATTAAAATGTGCACTTAAGGACATAACTGCAATGGTGGACAACCACTCCCCTCAGTAGAAGAGCCAGCTGTTAATGATTAGGTTGTTCAGTCACCCCTTCGGTGAGAAAGTAGGGTCGGTTCTTTTGGCATGCACATGGGGTACTTATTAGGGCATGCTACTACTACTTGCATTGCAACTTTAGCACTGTACATATACCTGACTTAACAGTAACAAAATCAATAGATACGTAGATGGCACATTCATAATATATAATCAAACTGAAGAGCAAATAGAAATGTTATTACATAAATTCAACAGTTTGCATAAAAACATCGATTTCACCGCAGAACACCAGAAAGGTAACAATATAAACTTCTTTGACACGACAATAACCAACATACACACCAAACTCGTGCAAAAAAAATCTGAATTCAGTCCTTTCTTAAACAGAATACAGAAATTCCCACTTCATGCTGACAACAATGACCCATAAATACACACAATCAAATAGATTTCACAGAACAATGGCTATGATGAATATGAACTAGGTGCGCTATTACAACACATATCAGAAAACAAAACCAAACAAACTGACAGGGCCATCAGCCAACATACAAAAACCCGACCGAGACTCGAACTCGCAGAAGTAAAGCTGTGAGTACCGGGCGTGAGTCGTGCTTCGGTAGCTCAGACGGTAGAGCGCTTGCCCGCGAAAGGCAAAGGTTCCCGAGTTCGAGTCTCGGTCGGGCACACAGTTTTAATCTGCCAGGAAGTTTCATATCAGCGCACACTCCGCTGCAGAGTGAAAATCTCATTCTGGATACAAAAACCCAACTATATAGCTATACCATAATTAAGAAATTCTTCTAATCTATATGTGGCATACAGCAAACCAGTGCTTAACAGTACTGGTTAAAAACAGTCTTGGTTACAATTTTAGTTTTTTTATTTATTCAACGACGCATTTCACCATATTTAGGCATCTTCAGGTTATCTTTTCTAGATGGACGCGAGAGGCACCAAGATCTGCATAACGCGTTCCCATTCACAGGAGTGAATCTGGTTCACAGGAGTGAAGGGGAACGCGTTATGCAGATCTTGGTGCCTCTCGCGTCCATCTAGAAAAGATAACCTGAAGTTGCCTAAATAAGGCGAAACATGATGTTGGGGGGGCAAAAAAAAAAAGGAGACACACACTAAAACTGCAACCAAGACTATTTTTAACCAATACCATAATTAAGAGCCATTTTATACAAAATAGCCAAGCTGTTCAAAACCAAAGGTATCAGGATCACTTCTGCAGCGACAATGTAATGGAGAATCTGGTTCATGACATCTCACAACCAACAGAAGAACAGAGCAAATTACAAGCAGTCATTGCAACTACTGTAATACTACATCGATTAAATGGGCAGAAATTCTAAAACCCGTTATAAAGAACACACTGACTTGACGAATCTAAGAAGTCAGTCATTGCAAAACACATAAACAAAATGGACACAGTGTTGCAACAGACAGCAACCTTATTATCTGACAGGAAGTTTCGAATCAGCGCACACTCCGGTCAGTGAAAATCTCATTCTGGAAACAACCTTATAGTACTGTATAATTTCGAAAAGAGCTGGAAAATGGCCATCTTGAAGGAAATGGATGACTCATCCAGGATAAAAGTTGAAAAACGAAGATCGTAAATAAAACAGTGGAGTTTAAGAGCTCACATTCCTTGATCAATTTCAATTCAACAGAAAACACATACAAATTAACATCATATACAAATGCAGGTTCCAGAAATATCTTTGTAATTCTTTGAAACAACATTTTATACTGTCTTTTGTAATATAAAATTGTCACGGTCTCTCATTCTGTAATATATGTTGTCCAGCAATGAGTGATGTGGCAGTATATCACGCAGACCACACCGCAAGTGACTGCGAACAGTAGGATCGACATATTGATAGTTAAATTGAAACACAATCTGTTTGACTGCCATCTTGTTTTGCTCCACAGTTGAGTTCTTTTGTGATATTGTTTTTTGAGTTACCTTCAGGAATTTATGAATGATGGCTAGCAAATTCATATAAATGTGCTTAGAAATGGAGGTTGCTGAACACATCGTAAGAAGACAGCCACTTCAGATGAACAAAGTGAGTTGTTATTTAAACTTTTTCATGTGAACAGCCCGTCAACAGACAAAGAGTCATCACCTCTTATTAAGCTATCCTTCTGTTTCTCTGCAGGACGCCCACAGCAGCTGCCAAGACTACACACATAAACTTGTGTTAAATATTTTTCTACTGCCACTGCAGCTTGATGATAACGTCTAACCTCAAAGTATGTTGCTAATTAAATTATTTAAATAGTCAACAAATTTTGTGACTGGTAGCAGTATTTTAAAAACCTTATCATATTTAAGAAACACACAGTAGCAAAAAGGCTTGTTGCGTATCATTTCCTGGCCACATATGTGTCCTTGTCGTGTTCGCCATTGTGGGTGCTACACTAGGTTTCTGGTATTCTGGCGATGGGGGCTACGGTTCCCCAGGGAGAGGGCTGAGATATCCTTAAACCTTCTACACGTACAAGCAGAGTGAGGGAAAAATGACTGTCCGTATGCCTCATTATGGGTCCTAATTTCTCTTATCTTCGTGGTCCTTACATGAAATGTGCATTTGTGGCAGTAGGATCATTGTGCAGTCAGCTTCAAATGCCGGTCCTCTAAATATTCTCAACAGTATTCCTCAAAAAGCATGTCAACTTCCCTCCAGGGATTCCCATTTGAGTTCCCGAAACATCTCCATAATACTTGCAGGCTGATCGAACCTACCAGTAATAAATCTAGCAGCCTGCATCTACATTGCTCCAACGTATTCATTTAATTCTTCCTGGTGCACATCCCAAACACACTAGAATATGTCACTCAAGAACAGGTCGCACTGATGTCCTATATGCTGTCGCCTTTACAAATGAACCACACTTCCCCAAAATTCTCTCTATAAACTTGAGTCAAGCATTTGCCTTTCCTACTACAATTCTTACACGCTCATTCTATTTCAGATCACTTTGCAATGTTACACCTTGGTATTTAAACAACATGACTCTGTCAAGCAATGTACAACTAATGCTGTAATCAAGCATTACACATTTGTTTTTCTTGCTCATCTGCATTAACTTATATATTTCTACTTCTAGAGGTAGCTGCCTTTCATCACACCAACTAGAAATATAGTCTAAGTCATTTGTATCCTCCTACAGTCACTCAATGATGACACTCTCCCACACACTACAGCATCATCTGCAAACAGCCACAGATTGCTGCTCACCCTATCTTCCAGATATTTTTGTATACAGAAAATAACATAGCTCCTATGACACTTCCCTGGGCCACTCCTGACGATACACTCACCATCGAGAACAACATACTGTGTTCTGTTACTTATGAGCCACTCACATATCTGAGAACCTATTCCATATGCTCGTATCTTCGTTAAGAGTCTGCAGTGGGGCACTGTCTCAAATATTTTTCAGAAATCTAGGAATATGGAATCTACTTCCTGCCCTTCATCCACAGTTCAAAGGATATCATATGGGAAAAGGAAAAGCCGAGTTTCACGTGTGTGATGCTTTCTAAAACTATCTGATTCATGGACAGAAGCTTTTCAGTTCAGGGAATTTATTACATTAAAATTGAGAATATGTTCAGGAACTCTGCAGCAAATCAATATTAGGACATTAGTCTGAAATTTTGTGGATCTTCTTTTACCCTTCTTATGTACAGGAGACATTTGCGCTTTTTTGTCTTTGGTCTTTGGACAGTGCAGGAGATTCGTGACGAATGCAAGCTAAGAAAGGGACCAATGCCATAGAGTACTCTTTGAAGCTAAACTGGGTTTCCATCTAGACCTGGTGACTTATTTGTTTTCAACTGTTTCACTTGTTTCTCCATGCCAGAGATACACTACCACTCATTAATTTCAATACACCCTGGTATTTCAGATTTACAACACAAATCAAACGTTATTTTTCACAAAAGATAATATAATTGTCTTCCACATATATAATACAATCACAGTCATTATATTTTACTTTCATCAAAGTAATGACTGCCTAACAAACTCGAGGCAAGTGGTCAATCAGTTTTTGTAGGTATCGTGAATCTATACGATTCCATACACCCTTAACAAAATTACAGATATGAGATATGTTCCTTGCTGCATATACTAACTTCCCTAATACATTTGTCTAGTTCATCCCAGACCATTTCAATGGGATTACAATCGGGGCTTTGGGGTGGCCATAACATATCACTGATTACGTTCTGTTTTTCCTTTGATGCAATGTATTTGGTGCAGTATGCCGATCGATGTTTGGGGTCATTATCCTGTTGTAAGGTGAACCCTTTCCCTGTTCCCTATTAGCCTGTCATCATTTGTGTGTTCTCTTTTTAACCGAGAGTGCAACAGCCTTTGCTTTCTCACCACTTTCCGAATTTCATTGCTAAACCATGGTGGGTGTTTTCCATGATTAATTCACCTACTCGGCATATCTGTTTCAACTTTGCCCATAATTCCTGTATGTCCAACACACTGGTGTTAAATGATGTCACTTTTTCTAAGTGGGATGCTAACAAAATTCATTTTCTAAGTGGGATGCTAACAACTGCTTATCTGCTCTTTCTACCAGAAATACTCTCCTAGCCTTCTTGACTCATTTATTAACTTTAGTAACCATACTCACTATGGGATATTCCATGTAAAGGAGGACACACTCACAATATTTAAAAGTTTAAAATGTGGTACTTTTTATATATTTTTGAAAAGGCTGGACCTTTTATTGTATGGCAACAGTGGTTTGTGTGCCATTACTGCTTTTCATCCATAATTTGAAGCCATTTTGTAATGCCATATTTTTTTCATATGATGAGAATGTGAACTATTGGAGATTTTGGACATTCATTTCAACTAACTGGCAGGTAAAAAATTAGCATATTATTATTTACAATACTGTTACATACCCTAATGTATAGTATAAAGACTATAAAACTGAAGTAGGTAGATTATAGGTTAGGGTAAATAATATAATACAACAGCATGAACTTTCATGTAGACCTAATATGAGTCCCTTTAATGTAATTAAGTTTTTATATGACAAAAGATATTAGAGATAACTTTATCTTGTTCAGTAGTTACTTCTTAGTGTGAATGTGTAACTAATATCACTACTAAAAATTTCCCAATTTCAACCAATATTGTAAAAACAGAAAATTAAATGTGTGACATGAGACATAATTTAAGTCACAGTGGTATAATTTTAAGGTTAGAAGAAGAGGATGCCCTTAGCAACTGCAGAAGGACAGAGTAGGAGGAGGGAACAGTTAAAGACTGAAGGAAGATATGAAGAATTTAAGAAGCAGCATCTGGAAGAAGCTATAAAAAGCCAGCAGAAGCAGAAACAAAAGCTTCTACATTCGAGTCAGGTAATGACTGTTATTAGAAGAAAGAAGAGCTGAAAACAATGAGAGAGTTAGAAAATAGACAACATAAGATGCAAGAGGAGCAATGGAAGCATCCGATTCCACCCGTCTGCTTTGACCCATGACATAAGGGTGCTGTGGTGTGTGACATCATTAAGGCGCAGAGATTGAGTTGGTTGTGTTTGTAGATGTCGTCTTGTTGTGTTTGATGGTGCCCTCTGTGTGTGTGTGGGGGGGGGGGGGGGATTGCCATGCGCTTTTTTGTTTTGGGATGGCCGACCTACTTTGCAGTGCTGAAATTTGTTGGTGGTAAGTAACTGGTTTGCCTCCCCCCCCCCACTCAAGTTGTAATGTTTTGTGCATTGATTGTGCACTGAATGTGTTTTAATTAACATAGGGATGTTTGGCTTTTGAATTTTTGAGGTGGTGGTGTTTTTCGTATTTGTAGGTGTTGGTTTTTTTCGTATCAATAGTTATGGTTCACCTTTATAGTTCAAGGGAAATTTCTGATTCTAATTTCCATAGTTTTTGCTGTAGGCTTAGGTTTTTCGGTATCGTCAGCTGCGGCTGACGTACACAGGTCAAGGGAAGTGTCCGATTCCTGTAGATTTTTGTTTTTTTTTGTTCGTTACTTTGTGTGTTTTGGGATCATGGTGTGTTTTTTACTGTTATATTTAGCTTGTACCCTCCCTAAAAGCCAAATATCCCACTGTTGTCACGTTAGTTTGATTGTATTTTAGGAGGGCGATGCTATTGTCCTATTTATACACATTTTGGTGCTTGTTGCTGTGTGTATGTGGTGACATCATAGGCGCCATATTGGAGACACTTAGAATAGCCATTTCCGACATATTGATGACATCATGGGTCAAAAGCAGACGGGTGGAATCGGACGCTTCCGTAATCCTGATGCGAGATCACCAACCTAGTAAAGCAGGTTTGTCACTGTGTAAGTCACATGGTGCTCTGGATAAAGCCATGGCTCGAGTGTTGCAATTGCTTACACTAGAAAGGTACTATCAACTATACCTGAAAATGTGAAGGTAGTTTCAATCTGGTCAGATGGACCTGCCTCACAATTTAAAAACAAATTATTTCTGCTGCTGAACCTCAATTTCAATTATTTCATAATGTGGAAATCTATTGAAACTTATCTGCTACATCCCATGGTGTGTGTGTGTGTGTGTGTGTGTGTGTGTGTGTGTGTGTGTGTGTGTGTGTGTGTGTGTGTGGTTTGAGGTTTTCGGGCACTAAACAGCATGGTCATCAGTGCCCAAACGCATAGAAACAGGAACACATGCGGTGAAGGGACGAAGACGGACAGCGAACAAGGAGAACGGCTGAAAGACACAGATCTGATGCAGTTCCAAATCCTCACATACAGAGGCAAAACAAGAGGAGAAGAAATGCACTAAAAAAGGAAAGGAAACATAAGGAAAAGAGAACAGAAATCGAAGTGAAACAAGTTAGGTAATCGTGATTGGCGGACCTCTTACCTAAAACCTGGGTGAGCTAGTCACCCAGCAGCACATTAAAATCCTCTCCCTAAAATCCGAGGCAACAATTTGGACAGGACACAAAACCGTAAGACTTTAACCACAGTCGTTGCCTCGTCTTGCAAAATAGAGGGCAAATCCGGTGGCAAGAAAACCACCGCCCTCTGGTCAGAGAATAAAGGACAGTCAAATAAAATGTGGCGGACAGTAATCTGGACGCCACAAGCACTGCAGATTGGGGGGTCCTCCCGCCAGAGTAAAAAACCGTACATTAAGGGACTGTGCCCGATGTGGAGACGAGTGAGGAGAACCTCATCCCGCCTGCATGACTGGTAGGACGTATGCCACGGCCGCATGGTGGCCTTGACCAGACGCAGCTTATTTTCACCGACTGCCAACCACTCCTCTTCCCATTGACATGAAACCGCAAAAGGGAGGTAACAGCATGGAGGGGGACGACACATTCAACAACGTGAGGGAGGAACATGCATCTTTGGCAGCCACATCCGCCAGTTCGTTTCCCCTAATACCCACGTGCCATGGTAAAGGAGCCGCAGATGGAATTGGTCCAGTTGCAGATTTACTGGTGTGGAATGCAGCAAAAAAGTGAAAATTCATAGCAGGTGATGCATCAACTTTCACTCAGGTAGCTCCAACTATGCAGGTTTTTCGTATGTCCATTGATGAAATTCAAATAATCAATGTGAAAGTTCATCTGGCTCAAATATTTTCTTCAGCACAATCAGTACCAAACATAAAAAGCATTCACTGCTTTCACTATAAGAGAGAAGTACTACAAACATATCTGCTGTCTCCAAAGAATTTCACTGCTGCATATCATCATACTGAAGAAACCACAGAAAGTGTGAAAACTGGAGACTGGTACAAAGCAGAGTATGACACTAAATTCAATTCTGGGGAAGTATGTGCAGTGTTTGGAAATTCTTACCTAATCAGTGCAATGGAGTGTGTTTGTCGCTATTTGAAATGGCCTGTAAAATGTGATGAAATTATAAAGAAAATTAATCGGCTTGATGTTGTCAATACAAGAGGATGTTTTCAGTTCGCTGACTTAATTGAATTTACGGTTCATTTTCCCTTTTAATTTTTCATAGTGTTTGAAAAGTGAAATGTTAGTGTAAAGTTTATCTTACTTGGCACATAATGTCATATTTTCGTTTCTCTGCTTGCAGGAAAAAGTTTTTCCAACAAGAAGTAGCAAGTAACATAAGTCATATGTAACACTGAGTCACACGCCTATTTCGATATATTACAATATTTCACATGGTACAAACATTTTTTGAAATCTGTAACTCTGTCATTTGAATGCCAACATAATATACATTTTCTGTGATAAAAACCAGAACCATACTCCAGGTTAGAGAACACTTTGGATCCAAAATGCACATTAGGAACAGGATGTCCCAAATTTGTAACATGAGTAACAACATAAATTAAATACTTGTTCTTTAGTTTTAATGCTCTTCCCTGCTTAAATAACACATCAAGATCTTTGCCTGAATAACACAATTTATAAAGATTTATAAAAGAAAAAATGGGGGAAACACGGAAGCGTCCGATCCCACCCGTCTGCTTTGACCCACGACGTCACAAATATGGCGGAAACGACCATAAACCACGATTCCAATAGGGTGCACATAAAGTCGGTACGTACACATTATAAAGATGAAAATACATCGAAAAACAAACACACACACTTTCCACAAAAAGCCTAATGATATTAACGGGACAAGGGCGGATAATGGGATGTTATTGGGTGGGGGGCAAACTAAATATAAACAAATTTAGACACCCACCCCAATACAAAACCACACAAAACGACGAAAAAACCGACTTCACAATACTCCCCAAATACCACTAAACACAATATCATCTGGAATCGGACACTTCCCTTGACCTATATAGCTCAACAGCAGCTCCCGATCCCATAAATTAGGATCCAACACTTCCCTTGGCCTATATAGCTCAAAAACATCTCCCGATACCAATATCAACATACACAGCCACACATTGGTATCGAACACTTCACTTGACCTGCACACTGTCAATTTTATCCATCATATCAATTCCTGAACAAAAACAACAATCAATTAATTTTACTAAAATTACCACACGATGTACAGCGAACAGCACTAAATTAACCTTCACACAAAATTGTTAACTCACTGAAACAAATTCCACTACAAACACAGCCGACACTTGAACAATTCTGGATAATGAGCAAAAGCAAACTGAGCCCATTACACCACACAAACGAAAATCCTGAACATACCACCAGAAACAACAACAAACCACAACACGTCATCTGCAGACACGCCACACTCACAAACCAAACTCCGCGCTGTCATGGCATCACGGGTCAAAGCCGACGGGTGGGATCGGACGCTTCTGTCGATCCAAAATGGGTTTATAGGTTGATAAAAAGTCAACATAATAAAATACTGATTTCAAAATGTAACTTAAATCACAATGGAATCTTCCACAGGCAATCTATTCTTTGAGAGTGAGATCACTATTGAACGGAAAACATCACTGTACTGCATTTTACGTATTTTGAAATGTCTATGCATAATTCATGTATTTGAGTTGAGTATTATCCCCACTACAGTATTCAACCAATGGACACATTGTGGATTGGTCGACAGTCCAGCAACAGGACTAAATTTCAAATATCAAAGCACAAATTAATACTTTTCATCAAAATTATGGGTTATGGGAACTTGTGCCTCTTGTGAGTCATTCTGCATTGTAAGGAAACTGTTTGACCCTTTACACACCAAACACAAATTAATACAAAAAGTGACATCAATTAATTTAAAAGCCAGTCTCAGTGATACTTAAATTAATGGCATCACTAAGTATGTTGGCTAAATGAATAAACTCACACTTGAGTGGTTAAAACTCTGTACTGCACACAGCACACTCAATAACATACCAGCATAACTATAACCTTAACAGCCGAATAGAAGCTCTAACAAAAATTCCACTCTTTATTATTGATGATCCTTTGCAATTTGGAAAAAATAATGTGAAGCAATAGGCTTCTATTTTTAAAAATTAATTCCACTTTCTACTCATCCTGTCCCCACATTCAAATTTTATCAGAAACATGGCAGCAATAAACATATTTTTCCGAGAAAAATAAAAAGGGTGTTTTTGAGAGTTTCAAACAGATCTTTTCTTTAGTTTTTGCATAGTTCAAGAGTTTTTAACTGGCACGAGAGTCAACTATTTAGTTTCAATAGTTTTGGAGTCATACACAGAATTATTTCTCAAAACGTTTGGCAAATGAGGCAGTTTCCCACGATTTCGAAGAAAAAAAATCTGGCATGGTGAAACGCTGTTGGAGTTTGCAGTATTTGTCAACTACCTGGGTGCGGTCAGACGCTAATAAAATCAGACACATCTGAGACATCACAGTCCAAAACTTTACCAAATTTGTCTGATCTGATACAGACTACGCCAGGAGCAGAATTAATGCACTGGATGAAGTGTTGGAGAAGTGGTATCGGTGAGATGAAGTTCAAATGTATATTATGAGCTTCAATTACAGCAAAACAGAAAGCATCTCTAATGTCTCTGCAACGTTTATATGCATTTTTCAATGTAACGTGACGTACCTGATACAGTCTTATAAATAAACAAATAACAAGGATGACAAATACTAACATCGCACTCCATGCTCATTCTTCCGGATATTGTGTTATTTGTTCACTGGCCTTGATTAACAGCAAAAGTGTACACTACTGATGCACAACCAATGACAACCCTCAATTAAAATGTATAAAAACTGCATATACCTTTATAGGATCTTCTGTAACATTTTTTGAATTCAAATCGTGCATGATTGATCACAGTAATCCCGTTAACACACTATTATTATTAATTTGTTTGTAACCAATAACAAACACGTCCCTCCACATAATACCACGCAATAACCCCAAAACAAACGAACAGAGAACAAAGCTACCAACGTAGCATTGGCGACAAAAACAAAATTATCGATTTTTAGCCAACAGCTGCAGGCAGATCAAAATTGAGAAAGTGTCACTACATTCTCCTCAATATCACAAATTTCTATTTTTATTTTGAATCAAACATAAATGGTAATTCTACAGGCGTTGAAATTACATGAACCTATTGTATCTTCATTTTACATCTTCGAACAGCACTCTCTCACTGACATGGAAGCGAGAATGTTTTTGTCGAGACTGTTTTTTCAAATTCTTTCGAGTCCCTATTTACTGCTTCTGTTACGCATGGCAGGGTAACTTCCTATGTGTATAGAAAACGTCATGTATTTCACACTTTCACAGCGGTTTGCAGACTGTCACGCTTTCGCAGAGTATGGGTGTGAACGTAGTTGTACTCGACACCGTGTGCTCGAAATGTTCGTGGGTCATGTCTCGTGCTCGACCTTCTGATCAGAAACTTCAAAGTTGAAAGCATATGACCTGTGACAGAATTGCTAGCCAGTGGTTACAGTAGAAACAGCATCTTCAGAAGACGAAATGTTCAGTTCAAGTTCGGTCAATCACGGTGTGACCAGCAATCCTCTTATACTGTTTTTCTGAGCTCTTGGTCATGCGTAAATAAATTAATAGAATAAATGAACGGAGAGATGAATAAAGTGCACAGAAAACTTCTATAGGTGACCTTGAAAGATGTAATTATGTTAGATAAATCCACGCATACCGGCCACGGCTTTCATGTGTTACAATGGTAAATAATTGTTGACTAAAAGAAGTCTGTCATTTAGTCAGCATGGGTTAGAGGCATAGCATGAAAGCAGCTCGAAGTATTTTGGACTATTGGGTCATTAAGAAAACTTCTAACACTTACTAAAAGGTTGAACAATATTATGGGGGATGTAAACTGTATCATAAAAAAAGTGTTGCAGAACTAAACGATGCACACACACTGGGATTCTGCACCAGAATGTACTGCCATTTACAAATAAAGTTGCCGATATAAACAATAGTTCTTAGCAGCAACGAATGGAAGTATGTTACAACTCTTTTTTGTGAACATTGGCAACAGAATGAGTATTTCCAGTACAAAAAATGTATACAGACTGGTTTTGCAGAATAAAATGAAAACATGAAGGAACTTGTTTTGTGTAAAAGAAAGCTTAGATTATAAGAGTAGCCTCTATATGCATGCTGCGATTTTTATATCAATTTTATTGTAACTTTATGTGAATGTAATAACACACATACATAGACTCAAAGTAAAAAAAACACTAGACACACTTGATATGTTGCTATGTCAACCTACCTTACAGATATTTTTTAAGCACACACAGTAAACATTGTATTTTACTTGCTCCTTTCGACAATCTCCCTTAAAGTACAATGTTTCTTTTTAATGACTAAATCACAAGTTTCACAAATTTAGTTATCACACAGTCATAGTAATTGTTTCATAATAGCATTTCTAAATTTCTCAAACATTGATCTTTGTAGAGCTTTGGTCAGTATGTCTGCTAATTGTTCTTCCGTATTACAATATTTTATCTCGAACAAACCTTCTCTCTATTGTTCGCTGACATAGTGAAATTTTACATCTATTTGTTTGCTTCGTCTAACCAACTGTCCTGATTTGGTCATTAGGATAGCACTTTGATTGTCTGCATGAAGAATGTTTTTCACTTTTCTTCTGGCTAACTCTTCTATTAGGGTATTGATGTGTTTTATTTCTTTGGTGCATTTTGCTGCTGAAATGTATTCTGCTTCAGTTGATGAAGTAGCTGTCACACTTTGCTTCTTGGAACAACAAATAATGGGAGCACCATTATAAAGAACTATGTTGGATTGGCACACGAGGTGGAGGGTCAATGTGGAGGCTGGCCGTGTGGCGTCACCCGCTCTGCCTGTGAATGGACATGTGGCTGCTCCTTCAGCAAGGTCCGAGCAGGCACACAGGGGGAGTGATAGGGAGCTCCAACGTTAGGCAGGTGATGGAGCCCCTTAGGGAAATAGCGGAAAAGTCGGGGAAGAAGGCCAGTGTTCACTCTGTCTGCTTGCTGGGGGGTCTCATCCGAGATGTGGAGGAGGCCCTGCCGGCGGCGATAGAGAGCATTGGGTGTACCCAACTGCAAATTGTTGTTCATGTCGTCACCAATGACTCCTGCCGTCTGGGTTCAGAGGTCATCCTCAGTTTGTACAGGCGGTTGGCGGAGTTGGTGAAGGCAGAGAGCCTCGCTCGCAGAGTGGAATGTGAGCTAACTACTTGTAGTATCGTTCCCAGAACCGATCGCGGTCCTCTGGTTTGGAGCCGAGTGGAAGGCTTAAACCAGAGGCTCAGACGATTTTGCGGAGATCTGGGGTGCAAATTTCTCGACCTTCGCTATCAGGTGGAGAAATGTAGGGTCCCCCTCAATAGGTCAGGCATGCACTACACGCAGGAAGCGGCTAGAAGGGTAGCGGAGTACGTGTGGAGTGCACATGCGGGTTTTTTAGGTTAGAGACAAGACACCTCCTGAGACGCGGCAAGGTAGGAGTAGGCAAAATGCAACAGGTAATAACAATATTAATGTGCTAATAGTAAACTGCAGAAGCGTCTATAGAAAGGTCCCAGAACTGCTCTCATTAATAAACGGTCACAATGCCCACTTAGTACTAGGGACAGAAAGTTGGCTGAACCAGATGTAAACAGTAATGAAATTCTAAACTCAGATTGGAATGTATACCGCAGGGACAGGCTGGACAGTGAAGGGGGAGGGTGTTTATAGCGATAAGAAGTGCAATAGTATCGAAAGAAACTGACGGAGATCCGAAATGTGAAATAATTTGAGTGAAGGTCACGGTTAAAGCAGGCTCAGACATGGTAATTGGATGTCCCTATAGGCCCCCTGGCTCAGCAGCTGTTGTGGCTGAGCGCCTGAAGGATAATTTGGAAAATATTTCGAGTAGATTTCCCCACCATATAATAGTTCTGGGTGGAGATTTTAATTTTCCGGATATAGACTGGGAGACTCAAACGTTCATAACGAGTGGCAGGGACAAAGAATACAGTGAAATTTTTTAAGTGCTTTATCTGAAAACTACCTTAAGCAGTTAAGCACAGAACCGACTTGTGGCGATAACATATTAGACCTTCTGGTGACAAACAGACCCGAACTATTTGAAACAGTTAATGCAGAACAGGGAATCAGCGATTATAAATCGGTTACTGCATCGACGATTTCAGCCGTAAATATAAAATATTAAAACAGGTAGGAAGATTTTTCTGTTTAGCAAAAGTGACAAAAAGCAGATTTCAGAGTACCTGACGGCTCAACACAAAAGTTTTGTCTCAAGTACAGATAGTGTTGAGGATCAGTGGACAAAGTTCAAAACCATCGTACAATATGCATTAGATGAGTATGTGCCAAGCAAGATCGTAAGAGATGGGAAAGAGCCACCGTGGTATAACAAGCGAGTTAGAAAACTGCTGCGGAAGCAAAGGGAACTTCACAGCAAACATAAACATAGCCAAAGCCTTGCGGACAAACAAAAATTACGCGAAGCGAAATGTAGTGTGAGGAGGGCTATGCGAGAGGCGTTCAATGAATTCGAAACTAGAGTTCTATGTACTGACTTGGCAGAAAATCCTAAGAAATTTTGGTTTTATGTCAAAGCGGTAGGTGAATCAAAACAAAATGTCCAGACACTCTGTGACCAAAATGGTACTGGAACAGAGGATTACAGACTAAAGGCCGAAATACTACATGTCTTTTTTCAAAGCTGTTTCATAGAGGAAGACTGCACTGTAGTTCCTTCTCTAGATTGTCGCACAGATGACAAAATGGTAGATATCGACATAGACGACAGAGGGATAAAGAAACAATTAAAATCGCTCAAAAGAGGAAAAGCCGCTGGATCTGATCGGATACCAGTTCGATTTTACACAGTGTACGTGAAGGAACTTGCCCCCCTTCTTGCAGCGGTGTACCATAGGTCTCTAGAAGAGCGTAGCGTTCCGAAGGATTGGAAAAGGACACAGGTCATCCCCGTTTTCAAGAAGGGACGTCGAACAGATGTGCAGACTATAGACCTATATCTCTAATGTCGATCAGTTGTAGAATTTTGGAACACGTATTATGTTCGAGTATAATGACTTTTCTGGAGACTAGAAATCTACTCTGTAGGAATCACCATGGGTTTCGAAAAGGACGATCGTGTGAAGCCCAGCTCGCGCTATTCGTCCACGCGACTCAGAGGGCCATAGACACGGGTTCCCTGGTAGATACCGTGTTTCTTGACTTCTGCAAGGCGTTCGATACAGTTCCCCACAGTCGTTTAATGAACAAAGTAAGAGCATGTGGACTATCAGACCAATTGTGTGATTGGATTGAAGAGTTCCTAGATAACAGAACGCAGCATGTCATTCTCAATGGAGAGATGTCTTCCGAAATAAGAGTGATTTCAGGTGTGCAGCAGGGGAGTGTCGTGGGACCGTTGCTATTCACAATATACATAAATGACCTTGTGGATGACATCGGAAGTTCACTGAGGCTTTTTGCGGATAATGCTGTGGTATATCGAGAGGTTGTAACAATGGAAAATTGTACTGAAATGCAGGAGCATCTGCAGTGAATTGACGCATGGTGCAGAAAATGGCAATTGAATCTCAATGTAGACAAGTGTAATGTGCTGCAAATACATAGAAAGAAAGATTCCTTATCATTTAGCTACAGTCTAGCAGGTCAGCAACTGGAAGCAGTTAATTCCATAAATTACCTGGGAGTACGCATTAGGAGTGATTTAAAATGGAATGGTCATATAAAGTTGATCGTCGGTAAAGCAGATGCCAGACAGATTCATTGGAAGAATCGTAAAGAAATGCAATCCGAAAACAAAGGAAGTAGGTTACAGTACGCTTGTTCGCCCACTGTTTGAGTGCTGCTCAGCAGTGTGGGATCCAAAAAAAAAAAAAAAAAAAAAAAAAAAATACCAGTTAGGTTTGATAGAAGAGATAGAGAAGATCCAACAGAGAGCAGTGTGCTTCGTTACAGGATCATTTAGTAATCGCAAAAGCGTTACGGAGATGATAGACAAACTCCAGTGGAAGACTGCAGGAGAGACGCTCTGTAGCTCGGTACAGGCTTTTGTTGAAGTTTCGAGAACATACCTTCACTGAGGAGTTAAGCAATATATTGCTCCCTCCTACGTATATCTCGCGAGGAGACCATGAGGATAAAATCAGAGAGATTAGAGCCCACACAGAGGCATACCAACAATCCTTCTTTCCACAAACAATACGAGACTGGAATAGAAGGGAGAACCGATAGAGGTACTCAAGGTATCCTCCGCCACACACCGTCAGGTGGCTTGCGGAGTATGGATGTAGATGTAGATGTAGATGCACTTGTACTTTTTCTGTCTCTTAAATCTTGTGCATAATTGGCATCACAATAAACATTGAGATGAATACTGTTATCTTCTTCACTTTCTTTTTTCTTATAGAAAATACCATAATTCTTAGAACATTGTAGATACTTAAGAGTTCTTTTTACATTTTTGTAATCCCTTTTTCTTGGTGTTTTCTGTGAAGCGGCTCTCATAGTTTACTGTAAATCCAAGATCTGTTCTTGTTTTACATTAAAAATAAAGACGGCTTCCTGTGGCTTCATGCTATGCACATTCAATGTGTTCATTTTCTTGATTTTCTTCATTTGTCTTTCCCTCTGAAACTCATGGAGTCTTCATGGCCTTACAGTCAGTCATATTGAATTTTCCTAGTACTTTCTTTGCTTACTGTCCTTGGTGTAAAAATATTCCATCCTCTGTGTTCATTATTTGTATCCCTACGTATATATGGATTTTCTACCACAACCATTTCAGATTTCTTCTTAGGTTTCTTTAGGATATTTTCAATTTTCTCCAAGTCTTTTCCTATTACGATTCCATCATAAACATGTATAACCATGTACATTTCTGATTTTTAGGAAATCTGTCGAAGTTTTATTCCATCTGGACGGGGTTTCTTTAAGTCCATACAGAGCTTTCTTCAAAACACAGGTTTTTCCAGCTTCTTTGTATCCTTCAGGTATCTTCATAAAAATAGAGAAATGTCGTTTCGACATCAAACACTCTCATATGGAAACTTTTCTCTGCTGCAAGTGCAAACAGTCTCAATGAACATATAAATACGACTGGGCTGAATAATTCCTTGAAATCTATATCCTTTTCTTGTTGACAACCTCTGATAACCGGTCTGACCTCATATTGTCCATCATCTTTGACTTTAAAGATCCATTTGCTTGTTAAAATTTCTTCTCCTTTTGCTTCCTCTGGACTAACCAACTTCCATGTTTCATTCTGTCGAAGAGATCTCTTTTCTTCTTCAACTACTGTTAACCATTTTTCTTTGTATGGACCACTCATACATTCTTCATAGGTAAGTAAAGCTGTTTCATAATCATTATATTATACAGGTTTTTTTCAAACTAGTTCTTTTCCTAAGGTTGTAGTTTCTTGTGTCTTCATTGCATGTTATTACTTCTTGATTTTCTTCTCCTTGATTTTTATGGTCTTCTATTTTATTTTCTTGATTGCTAGTATCATTTGATAGTTCACCAATAACAAGATATTTCTGTAGAGTTTCTTTTTTCACTTTCTGCTCAAATTCAACATCTCTTGACACAACAATATTTCTTCTTTCTGCATCAAACAGTCTGTAGCCATTTGGTCCATAACAAACAAAAATGTATGCACTACTTCTTACATCCAGTTTCTTCAAATAGCCTAAATTTTTGGCAAAAACTCTTGAGCCAAAAATTTGAAGTCTTGACAGATCTGGTCTTTTCCCAAACCATTTCTCTGCAGTTGTGGCACTTTGATTGATAGTTGGGATTCCATTGATTAAGTATGTATCTGTGAGCACTGCCTCTCCCCATAGCTCTTTCTTTAGTTTGCTATCGAATATCATAGCTCTTGCCTTGTTCATTATTGTCAGATTTATTCTCTCTGCTTTCCCATTGACCTGAGGGCTATAAAAAATACTATAGTCTAGCACGATTCCTTTTTCTTCACACCAATTCTTAAACTCACGGCTGGTTTATTCACCACCTTTATCACATCTTATTTTTGACACTTTTGTATTGAACCTATTTTCTCTTTCTAACACATATTTTCTTATGAATCTTTCGGTCTCTGCCTTATATGTTAACAAGTAGGTTACACAGAAATGAGTGAAATCATCTAACACTGTCATGTAGTACCTATATCCATTAAATATTGGGGGTTCTGTCTCACCACAGATATCAGTATGTACGATTTCAAGAGGTCTTGTTGCTCTTTCTCTCACAGTAGAAAATGGTTTTCTTGTTAATGTAGCTCTCACACAAGCTTCGCACAATTGTTCTTCTGAGCATAAACTATTAGGAACTCTATATGTGAAGACAGTAACTGTTCTCGAAACAACAGAATACTGTTGATGACCGTGCTAGCTTTTCCCTGGAATAAATGATGACTAACTGAAACCCTCAGCTGCCGATAGGTGTTGTTGATATACCTTGATGTGGAGAGTTGAAAATGTGTGCCCCCACCGGGATAAGTCCCTGCAGTCACGCTATTCATCTGTGTCCTCGGTGGCGCAGATGGATAGAGCGTCTGCCATGTAAGCAGGAGATCCCGGGTTCAAGTCCTGGTATTGAGTATAGATTTAAGTCTCAAGAAGTCGTTTCTGAAAGTATTTCTATGGAGTATAGCCATGTATGGAAGTGAAACGTGGACGATAAATAGTTCAGACAAGAAGAGAATAGAAGCTTTCGAAATGTGGTGCTACAGAAGAATGCTGAAGATTAGATGGGTTGATCACATAACTAATGAAGGGGTATTGAATAGGATTGGAGAGAAGAGAAATTTGTGGCACAACTTGACTAGAAGAAGGGATCGGTTGGTAGTTGGTAGGGCATCTAGGGATCACCAATTTAGTTTTGGAGGGCAGCGTGGAGGGTAAAAATCTCTGCGACCAAGAGATGAATACACTAAGCAGATTCCGAAGGATGTAGGTTGCAGTAGGTACTGGGAGATGATGAAGCTTGCACAGGATGGAGTAGCATGGAGTGGTGCATCAAACCACTCTCTGGACTGAAGACCACAACAACAACAATAATGTCTTATTACCGGAACATTTCCAGACTAGTTAAAATATGCCGAAAAGTAAGGCTCTTTACAAGAAGGGGGATAAAGAGATACCATCAAACTATCGACTAGTTTCTTATTTGCCAGCTTTGTAAAAAATATTTAAAAAGGTTCTGTTCAAGCGCCTCCCAAAGCATCTGACTGCAAATACTGAATTGTCCAAGTTATGATTTGGATTTGTTAAGGGTCCTAATATAGAGAAAGCCATTTACACTTACAGTGTGAATGTACTTAATTCATTAAATAATAAATTGGAGGCTAGTGGCATTTTCTGGGACGTTTCAAAAGCGTTTAACACTCTCTTACGTAAATTAGAATATTTCTGCGAAATGGTATGAGTCTTATCTCTTTAACAGGCAACAAAGAGTGTCGTTGCAAAATACCTGTGCAGTAAGCAGGCAGCCTTCATCTGATTGGGAATTAAATACACGTGGTGTTCATCATGGTTCCATCTTGGATCCATTGTTTTTTCTTGTGTACATTAATGACCTCTCGTCTGTTACATTGCCAGATGATAAGGCTGCTTGCCTTAAGTAGCAAGTCAAGTACAGATTTAGAAATAGCTGCTAATCAAATTTTCACTGACATTAATAACTGCTTTAAAGCTAATCCACTGTCATTAAACTTCAAGGAGACCCACTACATCTAGTTCAGGACCTGTAAGAGATTTCCATCCAACATGTGTATAACATATGAAGACAAGCAGATGGAAGAGGTTGACAGTGGTAAATTTCTGGAACTGCAGCTCGATAATAAATTCAGTTGGAAGGATGTACAACAGAATTGCTTAAGCGGCTAAACAAGTCTGTATTTGCTGTGAGAATGATGTCAGATGTAGGAGATATAAACATAAAAAAAAACTTGCATACTTTGCTTACTTTCATTCTATTATGTCATATGGATTCATATTCCGGGGTAACCCATCAAACTGAGAGGAAGTTTTTAGGGAGCAAAAGCGAGTGATTACAATAATTTGTGGTGTAAATTCAAGATCATCATGCAGAAACCTGTTCAAGGAACTTGGTATTCTAACCACTGCTTCTCAGTATATTTCTTCCTTAATGAAATTTGTTTGCAATAATATACCTTTATTTCCAACCAATAGCTTCACACATAGTATCAATACTACGTATAAGAAAAATATACATAAAGACCTAAAATCACTTATGTTGGTTCAAAGAGGGGTCAAATACTAAGGAACACATATTTTCAATAAATTGCCAGCAACCATTAAAAGCTTGTTTTCCGATAAAGCACTAAACAGAGTTAGAAAGACTTTTTAATAGTCCACTCCTACTCTATAGATAAATATCTTAACAGAGTGTGTTAAGCCAGATGAAGTAAAAATGCCTCTTAGGTTTCAATTTTGACAGCACTTTGTCACAACAGTCTAGACGAGGTATTTTTATGATAAATTTATTGATAAAGCATAACAATGTTGCATTCTGACAGCGTGCTAATTCTGTAAATATTAGCTGTTCCCGTTTACCGCAATTTATTCACCTATTTCAACAATCTCCTGATAAATTGTAGGGGTAGTTATTATTATATCGAAATCTTTTTTGTTTTTATATTATACTTTCCCACGAGAATCATCTCAATTTTTGTGTCTATGGAACGAAAACCGAATCTAATCTAATTTAATCTAATCTGATCTGCGCTACTGGGGTAGACGGCGCGTCTCTTCGTGTTACAAAACATGTCGCATAAATGGCCATAACTCCTGATTGCCTTGGCTTACAAGTTTAAAAATTGTACACCGTCAAGCGGCCATTGACTTTAGTACGTGATGCACATTTAAGCTTGATACACCGAACTGTCCCGGACAAAAACGCTCGCAAAGGCGGAAATACAAACCAAAAAACACATAAAAACAGACAAAAGTTATTTTTTGTCTTATATAACTACAAATTAAAAACTTTCCAATACTTCCCTTTAATTGTACTGTGAAACATTGCTTCTTCCTATGTCTCATGGTTCCAGGTCAACACACAGTACGCTACTACTGCTGAACATGCGTGTTTTCGAGTATCATAACATGTCACAAAAGTGGCCTAACTTATGACTGACTTCACTGAAAGGTATAAAACTTTTACAACGCCTACGAACCATCGACCTTAGTGTGTGAAAAATTTCAGCTTGATACGCCAAACTGTGCCATAGAAGAAGGGTCTCCAAACGGAAATACAAAACGAATAACGGATTAAAAAATTAGAGCAAAGGTATTTTTCGTGTTATATAATTACAAACTAACGGAAACCAAGCCACCTCCAGAAACAATCCCGTTCAACCCCGCTATCAAGTCATGCTCTGCGCTGGAGGAGGTGATCCTGTTCGAAATATCTCTTTGTTTGACTCAAGATATGTTCTAAGATTCTACAACAGATCGATGTCAAGGATAGTGGACGTTAGTTTTGTGAATAACTTCTACTGCCCTTCTTGTAGACGTGTGTCACCTGTCACTTTATTAGAGAACTGGGCACGGTGTTTTGTTCAAGGGATCTACAATAGATTACAGTTAGGAGACGGGCTAACTCATCCGCAAATTCTCTATAGAATCTAGTACGGATTCCATCCTATCCTGGAACTTTGTCGAGTTTTGTCGATTTCAGGTGTTTCAACCCCTCGTGACATACTTCTTTCACTCACCTTTTCGGTGGTACAAAGACTTAATTGGAGCATTTCTCCTGGGGTTTAATTTCTAAACGAAAATTTGAGAACAGAGTTAACCATTTCAACTTTCGCTTTGCTATCCTCAATTTCAGTTCCTATCACATCTGCTAGGGACTGGGTACTGACTTTGGTACCGCTAACAGCCTTTGCATACGACCAAAATTTCTTTGGGTTTTGTGAAAGATAATTTAACGATATTCTACTACAGTAGTCACTGAAGGGATCACGCATTGCTCTCTTGACAGCCAAACGCATTTCATTCGGAATTTCTCCGTCTATTGCCCTACGCTTTGGTTCACACCTATTATGCAGTAATCTCTTTTTCGACTCGCTAAAACGGCAGTCAGAAAGTAATTGCAATCTGAGTATAACGCGTTTCGAGAATTTATTTTCATTATCAACAGCAAATATGTACTTAGGTATTTTGTAAGATGCTTGAATGTGTGTGTTCTGCCGTTTCTGCTGTGCAGTTTTTTTTATGGTTTCTTTTAAGAGGACAGACTTATTTTATCCGATTTTTCCGAACCATCACATGAAATACCTCTGCAATCCTTTGCACTTCCTACTGGGAATAAATTCTCAAAGTGTCGTGCTCAGCGCGAAACAGTACGTACCTGCTGCAGTGCTTCATTATTTAAATCATCACTGTCAGTTCTGCCAAAGATCGTCTAATGGTTAGGTTAAGTATATTAACCAAATGGGAAAGCTATTTCAGCTCGTGATATAGCAATTGAATCCCACAGTGTAACATTTCAGATGTTATTTCACCCAATATATGAATCAGTTGAGAGGAAGTTTATGAAAGTTAGTTTTGGTTATTTAGAGTAGGTTCAGTACACTTATTTCACTTATGTACATTTTACAGACAACATACGATCTTTCCACATCTCTGTCGACTCTTCTTTTTTCCTTTATTGTCATTTTGAAAATTCATACAAGGCAGGCTGGCAGCGGCAAGACTACGTCGCTTTTCGGCCACAGAGAATACATTCAGTTACAATTGGAGACGTCGAAACACGAAACACGGTGGATAGGCAACAGTAGACACACAAATTTAAAATACATGAAGTTGTTCACAGGTTCAACGTCCAACTAAAAACGTTCAGCACTCGGACACGAACAGAGACGACAGAAATGGCACACGCGAACGAAGGAGCACAATGACGAAACACTGAATCACTAACACAACGACACACACAAACAATGGCGACGATCTCCGGCGCGTGAATGTTGACTGTACGTGTACGAGTCTGGGAACCTGCCAAAAGGGGAAAAGGTGGGGGAGGAGGGAGAGGGGAGGGTGCAGATGCCAGGAACAGAGAAGGGAGGGGGAGGAAAGAAGGTAGGGGGTAGGAGAAGCCCAGGGGGAGAAGGGAGGGAGGGAGGAAGGGAGAAGGGAGAGGGCGTCCTAGGGAAAAAACATGTGGGGGGAGGGGAGGATCAGGGTAGAAGGGAATGAGGGCATCATCAGGGAGTGAGAGTTGGTGGAAGCCACCTTGGGTGAGGGTATGGACAGTGGAGAGATGGAGAGCAGGTGGGACGTGGGAATACAGGCGCAGACTGGGGTGGGAGAGGATGGGAGAGACAAGCAGGTGAGCGGGATCAAGTTTACGGGAGGAGTAGAGGATCCATATCCATTCGAGGAAAAGGAGGAGGTGTGGGAACAGAATGTGATCATACAGGATCTGTGTGGGGGAGGGAAGATGGATGCGATAGGCGAGGCGGAGCAGAGCGTATGGCGTTCTAGGAATTGATGGGATTTGTAAAAGGTAGGAGGGGCAGAGATCGAGGTAAGGTGGGTGCAGCATGGGATGGCAGATGAGGGATTTATTGGTGTGGAGGATGGTGAAGAGTTGGGTCCAGACCCCATGTGCGGCCAGAAAGGAGCTTGAAGAGACAGAGTCGGGAGCGTGCCTTGGCTTGGATTGTCCAAAGACGGGGGTCCAGGTGAGGCGACAGTCAAGGGTGACGCGAAGGTACTTGAGAGTGGGGATGAGGGTGACAGGATGGCCATAAATGGTCATACAGAAGTCGAGGAGACGGAAGGAAGGGATGATTTTGCCTACAATGATCACCTGGGTCTTAAAAGGAGTGATCTTCAGCAACCACTGGTTGCACCATAAGGTGAACCGGTTAAGATGGGATTGGAGAAGGTGTTGGGAGCATTGCAGAGTGGGGGCGAGGGCAAGGAAGGCAGTGTCGATGGCATACTGGAGAAGGTGGATGGGGGGTGAAGGTGGTGGCATATCCGCCGTATACAGAAGGTAAAGAAGAGGGGAGAGGACGAAACCCTGGGGCACACTGGTGGAGGGGTAGAATGTGTAGGAATCCGTGTTATGGATGGTGAGATAGGAAGGATGTTGGGAAAGAATGAACCCGATCAGATGGACATAGTTGATGGGAAGGGCGAAGGTTTGGAGCTTGAATAGGAGACTGGAATGCCATACACAGTCTTAAGCATGCTCAAGGTCGAGGGAGAGGAAGATGATGGACAACGGGAGTTGAGCTGTTCAGAGAGGAGATGAATGACGTGAAGGAGAAGGTCATCGGCAGAGAAGCATGGTCAAAAGCCACACTGGGTAGCAGGAAGGAGGTGGTGCTGGTGGAGATGCCGGTGGATGAGTCGGGTAAGGATGGATTCCAGGCCCTTGCTGAAGACTGAGGTAAGGCTGATGGGATGGTAGGAGGAGACAGCAGATGGTGGTTTGTTGGGTTTGAGAACATCAGGATCTGGGAGGTTTTCCACAGGTCGGGGTAGTAGCCGGTGGACAAGACCACATTATATAGCCTGACCAGGGTGGAGAGGAAGACGGCGGGAGGTTCAGGGAGGTGGCAATAGGTAACACAACCGTGACTGGAAGTGGTGTTGCATTTCGTTTGGAGTGAATTAATGATATCCTGAGTAGTGATGGGGGCATTGAGTTCGTTGGGTGTAATGTTGTCCAAGTACTGGAAGACAGGAGCGAGTGGAGGGACAGAGGTGTCAGTTCGATCGTGGACATCTGGGTAGAGGGAGTAATCGAACTGGGGATCGTCAGGGTGGATAAAGGTATCGGAGAAGTAGGAGGCAAATTGATTGGCCTTACTAAGGTTGTCAGGGAAGGGTTGGTCATCCTGATGGAGAGGGTGGTAGGGGGGGGGGGGTTAGATCCGGTAAGGCAGTGGAAGGCTGACCAGTACTTTGACGAGTTGATAGGAAGGATAGCATTAAGATGGGTGCATGTCTGTCACCAGTCCCAGCGTTTCTTAGCTGCGAGCAAGTGTCTGATGTGTCATTGTAGTTGCTGGTGGTGTCTGAGTGTATCTGGGTCACACGTGTGAAGGAAGGCACAGCAGAGACGGTGGGATTCACGGAGGAGGAGGAGGAGGAGGAGGAGGGTGGCCTGTGGGGGCAAAGTTGGACGGTGCGGGTGGATGGTGACAGTAGGGACATGAGCTTCTGCGGGCTCAGACAAGGTCTGCGGGAGAAAGGTGGTGGCGTGGGTAGCATCATCAGGTTCGTGGTAGGTGAGGGGGTGGCTATCGACCTGTGTAGGCATTGCACTCGACACGGGAATAATCATGAACGTATTTCGGGGGAGGGCCGATGCGAGGATCGGGATGGGGTCTATGACCGTCTGAATCATGAGGAGGACATGGAGATGGTCACTACCAATAGGGTCAAGGACTAACACCGCTATGCAGCCGAGGAGGTTAGGGTAGGAGAGGATGACAGCTGGAGTGGTATTGGATTCGGGACGGGTGTGCTGAGGAATGGAAAGAGGTCACCTTGGAGGGTGGAGATGTACCAATGCCACCGCCGCAACTGGGTGGAGGAACGAGTAAGGATGTTGAGGTCGGCGGCAATCGCGTAAGTGGAGAAGGTACGGTCGACGTGGGAAAGGAATTCAAAAGGAATGGGGACATTTGGTAACCGTGATAGCGTTACGGAGATGATTAACAAACTCAAGTGACAGACTCTACAAGAGAGGCGCTCTGCATCGCGGTGTAGCTTGCTCGCCAGGTTTCGAGAGGGTGCGTTTCTGGATGAGGTATCGAATATATTGCTTCCCCCTACTTATACCTCCTGAGGAGATCACGAACGTAAAATTAGAGAGATTAGAGCGCGCACAGAGGCTTTCAGACAGTCGTTCTTCCCGCGAACCATACGCGACTGGAAAAGGAAAGGGAGGTAATGACAGTGGCACGGAAAGTGCCCGTCGCCACATACCGTTGGGTGGCTTGCGGAGTATAAATGTAGATGTAGATGTAGATGTAGATTAGGGCGGACATAGATGGTGGCACAGGTAATGGTAAGGCCAGGGAAGAAGAAGCTGAGGATCAGGTCCGTGGGGTCAGGAAGAAGGGGTTGTAGCCGAACAGGGGTCTGGCGGTGGTGGTCAATGGCTACTCCACCACATGCTATCAGGAGAAGATTATCAGAGTGGTGGAGGAGGTAGGGTGATGTGTGGACGGTATGCTGGGGCTGGAAAAAGGTTTCATTTAGGAGGAAGGCATCCACACAGTGGGTTGTGAGGGTGTGCAGGAGGCGGTTTTTGTTTCCAGAAAGGGAGCGGATGTTAGTGATCAAGATACGGTGCTGTCGCGCCATGATAGGAATTTAGACAAGGGTGTTGAGATGGGAGTAGGTGAAGTGGGCTTGGTTATGGGAGTAGGTGGCATAGGTGTTAAGGTGGAAAACAGAACGGGCAGTGAGGAAGATCTGCTGGAGGGTGTGGGGTCACTGGAATGGGTGGACGTTCTGGAGGACGATGGTGACATCTGTCGACTCCTTGCATAGTCCATATAATTTGTGCCTTACATCATCCACTGTGCAGCCACTTTAAATACAGCAGTGAGATTTTTGGAGAGGTCGTGAT